>NC_133457.1:123478310-123850185 GCF_048565385.1 Saimiri boliviensis
TCAATTAAGTGTAGTAGTTTTTCTTTGCAGATTCTATCAAATTTTTAAAATATACAGTTATGTCCATAGTAGGGACAGATATACATTGTTTTTCCCAGTGATTATAGTTTATTTATTTTTTCTTGTCTTATTTCAACAGCTAAGACCTCTAGTACAGTGTTCACTGGAAGTGCTGAGAGAAGACATCCTCGCTGTGTTCCTGATATGAAGAGGAAAGCAATCCTTCTCCGTTAAGTAAAGTATAAACCTTAGATTTTTCATAGATGCCCTTTATCAGATTTTGAAATTTCTCCGCTATTCTGATTTTGCTGAAAGTTTTAAAAATTATTTAAATAATGGATTTTGAATTTTGTCAAATACTTTTAATGCATATATTGGAATTATTATATGGCTATTCTTCTTAATTTCATTTATGTAGTGAGTTATACCAATTGATTTTTTATGTTGAAACCGCCAGAATCCTGGGTTAACCCCTATTCCACTGTGATATATTTTATATATTGCCATATTTAATTTGCTAATATTTTTTGCCATTGTATTATGAAGGATATTGGTCTGTAATTTTATTTGTCTGATTTGTCATGTTTTGCAACTATGGTTATGCTGCCCTAAAACAAGTGGGGGAACTGTTCCTTCTTCCTTTTTCTCCCCATCAAAAGACTGTACATTTGGTATTATTTTCTTTCATAAACATTGAATAGCATTCACAGTTAAGTCATCTGGAATTGCATTTAACTGTTGGAAAGTTTTTGATTATAAATTCAAATTCTTTAAAATATATTGGTCATTTAGATTTACTAATTCTTGTGTTGTTTTTGCTGACTGTGTTTTTCAAAGAATGTTTCTATTTTTTCTGACTCGTTAAGTTTATTGATAAAATGCCATTTCTCTTGTTATTCTTTCCATGTCTGTAGAATGTCTAGTAATATTGCCTCTTAAGTTCTTCATACTGGTGATTTATATGTCCTCTCTTTTTTTCTTATGAGTCTTAATACAAGTTTGTAAATTTTATTAATCTTTTCATAGAACCAAACTTTGACCTGTAATTTTCTCTATTGTTTGTTTTCTATCTTTGATTACCATTCATTTTAAAATCACTTGCTTTAACTTCCTTGAGTTAAACTTGTTCATTTTCTAGCCAATTAAGTGGAAACTTAGTTCACTGATTTTAAACCTTGCTTTAAGTGTATACATACATATATAAAGCATATATACTTTATACATATATGCATACATATATAAAGTATATACATAAAGTACATATACATGACATATACATTATATATAATATATAATATATATTATATATATATAATTTATATAGTTTATATAAAGTATATATAATGTTTTTGTCATGTATATGTACTTTATGTATAAACACTTCTTTTAAGTGTATATGTTTATATATAAAGATACAAATTGCCTCTAGACATCAATTCAGTAGCATCCTAAAATTTTGATACTTTATTATTTGTCTTGTTATTCAGTAGATCTAATTTCAATTTTTCCTCATCATTTATTCTTTGATATACATTATTTAGAAGTGTTTAAAAAAATTCAAACTATTTTAAGATTTTCTAAAAATTGGATTGTTTCCTTAGGTTATACCATTTTGATTAGAGAACATACTCTGTGCATTTCAATACTTTACATTTATAGGGACTTGTTTTTATGGCCCATCATTGCTCTATCATGGTGGCTGTTCAATGTGTGTTTAAATACTTAAGTTCATTGAGAGTGTTAAGCAAATTTTTATACCATTATAGATTTAGTATTTAGCTGTTCTAGTAATTACTGAGAGAGAAGTGGTAAAACCTCTAACTAATATTGTGGATTTGTTTGTTTCTCTCATTTCCCTGTCAATTTTTACTTAAAATTTCACAGTCTAAATTTTTTTTTTTTGCCTAATATCTAGTACTGTTATATCCTTCTTTAAAAATTAACAATTAATTATAAAATTTCTCTCATTGTGTTTATTAATATCACTTTTCTAGAAATTCTTTTCTGATATTAACTTAATTTTTTCATGTTTATTTTTTGCCTAACATATGTTTATCCACACATCTACTTTTAACCTGTATGTCTGTAGTTAAAGAATGTTTCTAGTAAATAGCAGATAGTTGTGTCTTGATTTTTTTACTTTGAAACTGATAATTTCTACCTTTTGCATGGATTATTTAGTCTACTTTCTTTCAGTGTAGTCGTCAATAGGATTGTATTTCAGCCTATCATTTTGTCATTTTAAAATTTGCCCCATTTATTCTTTGTCATTCTGTTTCTTCTTATCTTCTTTTGGGTTAACTCAATATTTTTGTAGTATTCCATTTAATCTCCTTTAAAAAAAAACAATACTTTTAACAATTGTTTTAGTGGTTTTTCTAGATATCACAATATTTATCTTTAAATTATCAGATACATCTTCAAATAATAATTTGCCATGTCATGAACAATATGAATATCTTCTAGCCACATAGAAGATATTTATTCCTGACACTACTCTTTGCTCTTACTGTCATGTATTTTATCTCTGTGCATGTTATGGACCTGCAATACTTTTATTCATGCTTTAAGCAGCTCATAGTGTGGTATCATTTCTCATAATCCTAAACAATGTCTGTTAGCACTTTTTGGCAGCACATATCTGCTGGATATGAATTCTTTCAGCTTTTGTTTGCACAAAAATATCTTTATATTTCTTAATTTTGAAGCATATTTTGACAGTATAGTATAGTATACTCTAGATTGGGAGGTTTTCTCTCTTAGCCTTTTAAAAATATTGTTTCATTGTTTTGGGCAACCACAGTTATTGTTGTGAAGTAGCTTACATTCTTTTTTTTTTTTTTTTTTGGAGACAGAGTTTTGCTCTTGTTATCCGGGCTGGAGTGCAATGGCGCGATCTCGGCTCACCGCAACCTCCGCCTCCTGGGTTCAGGCAATTCTCCTGCCTCAGCCTCCTGAGTAGCTGGGATTAAAGGCTGAGCCACCATGCCCAGCTAATTTTTTGTATTTTTAGTAGAGACGGGGTTTCACCATGTTGACCAGGATGGTCTCGATCTCTTGACCTCGTGATCCACCCGCCTTGGCCTCCCAAAGTGCTGGGATTACAGACGTGAGCCACCGCACCCAGCCTACATTCTTTTTAGTGCTTCACTGTATGCAGTATCTTTTTTTCTCCTGTGGATACTTTTAAGATGTCCTCTCTGTCCTTGACATCAGCAGTTTTAGTATGTTATTCTTAGTTGCAGTTTTCTTTGTATCTATCCTGTTTGGGGTTTGCTGAGATTCTTGGATCTCTAGATTGATGTCTTTCATCCCTTTTGAGTATTTTCCAACTATGATTTCAAATATTTTTCTTCACCATTCTTTATTTCCAAATTTGGAGGGCTTCAGTGACTCTTATATTAAATACTTCATATTGACTCACAGTTCTCAGACATTCTCTAACATTTAAAAAAATTGCTCTTTTGGAATGTAAGTTATTCTATTATAAAGGCATATGCATATGTATGCTCATTGCGGCACTATTCACATTAGCAAAGACATGAAATCAAACAAAATTCCCCATCAATGGTATGCTGGATAAAGAAAATATTGTAGATATTCACCATGGAATACTATGCAGCCATAAAAAAGAACTAGATCAAGATCATGTCCTTTGCAAGAAAATAGAGGGAGCTGAAGTCCATTTTCCTAAGTGAACTAACACAGGAACAGAAAACCAAAGACTGTAGATTCTCACTTATAAGTGGGAGTTAAATGTTGAGAACACATAGATACATAGAGAGGAACATTACATACTGGAACCATTGAAGGGTGGAAGGTGGAAGGAGGGAAAGGATCAGGAACAATAACTAATGGGTACTAAGCTTAATACCTGGCTGATGAAATGATCTGTACGACAAACCCCCATGATACAAGTTTACCTATATAGTAAACTTGTACATGTACTCCGAGCTTAAAATAAAAATCAAATTTAAAAAATTGCTTTTTTCTCTTTCTGTTACAGACTGAATAATTTCTAATGTAATCTCTTCAAGTTTCCAAATCCTTCCAATATCCAGTGTATAAAATTAATAAAATATTAATTTTTCATATAGTGTTATTCAGTTATAGCATTTCCAATTGTTATTTAAGGATTTGAATTTTTCTGCAAAAATCTTCTACCATCTGCTAGACCTTTAACACATTTTTCATAGTTATATTAAAGTCCTTGTCTATTAATTCAATGATTAGGTCATCTATGGATTTACTTCTAATGACTGTTTTCTCTCTTGATAATGGGCCATATTTTCCTCCTTTTTATGTCTCATAATCTTTAATAATATTCTAGATATTGCCTGTATGAAGACAGCAGATATTGAATAAATAATATTTACCCCTGAAAAGGTGGTATACCTCTTCCTTTGTCAGGATATAAGCGTTGGCAGCTGAGTTCATCCAATGTGCTTTAGAGCTTGGTCTGGGCTTTCAAATGATAGTCAATAAATATTTGAATAAAGAAATAGGTTTATTAATGAATGTTAGGTGCTAGGAATGGTAGGATAAGCCAGCCATGCTTCTGCTCCCACTCCAAGCCTTATGGGCAAGGTGGGCAATCAAATGAGCAGATTCCAAGGATCACAGGGGATTGACAGAAAGCTGGGCACAGTGTTCTGTTCTTGTCACATCCTATTGACTCAATTGTCTCCTCCTTTGGACTCTGAAGTTTTTGATGGTGTGTCTTTATCCACTTATTATTTTGCACCCATCCTACTATTTGACAGGGAGCAAGATGCTCGATCCATGGCTGTTGAGTAAGTACCAAGTGGAGGAAGCAGAGGTGAATTTATTTGACCAGGGGAGGAGGTTTTGAAAAGGCAGTGACAGCTGAGCATAGTGTGTTTTAGTATGGTTCGAATGAGCTTTGCCTGTTGGTAAAGAAGACGACCATTTGTCTAGACTGAGAAATCGGATCACAAGCACTAAAGGACACGTAGTCTTAAAGAGAATAAGGGAGTATTCCAAGAGGAGACAAAGTAGGGGAAGGAAAAAAGGAGGGGGAGAGGAAGGGGAGAAAGAAAGAGAAAGGGAAGAAGAGGAAGAGAAAATAGTGAAAGAGAAAGAGGAGGAGCAAGCGGATGGGGAGGAGAACTGATGGAGGGAGAGAGAGAGCCTTGAAACGATTCAAACTTCTACACACTGGCCATGTCTGAATGACAATCCCCTGGGCTTCTCAGTCATGAGTTCATAAATTCCCTGTTTTGACGGAGCCTGGTTTGAGTTTGGTCCCAATTTAGCAACTGAAAGGATTTTGAGTATAAATTGATTAGTTTCTGTTCAGTGGCTGTATCTTAACCTATTTTTATATCTATTTAAAGCAAAAGTTGGCAAATTGTAACCAATGGGCCAAATCTGGCCCACTGTCTGCTTTTATACAGCCCATGAGCTAAGAATAAGAATAGTCATTGCATTTTAGAATGGTTGAAAAATAAAAGAATATGACAGTTTTAAAGCATATGAAATTCAAATGCCAGTGTCTTAAATAAAGTTTTATTGGAACACGGCCACACCATTCATTAATGTATCATCTATAGCTACTTTATTCTCATACACATGAGGCAGAGTTGAGAAGCTGAACTGAGACTGGATGGCTCACGAAGACTAAAATATTCACCATCTGCCCCTTTACAGAAAATGTTTGCCAATCCCTGACCTAAAGAATCTACTACAGAAAGCATTGGCATTTAGTGGGGCCATTAAGAAGATGCCCTTTACTTAGGGATGAGAAGTGGGCAGAAAGCCCCGTGTTCATTCTAGAATTGCTTCTTAAAGCTCTGACCTCAGAGTCTCTACCTCCCTCACCTTTTTGTGTCTCTCTGTTTGGGCACCAGCATATTCCAGGCTCTGGAATTGCACGAGTGGAAATTACACTTGACCGAAGGTCCAGAGACCATTTGCTCACCATGTGATTCCCGGGAACTCGCCCAACCCCTCTTACCTCCATGTAGTGAAGTGGGTTACCTAATGACACCCTTTTCCTAGATTAACTGGGAAGATTAAGTGCAGAGTGATACATGTCTGGTACATGGAAATATGCAGCAAACGCTTCCTTTCACTATTACTGTGAGAAGCAGTGAGATAAACTGGAAAGGCACTTTGTAAATGGTAATGTATAGCTGAAAGGAAGTAAATATCAGGTTAATATAATAATGGCTACACGTGCAGTTAGGACCTAAATGACTCTGGAGTCACTACATTTCCCCACCTTCGATTAAATCATCTTATATTGCAAACTTAATTGATGCCTTGGAAAAATTTAGAAAACCACAAAAAATATAAACAGTGAAAAGTGAGACTCCCCTGTCCCTTACACATTCTTACCAAGGACAGATGAGGTTGTTATTTTTACGAACTTCAGAAACAGTCTCTGTACATATTGGTAGTGCATATTTGGGATTAATGGATGTATTTACATGTACATGCCTACACCACCATCTCTTTTTCATATCAATGACCATAAGATAATCTGATCTTCACTTGACTGCATTTACTTAAAAAAGTTATTACATTCCCCAGGGAGAAGTGTAAGAATGTCTAAAGCAGTACTATTTGTAATAGCTAAAAACTGGAGAGGATCCAAATATCTGTCAACATGAGCATGAGTAAGCAAATTGGATGTGTATACAACAGGATGTTATCCATTGATGAGAATGAGCCAACTACAACTGTGCATGGCAAAGCGGGCGAATGTCACGCCATCATCTTGACCGAAAGAATCTGGAGGTGAAAGTGCAAATGGCCCCAGGACTTATCTAAGAGGTCGCAAGTTAGGCTGGTGGTCTTCCTGTGTAGGAGAGACCCTGATGTAGGTGTTGGCTTCCTGGTATACGTGTTGACTGCCCAATGTGCAGACTTCATGAAAATTAATCATCACATACAGTTTGTGCACATTTCTGTAAGCATGATTTTCTTCAATAAAATTCATGCTACAAATTTTAAAAAGCGTATCTTGGAAATGAATTTCAGAACATATGGGTTTGCCTCCTTCTCTTTCATAGCTGTAGACACCTTGATTGTACAGACAAATGGCGTTTTCCCGCAGGCTCCCACCCTCTCACACACACTTGTTTCCAGCTCTTTGCTGTTGAATGCATTTTCCGAGATATTTTCTAATCACCCTTCTAAACAGCATCAGGTTGTAATGAGCACAGACAGATGATACCTTGGTGCATGGAACCAGTTCCGCCCTGCGAATGCCAAGAGGGAGGTCAGGCTGTTCCAGACCCCCACACAGGCATGTGCAGCCCTGACCCTTCCTGAACCAACAATGGCATCGTGTGGGCAGACGTGCTGCCTGCACGGATGCGTCGCTGCTAATAGGTATTCCCAAGGCATGAGGTTGTTATTTGCATTTTCTCGTTGTCATGCACACCCAATGTTCTGAATATTAATGAAACAATTTGCAGCCTCCTTTGCAGGCTTAAAATATTCAGCAACAGACATACTGTTTTGTCCCCATTTCAGCCAAGTTTAATTTCTCTTAACCAGCTTTGTTGTCGTAAAGTAAAATTAATGTATCATTTCCGTGTTTAAATCTCAATTCTCAGCAATTCACGACAGATTGCAAGTGAATATGATTTGTTGGTTAACACCTAATGGGTTGAAATAATTTATTGCAGAAACATTTCCAGGAAAATGAAGCCACTTGAGCAAGAGCAAAGCAGGAAATGTTACTTGTTTATCTAATAAACTACCCTAGGGTGAGTGAGTACATTAGCATTGCACAAGCTTTGTGACTTATTTATCATCACTATTTATTATTAAAACTTTATCTGCTTCAACTTAGTGAATGGCTGCCTTGGGATACACCGCTTGCAGCAACAACAACAAAATAAAGTTTATGCAATTTGCATAATATTGTACAAAGAATATTAGCTTAGAACAATATGAATCCCTGGATCATTTGCACAGCCCTTTGGTGTTTAATGTTGGTAAATATTTAAATAATGGCAAGCCTGTATAATTATAAAGATTTCTCTCTCTAATCTGCTCAGGATGTACAGCTGTTGCAAATCACCACAATCATGTGATTTGACTGGGAGAATGTTAGGGATGATGAAGAAGCACTTGTTGCTTATGTTGGCAAAGATGATGGAGACAGAAGCACCCAGAGGAGGTCTAAGATGCTGAGGTCTTGCGGTATTTCCTCTTTGCTGGTTTATGACAGCATTGGTATTTCACATGAACTGGCTTTGCATAGACTTGGCATGCAGGAGATGGGTCTTTGGAGTTCCGGTTCCTCTTTCATGAATGGGGTATTTGCATTAAGAAAAATTGTGAGTCATGACCCTGGGCTTTTGCACATGCTATTTTATCTCTGGGTCATTCTGCCTATGTGTCATCTGCTTACCTCCGAGTTGTGGCTCACTCATCCTTTTGGCCTCAGTGTAAACCCCTGCATTCTTTGTGATGCTCACCGGCCCCGGATGGGTCTAGCTTGCTCCCTGTTAAGCACCTTCCTGATGCTTTGCACTGCTCTCCCATAGTTGAGTCACTCAAATGTCTTTTTTCTCCTCTGGACTCTGAGCCCCATGAATTGGGGAGATGTGTCTATGTTAGTCAGTGTGGCAAATGGTAAATCCTGAATTACAGTTTTATTGAATTAAAAAATGAATAAGTGAATGCCTACAGTAATCCATTTAAAGAAATGTCTACATAAGCCACCATCGCAGGCTATGTTAACTTTTCATATTAGACACATTAAAAATGAATGCTGGTCAGGCGTGGTGGCTCAAGCTTGCAATCTCAGCACTTTGGCAGGCTGAGGTGGGTAGATCACCTGAGGCCAGGAGTTCAAGACCAGCCTGGCCAACATGGTGACACCCTATCTCTACTAAAAATACAAAAGTTAGCCTGCTGTGGTGGCGCATGCCTGTAGTCCCAGCTACTGGGGAGGCTGAGGCACTAGAATCACTTGAACCTGGGAGGTGGAGGTTGCAGTGAGCTGAGATTGTGCCACTGTACTCCAGTCTGGGCAAGAGACCGAGTTTCTGTCTTAAAAAGAGAAAAAAAAAATTAAAAAAAAAAATGCTAATATGGTAACGCCTGATGTTGGTGAGAGTCTGCGGATGTGGGAACTCTGAAATACTTCACAAGAACACTTTAGCTGCATGAGGCTAAAGTCTTAAAGTGATTATTTTACTTTATTTTTATTTTTGGATCAACAAATACATTTGTGGGAATTTGCTCTAAAGCAGTAATTGGGGAATGTGCAAACATATTTGGTCCCAAGGATGTTCATCACAATGTTGTTTACAATTGTGAGATGTTGTAAACAACGTAAATGCTCATCGGCAGAGAAATAGCTGAGAGAGTTGTCATTTATCTAAATGATAGAATACTATGAAGGTATTAAAATAATGATTTAGAAATATGTTAATGACATAGGAAGAGGTTTATGCTATACTCTGGTGAATAAAGCAAATATAAAGCCTTATGAAACGATGATGTCATTTTTTTGAAATAACATTTATGTAGGCAAATGACTAGAAATACATATATTAAAATGTTAAGTCATTTTCTGTGGTTTGGCGTGATTTAGTTTCTAACGTGATTGTTTTTCAAAATCAAAAGCAAAATGAGACAAATAAACCTATGCACTGAGTTGTTGGTTTAACCCCCACAGAGGGACATCAAGCTAAGTTACTATAGGAAACAGTCACTTGGCTGTACATCTTAACTGAATATATGTTAAAGTTGTAAATAACATCAAAGAAATTTTTTTTCAGTAATTATATTGTTAATAGTAACTTTGGTATTTTGTTTGGAAGCTACTTAAGTAAATTAAGAAATCAAATAATAAATTATGTTAACATCATCAAGAAATAATATTTTCAGCTGGAGAGAAATATAAAAGAATTTAAATAAAAACCCTGCAACCTTAAATTTGAATTGAAAATATCAGCATAGATGCCCAATGTACTTGCACTTAAAAGAGATATTTTCGAACTCTTTCAACTGAACAAGCCCCGAAAGAACGTAACTAGTAGCAATGGAGGCACTTAGCATCTGTACTGTGACTGCTGAGCGCCTTATCCACTAAAACAAAGCAGAAATTCTTAGAGAAATGGCTGACTCCTGATCTGGGGCAGGAAATAGATGAGAAGATCCCAGTTCATCTTATTCAACCAGAGGAAGCAAAAACAAAGGTTGCTGGGTCTCCTCGGAGGCCTCAGTAGCTGACCTAAATAGGATCCCACTGGCCAGAGGTGGCACACTCGGGGCTTCTGTAAGAATAACAAGGAGGAATGGAAACACATCACCTGTCTTCAGATCTATGCATAAAACACAGAGCAACAGACAAGAGCAGAGCAAGACATATCAACCGTGTCGAAATCCACAGGTGAAACGCAAAACCAGCACAGAAGCAGCAGCAAATCAACACCACCGCAAAATGGATTGAAACAATGACAGGAAACCAATTCACAATTTTGAAAGCCAGCAAATAAAGAGAAAAAATTGAACATTTTTCCTGACTTCATTTTACAACTGTACCTCAGAGTAACACAGTGGTTTATTTGGGAACATTTCTCTTTATATGGAAGAGTTCCAGCTCAATAATAATGATGGATGATAGAATTAGAATATCATAATTTTTCTACCTCAAAGGCAATAATCGAATCATGCTGTCATCCCCAGTGACTGCTGGCATCACAAAGAAGAGCAACAGCCTGACATTGTGTCTCTAGATGAAAGGACATGATACCACTTAGGGGTTTTCTTGAAAAATATTGAACCCGGAGACTGGGGATAGAGCAGTATGTTAAATGACACCACATGGTTGTAATCAGCAAATTTTACAATGTGAGAGACCCTATGCCATCACTGACAAATAAATTGCAAAGCCATTAAAAAGAGAAGAGAAAGAACCTTCAGACAGAGATTGAAGGGTCATATTAGGCGACCGCAAGACGAGGCTTTGTTTGGATCCTAATTTGAATAAGCCAACCATATACATAGACACATACACACTATGTGTAAAAATAAATATTATATATATACACACACATACATTATGTATAATATATAGACACACTATATATGCACACACTGTAATTTATATATACACACTATAAAATATAAACACACAACTACATATACACACTGTACATATATAAAAGATATACACAAATATATGTATACACATTATATAAAATGAATACTAATGCTTAGTGTTGGTGAGAGTTTAGAGATGTTTTACACTTTATAAAAAATATACAACTATATATATACACACACACACACATATGCAGTCACGGAAACATTGACATTCCTTGGATATTGGTTATATGAAGATGTTATTGTCATATGTTATGCTGAGAATGGTACTGTGGTCATTTATTTAAAGAAATCTTATATTTTAGAGATACATGTGAATTATTTCCAAAAAAAAAAAAAAAAAAAAAAAGCTCACCAGAACATGTGACAGATGTAGCCTTTTTTGACTTTCACTGATTTTTTTTAGGTCCTTGAGACTATTCTGTTTTGAAGACTCAAGATGAAATTTAATTATTTTCAGTGCTCAGAAATTTTCTTCTATAATTTTATTGATCTTTGCCACAACTTTATTCTGTTTCTAAGTTAGTAATTCCCTTGGGTATATGAGGTAGCCTCGACTGGTTCTCTATTTCTTTTCATTTTTTTCTCCAAATTTGTCATTCAAATGTAATAGAATTGAGTTAAATGAAGTTGATCTGAAGCAGCTTATACCACACATGAGATATGCTAACATCTAGATCTCACGTCAGCCATATATCACTAGAACAGAAAGCTTGAAGTATGAAAGAAAAATACAAAGATCCTTCTGATTTTGTAGGAAAGTGAGGTTGAGGGAAATAACTAACAAACACCTTTTGTTCTACAGAGAAGCAGTGAGAGCTGAGAGCTTCAGACACGTTAGAAATAATATGAAGTATTTGAATCAATTATATGATAGCAGCAAAGAATAATTCTATTTTTGTGGGTCAACCACTAATTGCAGTATAATGTTCTCAACACTTTCATCTGTCCTGGCTGAGAAATATTAATGGGACGCTTAAGACCAAGGCATCAGCACAACTATTGGGTAATTAGGGCATGAATCCCCATGCATACTCAAAGGTGCGCTATAGGACCAGGCTAACTATGGAGTGGGGGTGGTTTCAGAATGACAGTGCAGATTAACACCTCCTTGGTGTCTGTAACTTTAAGACATCAGATTAAATTGAGTACGTTGAAAAGGATTGCACTGAAATATCCCAGACTGTGTTTCTCTTCTAACTAGTTTATTTACAAAGTTTAATTCATCTATTTTTCCAAAAAGACATTTCTCTGGACTGCCCTACAATTCTGTTTTAGTCTTCTAGTTACTGAAATCCAGCAAAACATAGGTTCAGTTTCCTTTTAAAAGGGAATTTATTGTGTCATATAATGGAAAAGCCAGAAGCCAGCATCCCAGGCATGGTGGATCTAGGTGCGTGAATGGTGTCCTCAGGTATCTATTCCTACTCTCCTGTGTTTCCAGCTGGTGATGAAGGTGGGCAACAGGAGGTTCAGGCCACGTCTTACAGGTTTAGCAACCCTGCTATAAAGAGCAATAAGGCTCTTGTTAGCCTAGCTGTGGTTACATCTGCAGCCCTTAACACATCGCCTGGTCAGGGGGATGCTGTTTATTGGCCAAGCTTAAGTCTCAGGCCCACCTCTGAAGCCACACTGTGGGTTTAACCTCTCATCCATCAAATGGCAGAGGGTGGTTCTTTGATGGAAACTCTGACTCCACAGCCTGGAAAAAGGGGGGATGAATGTTGGGCAGGCAGAAATCACAACAGACATCTTTAGTGAAATTTTAAATAACTTTTGGAATATTAATTGCTGCTCTGTCCAGTCTGATCATTTCCAGGCTTGCTAAAGGAATAAGAGCGTGGCTGACTTGAGAGGCTGATAGAAGCTCTGGTGTTCTGCATTTGAGAGTAAAAGAAGGAGCAGTTTGAAGAGAATGTGGAATATGGAGCTGTCCATCTGTCTTTCTCTCTAAGGATACAAAGGCAGGAATGATTAGATGTACATTTACTGGTGGATCACTGACTTTTTAAAACTCCTGTGAAAAAGCAACCTGTAATTTTTTGAGATTTTAGAAATGATTAAATGAATCCCCTCTAGTCATCTACCCCAATGGAAAATACAACAGACACGTATTTAATCTAGCTTTACATTTAAAAGGGTTACATGATAGAATAGGTTTCTTGGAAAATGGGAAGAATTCTGTTTCTAGAACTTTGTTTGGTCAAAGAATGAGTATTGTAAAGTCACAAACACATGGCCAGCCACCTGAGAAAAGGTGGCATCTAAGTGATACCATGACATGGGAAGTTCAAATGGCCTAGAGTTTATTAAGGTGGGTATTCTGAAGTCTCATCAAACTTTAGCACACATATATTGAGCACTGACTGTATGCTGTATGATTTGCTGTGCATTGGGGATGCAGATATATTAATGACATGACCCCTGGTGTCTAATAGGGGTGATCTGCTTATAACAGGTTACACATCAGATTAATTCAAAGAAAATGGGGAAGAGAGCTTACAAAGTGAAACGTCAGGAAGTTTATGTTTTTCTGTAAATGGAGTTTCCATTCCTAGACCTACTGATAGAATGAATAGAGTAAAATGCAATTTTAGGATTTTTGCTCCAAAATTCCTTACAGCTAAGGGGGATAGGTGTTAATCTCAGAAATGGGTGAGTTTGTTTAGTCTTCGGTTGTGGATTGTCAGGATATATGATGTCAGACAAAATAGATTCATGCATTGATTGCCGGGTGAGCTTAATTGATTGCTGTTTCTTTCTGCTTGACTAGAGATTGAGGTTTGCTGATGTTTTTGCATGCCTAATATCATTTCCATTTGGTATTTGGCTTGCTTATGTAAAGGAATACATATTCAATTGAGTTGAGAAAGACCAGACCGTGGTTGTTCAAAACCCTGGGGATGTGGCTTATGCTTGTTAGCTGTTAGCCTTCTCTGGTTTCTACACAGTTTCATTGTGACACCAAGCTCTCTGTCAACTTTCACCATGAAATAAGCACAAAAATATTTACGTGGCTGTAAAGACTGATGGATGCCTTAACATCTATGGGCAGTGCAGGGAAATAACTCATTAGAAGGATTAGAAGACCTGGACAAATTTAAAATTATTTGTAAATGCCAGATTCTAATGAGCATTCCAACCACAGTGGGTGATAGTAAATTAATGTAAACAGGTTTTTCTTCTTTTATTTACTTTCTCAAATCTCAGTGGGAGATGTGTAGAGTTTGTGCCTGTTGCTACCATTGCAAGTACAAACATTTCTGTATGTCTGTGGCGAAAGCGGGAGTCTGATGTGGGGTCATTTCAGCCCATCTCAATAAATGTAGGTATTCAAGCGTGTGTTTGCAGGATGAAGACAAGCTGCATTCCAGGAAGAAAGTTTTCAGGCAAGTAGCTTCAGGACCAATCATCAGTTGTATCAGGACAAACAAGACTTCTTCATGATTGAGGGAGCCCAGGGTCTTGTCAATTCTCGAAGCTTCCAATACATTGAAAAATGAAGGAATCTTGACATAGGTTATGAAAATTAGATATATTTTTTCATTGAATGAATTTATGCTTTTTGCACAGTCAAGTACAGTGACCAAATGATCTTATTTGAGGACACTTCTATCAATTACTCTCTGGACATTTGTTAATATAAGGCTAATACCGTGAAAGACAGAGGGCAGAGGAAAAGGGAAGCCGGGTTTTTGGCTATGTCACTGAGCCACTAAATGACACCTCACCTGAAATCTTCATAGTTGTACTCTTCATAGTTGAGTCAATAAATTATGTTATGATTATTTTCGAGGTCAGGATGAGTTAGGTGCTAGCTTCTTGCAGCTGAAATCATCCCAGCTGAGGCAGACCTGCTTTTCCCCAGTACCTCCACCCTGCAACCTCTCTTAGCACTCACACAATGCTAAGGCTGTCTTTATTTAATTGAAAGGTTAATTCTAGGCGGAGGTCTGTTGTAGAATATGTGGTTATTTTGGTCTCTGTAACAGTAAACAGGTTTGACAGTTCTCTTACTGACTTGACTGGATGGATGGATTGTTGATATGACATAATTCTAGCTATTAGCTGTCAATCCTTTCATCCTTAAAGATGCTGTTTTCTCATTTCTTTACATTGGTTTGACAATTTGTACAGCTTGAACTGCTTTCCTATGCGTTGTTTCATCTGATCATAAATCCACGCTTGGGGTAATAGAATAGACATTTCTACTTCTTCAGTGAAGGAAGCTGAGACAGCAGCCGCCCCAGGCCACCCCACCAACATAAACATGGAATCCAGGGCTCCCCACAAAATGTGTGTGACCTCCCTGGCTCCACATGGGTGGGCCAATCTAATTTGTGTCTCCATTGTTGGTCTGCATTAGTCTGTAAGCGACTGAACACGGTGACTCAGACCAATTCAAACAACAAGGATTTTCGTGGTGCTATGTAACAAGAAATCCAGAGTAAGAGCGGGGTCCAGGCACAGCTGTCTGGCTCTGGAGCCTTTGTCTGCATTTTCAGGGCTTCCATGGCCTTTGAGGGATTGGCATCATTCCTCCACAGATGGCAAGGTGGCCACAGCTGATCCAGGCATTATCCTACCACCGGCGTCCAGGAGCAGGACCTTCGCTTCTCCTTTATTTTGTAGAGGCTGGAAACCTTTTCCATGTGGAAATCCAGCAGACATTTCCATTTCTCCTGGTACTGGGTCCTTGCCCACGTCCCCATCAATCATTGGAAAGGGAAAGGGATCCCATAAAATAACCTGTGATGAGAATCAGCTGTTGGATAGGGAACCACAGTCACCCCCACAGCGTGGATCTAAAATGCACTTAAGACTATGCAGCAGTTGAAGAAAGTTGGTCTGGGCACAGTGGATTGCTGCTGCCATGCCCCCTCGTTTGTTTATGCCTCTCTGTGTCCTGGCATTTGGGTGGTCCACTCTCAACACTGACTCAGAGCTTGGCCAGAAGACTTGTTTAGGTCAATGAGGAAAAAATTAAATGTTACACAAAGGGCTTGTTTTCTGTTTGCTCTTAGGAACTGTTATGGACTGACTGCTTCCCACTAAACTTTGTAGGTTGAAGCCCTAACCCTCAATGTGACCGTATTTGAACGTAAAGACTTTAAGGAAGTGATTCATGTTATATGAGGTCAGAAGGGTGGGGTCCTACACTGATAGGACTGTGTTTTCATAGGAGGAGGGAGAGATGCCAGAGATGACTTCCTCTCCACAAGCTCACAGAGGAAAGGTCATGTGAGGACACAGCGAGAAGGCACCCATCCACAAACCAGGAAGGGTGGCCTTTGTGGGTCAAAGCCATATCTATAGAGATAAGGTAGTCAGGCAAATGAGCATGGCAGGCTGCCTAGAAGGCCCTTTCAGTTTGAGTGTTATTTTACATATTTGGATAAGTATATAGGTTCAGAAACAGTCACACAGCACAAGAAAGCAACTGTCTAAGGGAGGTGCCGGATGACAGCTGGTGCACACAGTCAGCAGGGAGTGGTGGGACTATGGGAGCTGGAATGGGCATTCCACTAACAAGCATAACCACTGTTCAGCTCTGGCCCTTGTGGCCACGTAGGCACGTGGGCCAAGTGTTTTGTTTTGGGAATTTCCAATTTTTCAACAAATACCAGAAATCTGGATTTTTATGCAATGTTTTTTATTTTTAAAACACCAATCCACTTGGAAATAAAACACTGAACGGGCAAAATAAAACTCATTTTAGGCTAAACTGCCCTTTGTAATGTGTTCTATACAAACTGGCTAATAGGAAAGTTAGAAGTCGGTAAACTACCCTGATGTCAAGTGGCTGCTTTGGCTGAGTTTTTACTTTCCTATATTTGTTTGGGATTTGCATATTTATAGTATACAGATGCAAATGAAAGCCTTTGCAGAAAAGTGGGTCCTGAATCCAAAATATAACAGGAAATAAAACAATGGAAAAAATACAGTCTCTGATTGCAGGTCTTTCTGCCTCCAAGCTCAGAGAAAACAAACAAAATACAAAAATCTAATATGGGTAAACCCAGTACGAAAACTTTTCAAAATCAAAAAACAAATAAATGGGGGTTTGGACCTTTGCATTCCAAAATTATTCTCAACCAGATGGTGAATTTCTTGAATTAAGTCAGGGACCAGATTTTATTTATTTTTGTATTCAGGACAGCTGGAAGCATCTAATCAAGTTTAAGTGAACGAATGAATGAATGAATGTTTCACATGGATTTATAGGTAATTAACATGGCGCATGTGCATTATAACCATGCCCTTTGGAGTCAGGAGACGTGGCTTTTTTTCCGATACGCTCTTCTATTTTGGCCATGTTATTTATGTAACTCTGTGTCTCCATTTCTCATGTGTGAAGTGAGGATAATAGAACATGCCTACCTGTTAGTGATGTGAAGCTGCAGTGAAACCTGCCCCTGACTGTACTGCATGGCCTGACATGGAGCACTTGTCCAGTAAATGCTTCTGACGTTGATGTCTCGTTTTAAACAGTGGATTACCAGGGCAGTGGGCAGGTAGAGAGGGCACCTACTTCACTCCTCTTCAGGGACACAGATTTTGAGTTGAGCAGCATGAATTTGGACTAGATTATGCCAATACATTCTTTCTATGGATTCTGTGAGAATCAGCTCAGGTCACCTCTTGGGCAGAGGTCTGAGGAATCTGGAAGGAAACCGAGTGCTATTTCCAAAGCATTGTCAACAGCAATGAGACAGATGCTGCCCTTGGGAATGATTCTTTGCTACAGAACTGGCCATTTTCAGCAACACACAGTGATGTTGTAATAAGGAGATAAAACATGTGAGTCCACAGCCGGCCTTTTATGGGGTGTTTGGTGCCTCGCAGTTGTTCTTAAATAAGCAAAGAGAAATTGCACCCTTTGTGCCAGTGGAAGCTCGTGGCTCTTCATTTTCTGCCTCTTTTTTGGGTATTGTTGCTTTCCTTTCACTTTGCTCTAATAAGGAATGTTCTCTCTAGAGCAAAATAAATGCCAATCTTCTGCATTTCTGAAGGAAGAGCGATTGTAGTTGGAAACTACTGAATAATTCCCAGAGTATTATTTTGTCATTATGACTCGACCTTTACTATCATGTTCCTGATGTTGGCTGGGACCTCCTGGCCCTCTGAAACACACGACAAGGTCAGCGCCAGCTCCCATCACATACTTGGAAAGGAAAAACCCTGCACTGAAATTTCTCCTCTCTGCTAGTGGGCAGCAGGGTGAGTGGTGGCTCAGAGGGTGGATGCTTATTCTCATGGCTTCTTTGCATCCCAAGGGACAGCTGCCTTACCTGTGAGCTCTTTTGCCCCATGCTGAGCCAGATAGAAAAAAATCTTTTTCTTTACAAGTCATAAATTGACCCTATTCACATACAATGTACATGAATGCAGAAACCTTAAAAAGAAAAAAAAAAAGACACTAGAGATAAGAATGGTGAGAATGAGGGGGAAACTTATACTGGAATAAGGAGAAAAAAAGAATTTCAAGTAGAATAGTTTGGTAATGCTGTTGTTAAAACGCCCAGCCTGCTCTCCTTCGCTCTCTGTTGCCAGGGACTTCCTCTGCTTCACTCCATATTTCTTGCTCTTCCCTCAGATTTGTCCTAAAACTCCAAACTCTCAGGGTATTTGCAACCTCTGCAAGGTCCACACGCCAACCTAACAATGAATCCGTGAAGACACAGCAGATAGCAAGGCACCCCTTCAGGGAGCATGCATTCCTTCAGGAGCGGTTAAAATTACAAGAGGAATCTTTGATTTCTGCTACCTTTCAAACAATCACATTTACTGGTTAATTAGTGAGGTAGGCATATGTCCCGGCTTATGCCTGTTGTTTTAGTGTGATTATTAAGAATGGCTGTGGGCACTGTCAAATTGTCCCACTTTGGATAAGAAATTAAACGTTCACGCCATATACCTGCTCTACTCATTGCCATCTGGAGCAGCACCACACAATAGATACATAATAGAAGCCAGATGTGTGATTTAAGCTTTTCTGGTAGTCCTATTAAAACACAAAAAGAAAAAAGTGAAATTAGTTTTAACCATATACTTTATTAACCCAATATACCCAAAATACTATTACTTGGACATGTTGCCCATATAACACATGTAATGGGATATTTCACCTTTCTCTTTTGCAGTGAATCCTTGGAATCCGGTAGAGCGTGTATTTTAATTGTGGCACATCTTGGTTTCTTCTCCCCATCCTAGTCTCTCTACCTTTTTTTCTTCCCATTGTCCTCCCCACCCATATCTGTCTCTGTCTCTGTCTCTCTCTCACATTTACACACTCAAAAAGAAGAAAAGAATCATCCAGATGTGATGTACCCTTTGATGCTACCTAAGAAATATTTTTGTCAAAGTTTCTATTCTGAATTTTCTCCAACCTTTAGCCTTAACCATTTACAGATGCACAGAGAACAGAGGAACATTAAATAACACCCCCAGAGGATCAAGCATTAAAATCCGGACTGTGAAAAACTCCACAGGACCAATAAACAAGTAAATTATAAGAGATGAGGAAAAATTACAGATAAAAAAATAGTGAGAAATTTATCAACCAATTGCAATGTATGGACTTTATTTAGATTCTGATTTGAACAAACTAAATGTAAAGAAAAATTTATAAGGCACCTGGGGAAATCTGTACACTGACTAGATAGTGAATAAAATTGAGGAATTATTCATATTTTAAATACGATTGTAGCTATGTATAAAAACAAGAATCTTTATCTCTTAGAGATACATGTGAACCTTAAAAATATTAGTAAGGGAGTGGGCAGGAGTCCCCATAAAACAAGATTATCAGGGAATAGAAAGTGTTGAAGTTGAGCAGCAGATACATGAAGTTGGTTATTTTAACACTTTACAAATGGTTTCTTTTAATTTTTCTTATATTTATTAAATATACAAAATAGCTTCCAAAAATCTTGGAAAATAAGCTGTGTGTGGATTTCGAAAAGTTTTTAACTTTTTTGAAAATGTTCCATTTTTGTACTAAAATAAACGCATACTAACTTGTTTTAACGTGTCTGAATAGGATCTAGTTTGAAGCACTAAGAAGGATAAGACAACATTTTGCAAAGAGCCCCTATCAGAGTAACATGAATTCTGCTAAAATTGAAACAAAAAGAAACATCAAGTTTTTGGTGAAGTTTATGTGGAAGAGGGTGAAATCATTGATGCTTTACAAAAACATGTGTGGGGACAATGCCTCAAAGAAATCAGCGGTTTGCAAATGGATAGCTCGTTTTAAGAAGGGACAATACATCGTTGAAGATGAAGGCTGCAGCAGCCCGTCACCCCCTAATTTGCAAGGGAAAAATTGATGAAGCTCTTGAATGACTCTCCAAGAAAGAGAGAGATTAGATTAACCATTGTTGATCATTACATAAGACCTTAATTCAATACGTGTGACAATATTAGAATGTTCTTGTTCTATCATTTCTTTCTCATTTGTTTGGTGGAATGTCTCTGTCAGAATAATTCCTCCACTTCAAGTCCTTGGTTACTCTGAGGTATAGTTTGTATAGGAAATTAAGGATAAAAATGGAAGTCTTTCCCCTTTTATTTACTAATTTTCAAAATAACCTTATTTCCTGGCATTCTCCAAAGATGACCAAATGGTTGGTTTTTTTCTTTTTGTTTTCAAGATAGAGGGTGGTATTATGAACTCATGGGTTTGAACACATTTGATATACTTCAACGGACTGTGGACTGTGATTATCTCTGGCCAGTGGGGGCTGCTGCAGGTTGATTGTGACTTTGCTGTCAGACATGGCGAGATGTCTTGTACATTTCTCAACCTACCATTTGGACTCAGCTATTTCCCAATGAGAAAATTGAATCTGAGAAGAGCATCACCATTGAAACTGGGGTTGCATTGTTTAAAACTCTTTTGCTTGCGAGTGGCAGGATGTCCAACCCAAACACCCAGGCATGGTGTCATTCATTAGCTCCCATGATATACAGAGCAGGGACTGCATTTGGGGGCAGGCTGACACAGGGACGCAAGCCCTCCATGGGAGCTGGTGTCTCTCCCTCCATTTCCCTGCTGCATTTCCTCTAGGTGGCTCCAGGGGAGATATTCAAACTATTTAGCAATCTGGCACTGAGGAATCAGAACACGGGCCGAAGTGTTGAGTGGCTTCTGGAAGACGCTTGCTGTGCCAGCTTCACTTCTTCGGTTGCTGCATTGTGAGGAGATACAGGAGGACCGGGGAGGGGCTGGGATGACAGACAGGTGGTTGAGGGAGAACTTGGAGGGCCTGAGGGCAGTGGCCATTTGCCAGCAAGTATGGAGGTATTTTGGCAGTTTAACAACCATGTCAGTCTCACCAGTGCTACCTAGTCTAGTTGGTTCCATTCTCTGACCTGCTCTTGCTTCATAGTGGCCAGATGACCATACTCCTCACACCCAGCCAAGAAAGCCAGGGCTAACCCAAGTCCAGAGAGTCACTTGGAGGGACTGGGTGGGACCATGTGCCTGGGATTGAGCTGCGCTGATTAGCTTGTCCCAGGCTCCATTCCAGGAGCTGGGGCCAGAGCTGCACATGTACCAGGACTGAGCATGGGGAGGTGAAGACCTATAAACAAAATTGGGACTGTGGCCAGGGGAAGGGGTACCAGCTGTGGCAGGCCAGAACCATGTGCCCACCATAGAGGGGACAGAGGACGTTTGCACCTTATGTTAGTTTCAAGGTCAAATTTGCTTTTGTGTTTTGTTTTGGTTGCAGAATATTAAGAATGTTAGGCTTCACACTGGTATAGAGGTAAAAATTGTAGATGTTTTAAACACCTAGCCTTCCTCTCATCAATTACACTAATCAGTGTGATTGAAAGAGAAGCAATAGGAAACATTTTCCAACGTGAATCGAATCACCATCAGGACTGGCGTATAATTTGTGGGACTCGATGCAAAATGAAAAGGTGGATCCCTTGTTCAAATGTTATTAAAAATGTCAAGACAGCAATGGAGTAGTAATCCTGTGGGACCCTGCGTGTCTCTACAGCATTGCCAACAATATCTGGTAACAGCCCACATTTCTTTCCTTAAGTAGAAAGATCAGACAAGAAGAACCCTAAAGTTTCAAGTGCTGAAATATCTGTATGCACTAAGTTTTAACCTCAGTGTGATGTGCACTCACAGTGGTCTAGTTCAGTGGTGAGGAAGCCAGGCTCCTGGGCTCTTAACACTTCCATTTTTCAGTTCTTTCTACTCACTAGCTGTGTGGCCTTGAGCCAATGACTTCACTCTCCCTCACCTTATCCTTTCCCTCTGCAAAATGCAAGAATAATATGATCTATTTTGAGGGATCGTTTTAAGGATTTGATATGAAATATGAAAATAATTTGAAATGAGGTCATGGAAATTAACATATTCGGAATGGGGCTGTTACAGAATGGCCACTCTGCATAGGCTTTAGCTGGTGTCTCAGTGACAAGTGTTATTGTCATACCTACTGCGTGCATGCACATGTATCATACATGTAGATGGACTGCATGTGACACCCACAGAGGTGCTTCCCAGTCTTGCCTGGCACGTGGTTCAGAGAGGCATGCGTGTGCTGTATCAGCTTGCTTGCTTAGATAATTTTATGTGAGTAAAATGGGAAAAGCCCTGAATTATTTAAATGTGCAACACGGAGTTACAGGCTTCTTAACCAGTAAAACATGTTCAAGGAAATTAAATAATACATGAAAATTGCATGCGAATTTATTCTAAGTTCTGCACAAAAACAGTTTAACCTGTGTTATGATTTGGTATATATGATATTTAAGCATATTGTTCTTTATTATACAGTTTTTTGGGGGGAAAATAGTTCAAGTACATTTTAAGAAAAAGAAATTTGAATACAATCTTGGCAGAACGCTTGGAACTTCTTAATCATGTCCATGAAGGTCCTTGTGATCCTAAAATACGGGACCCCCAGAGAAAGTCCTCATAAGTGAGTTCCTTACAGTGGGTACCTGCTTTTTATTATTAAATGGTAAAAGCATCTCTCCCTAAACCCAAACGTGATTGAAACTTATCTCGAAATAATGAAATGAAACTAGGAAGATGTGTTTATCTTATAATTAATGCTTACATGATAATCACAACTATAAGGTAATTTTAAAATAGAGAAAGAATCAATCAAGTTGACCTTCCCCCAGTTGTTTTATTGTGGTAAAATATATGTAACATAAAATGTCGCAATTTAACTACTATTTAGCATACAGTCAGTGGTGCTGAATACATTTCCATTGCACAGCCATTACCCTCATGCCTCTCTAAAACGTTGTCATCTTCCCAAATTCAATCTCTGCCCGCATTAAACAATAACTCTCCCTTCCCCCTTCCCCCAGCCTCGGCGGCCGCCATTCTACTTTCCCTCCCTGTCTATTCCACCACTCTGGGTACTTCATATAAGTAAAACGACACATGGTCATCCTTTTGTGACTGGCGAGTGTTGATTTTTCATAGAATTTGCCAAGCCAGGTTGTATGACAGCACAATAAAACATCTTCCTCTTTCTGCTTGACTTTCGCAGAACCATCAGGGAGAGGACATTTTGGAGAGTCATTCAAGGGCTTCATCAATTTTGCAAGAGTATTCTTTAAACTTTTATGTAGAAATGAGTTAGAGTCAAGTGTTCCTTGAGTAAAGTGCATGTCTTCTGTGTTCAGCCCAGTGAACTTTTGCATTGGGAACTTCCATGTGGCCATCCTCAGATGCAGATGATGCAGAACATTTTCACCACCCAGACTTTTCTCACATGATTCTTTGCAGTTATTAACTCCTCCCCACCCAGAGCTCACCACTGTACTGACTTTCCTTACTCAGACTAGTTTTCCCTCTTCCCTAACCTCACAGAGATGGAATTGTTATCACAAGTTCTTTTGCGTCTGCCTTTTCGCCAAGCCTGTCTATCATGTGTGAGTCTCATCCTGGCGGCTGTTCTTTGCAGCTCACGCATTGTCATTACTGTGAGCTATTTCCTGCTATGCACGTGCTATCATTTGTTTGTCCATTCCCCTCCTGATAGACCTTTGGTTTGTTTTAATTGCCTGCTACAAAGATGCTATAACCACTCTGCCAAGAACATTTCTTAATTCAAATGATTTTTTTCTTCAAAAATGTCTGCCTTGTTACCATTATTTCCATTCCTGACTCTGCTGAAGAATCCTTTTGTGAATGCCTCTGCACAAGGCTCTGTGTTTTCCAAAATCACAGTTACCAATTTCCTAACAGCATACATCATTTGTGAGATCTTGACCCTTCCTTTGAAACCAGTTTATCCTGTCATTTTAGATGCTGACAACATGAACCTCCCGTGGTCGGAACGGGCTTGTGAAGGCAGTGCTGGGATGCACCAGGCCAGGAGCTACAGGTGAGTGGGCGGGGACATTTGAAAGGGGCTAATTTTCTCGTGGTCATTTATAGGGGGATGTTTCTAGGTGACCACAGCTCTTTCTTCCCTATACAACCCCGTAGCTGGGGTTGAGTGCATGTAAACTCAGCTAACAAGATCCTCTTGCATTCGGTTTGAGATCCGTTGCTCTGCAGAATCCCTAGGCCTGCCACTTGTCTGGCACATCTTCCCAGCCTGTAGGCTTGTGCTGCAATCTTTGATTAGTGGTGCATGTATGTGTGATGGGGACAGTTGTCACTGAAATTACAGACAGCTGAATGGTGATTTGAATTGCATGAGCATGAAGGCCTTCCTTAAGAGAGATATGCAAAACCCATGGTTAGAATGGTTCTCTTGAAGCGTCGGGAAGTACTGTATAGATAAATTCCCCCTGACATCAACACAGCGGGGACACTCTAAGAACCTAACTTTAATGAATATACATTTTGACTTTCCAACTGCAAGGGAACAAGGGCAGAAGATTTGTTTAGATCTTCCTAACTAATAGCCCAGGTTGACTATACTTTTCTGTTTAATATAACTGACTTCATCTCATTAAGAGAGAGGCGGAACTTGGATGCATTTTCCACTTCCTGGTTAGAATATCTTCTTCTTACAAGCTGGGCATAAAAATGCATCATGGCATGGGCATTGGGACTGCTGTGCTCTGGGGGGAGCCACATCCAGAAGTCCTTGTCTGTAATGAAATGGGACATTCTTCTGTGCTTAGTTCATAATCTTTGGGCAGCATTTAATCATTTGAAAGAAGTCACACGGTTCACCTGGTTAGAGGCATCTGTAGAGAATGCGGTTTGGACCTGTCTGCGTCGTGCTGGCTCAGGAACAGGTGGTTGTGGTGTCAGTCAGGTAGCTGAGGTGTTTCTGCCAGGACGAAGCCTCTTGGTGGCTGAGAGGGAGCCCACTGAACTCCCTAGTGACCAATGCAAGAGCATGCTCAGTGCTTAGGAATATTAGGACAAACCTTGTGAAATTGACATTTTTATGGTCAAAAAGGACTGGACATGAGTCCTTCCATTAGATACACTGGACAGTGGGACCCGCTGAGCGCCTGCCTTTACTCCCAGTCACCCCACTGTGTTCCTGGGTGCTCTGTGTCCCCTGCTCAGCACCTCCAGGCTGTGACTTTCTGATCAGCAGTTCTCACTGTTACTGCTGTTGTTGCCTTGGGGTGAGAAAAGATTTATATCCGCACACATAGGAAGATGAGAAATGTCATATTTCTTTATTTTTTAAAAGACCAAATTAAATATGACTCTCAAGCAATATCCTGGCAGGTTGGTGGGAAATTCAATCTCAGACATTTTAGACTTCCCTGTGCTTTTGTTTTGGGGCACAAAGATTCTGAAGGTTTTGGTGAGTTCAAGTGTGGCCACGCTGGTCTCCATCTTGGATGCTCACTGCTGACGACATGGCACGTGCCCTTTCATTATCTCAAAAGATTATTTCATCACAGTGTTTTGAATAAACATTCTCCATTGTTCTCCAAGGGCCTCCCAGTGAATTGATGGGTATTAGTTTCTAGGTGTGAGGTGTGAGTCCCTGTGGAGGTTGTAGTGTCCGTGAGGCAGGGGGCCACACCTGTCTCAGTCACCACTTCATCTCTAGAGCCTGGAAAAGGGCCTGGCTCATAGTAAGTGCTCAATAATCATTGAGTGATTGATTTAGATGGAAAAAGCCCCAGAGGTAACTGAATCAGGAAGTTTAGGGTTTTAGGAATAATCTGGATACAGTTCCTTCTGGACTAACAGGTAACTTAGGTAGAGAAAACATTGTTGAAATACACTTACCTTATTCAGCAGAAAGAGACCTGAGGAATAATAAAACACTAGAAAGAAAATCAATAAAGAATTATCAGTAGACTTTCTGCAAGCAGTATATTTGTATAATTTATTACTGGATATATAAGAATATGATCTCTTTAAAGTATACTTATTTCAGTATAACATACATACATAAATATACATAAATGGTACTTTGTGTAGTTGATGAGTCTTTACCCACTCAGAGAAAGAAAAAGGTTAACAGCATCTGGGAGGTATACTCCTGCCCCTCCCAATTATAGCCTTCTCAAAATCTAATGCCTATCGGGGGTTTTGTCATTGGGAATTAATTCTGATTGTTGAACTGTTTATACAATATGTAGGCAGTGTGCTTTCTTTTTGTGTTGGACTTCCGTCACTCATTATGTTTAGAAGATGCACCCATGTTGTGCCTGGTTGGAGTGTGTTCATTTTCATTGCAATGTAATATTCCACTGAAGAGGTAGTCATGATTTATGAATTATACTGTTGCGGGCCATTTGGGATGCCTATAATAGAAAACAATGCTATAATATCTTTGTTTCTGTTTTTGGTGGATTCAAGAAAACATTTCTATTGAGTGGAACTCTGTTTAGGAGTAGAATTGCTAGATAATTGAGATCACATTCTCCAGAAGCAGAGTGGAAATGGGTCTTACTGTGCCAGTGATTTACAGAAAGGATACCCGCAGGAGGAAGCTGGAAGGAAGCAAGGGAAGGAGGAGAGGGCACGGGAGAAGCTGTGCCATGTATGGATTTGGGTAGAGTCCAGGGTGGCCTGATGCCATAGGGAGCTCTGGGGAGTGACCAGCACCACAGCATTGATCCTTTGAGGGCTTTGGTACCTTTTCACCAGCCAGGCATTTGCTGTGTGTCATCCCAGAGGGATGGGGATAGCATTGGGAAGCATTTGTATATTTGCATTTGTGATGGCACCCATCAGCAAAATCACTCTCTGGAAAAGATGTGGCACCTCAGCAGCTAACACTCTCAGGAGCTGGTGCACTGGTGTCCTAGCTCATAAAATGACCTGGGCAGGTCACCAAGAGTATCTGCTACACTAAGGCAGGGAGGAGCCAATGGGTAGTATTAGCAGGCATTTGCGAGTGTTTGTGTGGATAGGAACACCCGCAGCATGACAGGAGGGTTTCTGTTGTTCCAGCTTCTCACCAACCTTAGGTGTTGTCTGACTTTTTCGTTTTAGCTATTTTTTTTTTCATTGTGCTCATTTAGCAAAAGAGATGCAGTAGTATCTTGCTGTGACTTTAATTTGCTTTTCCGCAATGACTAATAAGGTCCCCTCTCCTTGCGTTTATTGCCATGTGGTTATATTCTTTTAAGAAGTGTCTCAAGATCTTTACCATATTTAATTGGGTAGTCTGCCTTTTTCTTACAGTGTGTGTTAATTATTCTGGACAGTGGTCCTTGTCAGATATTTATTTTAGAAATGCTTTCTCTAACATTATGGTTGGCCTTTTAAATCTTGTAACGTGTCATTTGCTCAACAGAGGTTCTTAATTTTAATGAAATCCAGTGTCATCTTTTTCCTTTTATGGTTTGTGCTATTATGTGCCATATTTAAGGAATCTGTCTTCCCCAAGCCCATGGATATTGTCTTTTTTATTTTTATTTTTATTTTTGAGATGGAGTTTTGTTCTTGTCGCCCAGGCTGGAGTGCAATGGCACGATCCTGGCTCACTGCAACCTCCGCCTCCTGGGTTCAAGTGATTCTCCTGCCTCAGCCTCCCAAGTAGCTGGGATTACAGGCATGTGCTGCCACACCGGGCTAATTTTGTATTTTTAGAAGAGATGGGGTTTCTCCATGTTGGTCAGGCTGGTCTAGAACTCCTGGTCTCGGGTGATCCCCCTGCCTCAGCCTCCCAAAGTGCTGGAATTACAGGCATGAGCCACCATACCTGGCCAGATATTGTCTTATATTGTTATCTAGGAACTTCATTTTCATTTTTGCCTTTCATATTTAGAGCACCAAAGCTTTTGGAATAGATCTTTGCCTATAGCGTGAAGCCACATCTGTTTTGTCATAAATCAAAGAATCCTATGTATGGTCTGTGTCTCATTTTTCATTTTTTTTGGCTCTGTTCTTTATTCCAGTACTTCTCAACTGGGGGTAAATTTCATCCCCACCAGGGGACATTTTGCAATTTCTAGAGTCATTTTTTTTGTTGTCACAAGTGTGTGCAGGGGCTGCTACCAGCATCTCATGGGTAGAGACCAGGGATGTTGCTAAGCAACCTATATCACACAGGATACTGCCTAATAAAAACCATCCAGCCCCAAATGTCAGTAGTGCTGAGGTTGGCTGAGAAACCTGGTCTGTGCCTACACCGAGCACACCGTCTCACTGACTGTGGCTCCACAATCAGCCCCTGCTTTTGGTCCTGTGACCTGTAGCTCTGGGATATTTTCCAGGCATTCTTGGTATAATTTCACTTTTTTTTCCTATGTAAATTTTTGAATCATTTTGTTAGTGTCTAAAAAAAAAAAAAGAACCTGGGATTTTAAAAGATTGCCTATAATCTGTACATCAATTCGAGGAAAACTAGCACCCTTCCAACAACAACACTTAGAATCCATGAACAAGAGATAGCCTTCCATTTACTTAGTTCTTTCATCTTTTCTGTTTTTCTTTCTAGAAATCTGGCAGGTCTTCTGTTAGATTCATTCCTGGCTATTATACATTTCTACTGATACCGTAAATACTATTCTTTACATTTCAGTTTCTAGTTACTTGATACTGGCATTAAAATGAAATTACTTTTGTTTGTTGACATGCATGTAGCAGTGATGCTGAATTCTCTTAATAATTCATTTAGTTTGTGAATTCTTTTGAATTTTTTACGTAGTATTAGAAATGAGAGTCTTATTTTTTCCTTTTCAGGTTTTATTTATTTATGTATTTATTTATTGCTTATTGCCCTGGTTAGGAGCTCCAGTGCAATTTTTAAATTTTTAATCACGACTGTGCCCATGCTGGTCTTGAACTCCTGGCTTTAAATGATCCTCTTGTGTCAGCCTCTCAAAGTGCTGGGATGACAAGTATAAGCCACTGTACCCAGCCTTGTTTTCCATTTGAATATATCTTGTATCTGCCTTTATATTCTTTTCATTCTACTGCAGGATTTTTGGTTTTCCAAATGTAATTTCTTGAGCTTGATTGTCAGACCCTTGACCTTTCAGCTGTTTTCTTTCCTACATATACATTTAAGACCATGAATTTTCCTCTAAGCATGGCTTAGCTGCATACCACACATTTTAACATGTTGATATATCATTGGTATGTTGATATATGTGTGCGTAAAATGTTTTACATGTATTTTAAAAGTATGCAAATTCTACAGCCGTTGGGTGAAGTGTTCTACACATGTAAATTAAGTCAGGAATGTCAGTCAGCGTGCATGAATCTTCTGTATGTTTTTCTGGCATTTTGTCTGCTTATTCTATTAATTCCTTACACAGGTATGTTAAAATCTATCATACTCATTGCTGATTTCCCGTTTCCTCTTTTATGCCTATCATGTTTTGCCGTATAGATTTTGAATGTATGTTAATTAGGTACGTGCAAATTTAAAATGATCATATCTCCCTGATAGATTCTTTTGCCACTACGAGACATCCTCCTTTATTTATATTAACGTTCCTTTCTTTAAAATTGATTTGCATATTAGCATAGAAATCACCATTTTTTTGGTTACTGTATGCATGCCTTTTTTCCTATGTTTTAGTGTGCAGCCCATTTGCATCCTTATGTAGAAAATATGTCTCTTTTATATCATAGATTTTAAAAATATCGAATCAGATATTCTTGCTTTTTAAATTGGAGCATTTAATCCATTTATATGTTATGCAATTACTAATATATTTGAGTTCATAATTTTTTTGTTTGTTTTTTCTGTTCTCTGTTTTCCCTTTCTTGCCTTCTTTCATGTGGATCAATGCCTTTTATGATTTTATATTCCCCCTTTTTACCTTGTTATATATCCTTTTGCTCTTATTTTAATAATTAAACTAGAAATTATAACATGTATTCTTGAGTCACCACAGTGCCTCTGTCTAATCTAATTAGCACTTTTACCACCTCCCAGACAATTCAATTACCCCAGAACACTTGAGCTTCATTTAACCTCTTTACCATTTGTGTTATCGATATATTTTATTTCCATATATATTTCAAGCACCACAAGACAGCATCACTCTTATGATTCAATACTCTCAACAATTTTTGATATAGATCCATATATCCACATACATTTTTCTGTTCTTTATATCTTCCCAAATTTCTCTGTAGGATCATTGTATTGTATCTCTGGACATCTCTTTAATATCTTAGGGCTGCTTATTTTTGTTTGTCTGGAAGTGTCTCCATTAATCTTCACTTTTGAATAATATTTTCACTGGGCATAGAATTCTAGGATGGATATTAGATTTTTAAAACCACTTTAAAGGTGTCTTTTTTTTTTTTTCTACTGGATTCTACCATTTCTGTTGAAAAGTTAGCTGTCATTATTACTGTTTACACCTTTGAAAGTAATGCCTCATGTGGCTTTTCTCAAGTATCTAAGTGTGGCTGCTATAAAATGATCTTCAAATATTCTTTTTTTTAAGAGAGGAGAAAAGAACTGGCTTTCTTTTCCTGTATCCTGCTTGTTAGTTTTACTGTTACTTCTTTGTGATAAAGGCATTTTTTATCTGGTTGCTTTTCAGTGTTTCTTTGTCTTAGATTCTCTATTTCATTAAGATGTCCCCGGGTGTGGTTTTCTTTGTATTTAACCTTCTTCGGGTTCAAACATTTTTTAACATATAGTTTTATAATTTTATCAGTTTTAAAATATTCTTGACAATCACCTTATCAAATAGGGTTTCTTTCCACCTTTATTACGCCATCTCTTTGGGGATTGTAGTTACTATGCATATTCAGTATTATAATCACGTGTATTTTCTATCATTTTTCCCCTTTTGCACTTCAATATATTTTTCTACTCCATTATCCAGGTCACGAGTCCTCTTTTTCGTTCTATCTAATCTGCTGTTAGACTCATCTGTTGAGTATGTAATTTCAGTTATTTCATTTTTGAGTTTTAAAATGTCCAGTTTCAGTTTTATAGACTCAAATTCTCTACTAAAACTCCCATTTTATTATTTATTTTCTTGTATATGTGAACTAGAGTTCTTAAGAAATCCATATCTTATGACTGTAATGTGTGGATCATCTATGGATCCGCTTCTGTTGTCTGCTTTTTCTCTGTGTCTTATATCATGGTATGCATGCCTATTTTTGAACTTTTGCTTGAACAATGGTGCAGAACCTCTCTGTGGTATTATAATCTTCCAGAGATGAATTTTATTTTATTTGAGTTTATATCAAGTAGTTATATTAGGGGAAGATGACTCAAGCTAATCAGAATTTGTTTGATCACTTCAGGACTGGGGGTCTGCTCCATAAGACAGGGTCTTTTTCCTTCTACTTATTCCTTTTCCCAGGTATGCCTCTGACCTCCAGTTTTATGTTTTTAGCACTATAAGGATACTGAAAGCCATGCTTAGTTTCTCTGACATCTAGAACAGTTTTGTGCTTGTCTTTCTAACCTTTCACTAGTCCCCACTTACACACTGGCAAATATCTCAAGGTGAAAACCAGAGTAGAGTGCTGGGCTTGTGTTTCCGAGCTGGGCTTGTGTCTCAGTGCTTGCCTTCTCTCCAGGCTCTTGGATTGATGTGTCCTGCTATCCATTATGTCCTTGAACGTAACCTTCATCTCCCATGCCTGTAAATCGCCAAAAGCTCTGCTTAGCTCCCACTTCATGCTTAGCTTCCTGCTCGGGTTCTCAGCCTTTTGCCCATATTTCTTGCAAACTAGATAAACCTCAGAGGGAAAGCAATGTAGAATACTGGCTTCATCTCAATATGTTTTTCTCTTCTCTGCAATCTTGGACTATCAGTCTTTGGTGGACCTTTCTCTAATCTTGAAAATAACACAATCAGGTAAAATTCACCTTTTTTGTACATATTTTTCAACCAGTTTTTTATGTGTTTTCAGCAAAAGATTTGTCTTGCCTCAGACTAGTCCTTTGCACATGGTTGTAAGAAATAACATGAAGAAACCTTGCATACCCTTCTTTCAGCTTTCCCCAGTCTTGCAAAACTATTGTACAGTATCAAGACAAGGATGCTGGCATTGACACACTTAACTGACTTCATTAAAATGGCACGAATTTAATGTGCACCGTGTTATAGAATGAATGTGTCCCTTTCAAAATCCCTGTGTTGAAATCCTAACTCCCAAGGTGATGGTATTAGGAGGTAGGGCTTTGGAAGGTGAGTAAGACGTGAGGGTGGGGCCTTTATGGGTGGGATTAGTGCCCTTATGAAAGGGAGCTCGGAGAGCTCTCATGCCCTCTTTTCTCTATGTCAGTGGCAGTTTGCAGCCTGGAAAGGGCCCTCACCAGAACCAGGCTGTGCTGGCTTCTTGATCTTGAATTTCTAGCCTCTAAAACTGGTAAAAAAAAAAAAAAAAGAGAAAAAAGAAAAAAAAGCCTATTTTTGAGCCATCCAGTCTATAGTACTTTGTTATAGCAGTCCTAAGACACATCCATTTATATGTGTGTGTATGTGCGTGTGTATATATGTAGTGTGTGTGTGTATGTGTGTGTGTGTATCTGTGTGTATGTGTGTATCTGTGTGTGTGTGTATCTGTGTGTGTGTATCTGTGTGTGTATCTGTGTGTATCTGTGTGTGTGTGTATCTGTGTGTGTATCTGTGTGTGTGTGTGTGTATGTGTGTGTATCTCTGTGTGTGTGTGTGTGTGTGTGTGTGTGTGTGTATGTGTACATGTTTGGGCTCAGATCATGATAGAGTACGGCACCTTGGCATGCCATACTCATGAGTATTTTGAACCCCAAGAGACAGGAGGGCCTCAGAAGCAGGAAGGACTCTGACTTCACTCTGTCTTCCTGTCTTCTGTCCAGACCTCTTTCTTCCCTGAAACAGGTTTTAGAAACTAGACTCCTTCTTCCTCAGTGTGGACCATGACATCTAGAAAGGTCACTCTTACCTCTTCCCAACTCCCTGAGGATCTTCATTGTCCTTCCTCATTCCCAGGGGCGGGGGTGGGGTAGGGTAGATGTTTTGCAGAAACAGAAAAAAATCTGAACAACTGTCCTTGCTGAAGATCCCCACAGCTTATTACCGTTAGATCATATCCATTTTGTTGATTCTACTTCTCCACAAATTAAATTTTTCATCAGACTTAGCGTAAAAATACACAGTTTTCCCTGGGTCTTTGAATATTCATTTCTGGAGGCTCCTGTGTCACGTTAACCTTTATAAAAATAGATGTGTTATGCTTTCTCCTGGTAATTTGCCTTTTGTTACAGGGTTGTCAGTCAAGACCCTTGCAATGAGTGAGGGAAAGGGACTTTTCCTTCCCTGCACGTGGGTATTTAGTTCCATGTAATTTTATGCCACATGTAGATTCTTATGAGCATCGCTTCAGTCCAGAAAGAGAGCAGATTCGTCACAAGGCCCCTCGTGCCACTTTGTGATAGCCACAGACACCACCCTCTCTCCCCATTAACCTCTGGCTACCATGGATCTGCTTCCCATCTCTAAAATTTTGCCATTTTAAGAAACTTAGATAAATGGAATCGTATACTATGTAACTCACTGGGATTGGCTTTTTTCACTCAAGGTAATTCCCTTGAAATCCAACCAGGTTTTTGCATTCATCTGTAGTTCACTCTTTCTCATTGCTGAGTGGTATTCTACAGGTGTTTCCTTTCAGGATTGCATAAGATACACTATGCTGAAAGCTTAGCATCATGACATTATGTGTGACTACTGCATAATGGGGCATCATGTAATGGGAGCTGGTGCCTTTCCTCTATGCAGAAACATGATGTAATTTTAAAAATTGAGTTCAGTTACACATGTAACTTTACAGCAGAAGATATCCAAGTTACCCTGGCCTAAGTTTTCAGTTATGAACATACTGGGAGGCCAAATTGAGATGCCTCCCTCTCCTGCAGAACTTAGAAATACTGGCTTCAAAAGGGCTTTAAGAACTAGAAAAACATCCCCAGATGAGAGAGGTAGAGCCAGCTAGGGAGGAAGAAGGAAGGCTAGCTGGGATCTGGGTGAATTTATTAACAACTCCAAGATGAGGTTGTGTCATTCAGATAAGGTTTGCTGTGCTCCAGGCAGCTTGGCTATGTATAAATCCCACTGGCAAATACTGGAAGTTTCGTTCAGAACCTCTCTGAAGGGTGGAGAGGGCTTTAGCCATGGAGGCAATCTGGCCAGAGTGGCAAAGCCCATCAGGTGAAGCTGATGCATCTTCTTTTTATTTTTTTTGATTTTTTAAATTGCATTTTAGGTTTTGGGGTACGTGTGAAGAACATGCAAGATTGTTGCATAGGTACACACGTGGCAGTGTGATTTGCTCCCTTCCTCCCCCTCACCTCTGTCTGGCATTTCTCCCCATGCTCTCTCTCCCCAGCTCCTCACCCCCTACTGTCCCTCCCCTATTTCCCCCCAACGGACCCCAGTGTGTAGTGCTCCCCTCCCTGTGTCCATGTGTTCTCATTGTTCAACACCTGCCTATGAGTGAGAACATGCGGTGTTTGATTTTCTGCTCTTGTGTCAGTTTGCTGAGAATGATGGTTTCCAGGTACATCCATGTCCATATAAAGGCCACAAACTCATCATTTTTGATGGCTGCATAATATTCCATGGTGTATATGTGCCACATTTTCCCTGTCCAGTCTATCATTGATGGGCATCTGGGTTGGTTCCAGGTCTTTGCTATTGTAAACTGTGCTGCAATGAACATTCGTGTGCATGTGTCCTTATAGTAGAACGATTTATAACCCTTTGGATATATACCCAGTAATGAGATTGCTGGGTCAAATGGAATTTCTATTTCTAGGTCCTTGAGGAATCGCCACACTGTCTTCCACAATGGTTGAACTAATTTATCTTCTTAACCCAGTGACATGAAACAATGAACACCCTCTACCTCCTCCTGTGCCTATTCCAGGCTCCCCGGCGTTTGCTGATTATTTGTGGTTTCCCGCATTGTCTGTCTGCAGGGATATGATGCAGGAATCACAGGGACTTTGAACATACTGTGCTCAGCATGAGTTACTTCTCATTCTGAAATCAAAGAAATGATGTTCTGAATATAAGTTGGCTTCTTATGCCTATAGTGGCAGAATGGCTTGGCCATTCAGGGGCAATCTTTCCAATCACCATGATAATTACAGGACATTTTGATGCCATTTATTAAACGCTTATTAGGTGCCAGGTTCCCCATGAAGCCCTCTGTGCATATTATTTTAAGTTAATCCCCACTCCAATCCTATGAGGTAGGATTGAGAGAGGGGATTAGTAATCCACAGTGTGCAGGTGGCATCAAGGGTGGGTTTCATGCCAGAGTCTGTGTTCTTGACCATAAAATGACAGAGCTGAGTTACTGTAAGTTAGAAAATTGGGATTTGAAGCTTAGACTTCAGCCGTAAAACCTTGGAGTATGTGGGTTTGCCATCGTGGGAAGGTTTAGCTCTTGATGGGCTGGCAAACCAGCATCCGTAAAGTCTGCGACCATAGCCAGGAAGAGGACAGTAGGAATCATAATAATGTTGGGTAACAGTGGGAGTGAGTGTTTAGAATGAGCTCTGTTCTAGGCGCAACAGGCCAGAATGGATTCACTCATGCTAAGTGCCATGTAATCAAACCGACTCATATGGACTAGTTTTCCAAAAAACAGGAGATTCTCTGAAGCAGGTGGAAGGAGCTCCATTTGTCTGAACCAGCACGATACAGAAGTTCCCTCTATTTTGACTTTATAAGGAAAGTAACTTGCAATGCCCAATCTACTTTTGATTTCTTTTTTCAGCCTGTAAAAGCCATCTCTTTTGCTCAGCTTACAGGATCTCCTTTCCAAAGCTTTAGCTGGAATGCTGCCTGACACATGACTCACTAATGAAAGCCAGTTACATCTCTAAACTAAATTGGTGAGATTTTTTTTTTTAACAGCAGTAAAAAGAGGAATATTAGAATAGCTAAAACTTAGTAAATGAGTATTTGGGCCAAGTGCTGTTCTATGTGCTTTACACATGTGAACTCATTAATCCTTAAAACAAGCCTTTCAGATAAAAAAAAATGACATTAGCTGCATTTGGTAGATGAGGAAATCTACCTCAGGGGGCTAGGTGACTTGTCCAGGTCATATAGTGGTAAGGAGCAGAGCTGGGATTCAAGCTGGTCGGCCTCAGTCCAGAGGGCACATACTTCACTGTGGGGCCGTGCCATCCCTTCCATTACACAGGGCCACGATCGAGGAGCTCTGTGCCTCCTGTGCTAGGTGCTGGCCTGGCCATCCTTCGAGGGAAGAGGGGTGCTGCTGGACTCTTGTTGCAGAGGAGGAAGACCAGATGCCCTGCAGTCTGGGAGACTTCCAGCTGCCTCTTCTCAGGTGGCAAGGAATCATCTAATCTGCTCTTATGAATTTGGGCCAATGAGGGTTACCCAGGTCACAAACTCTGGTTAAGCAGAAGAGGATCTATTGAGAGCATGAGAACCCTGCTTGGGAAATTGCAAGATCCAGGACAGACCTAGGGTCCAGGTAGCAGGAGCTGGCACCAGGCATCTCAACCCATTGTGCCTGGTGGAAATCAGGTTAACTCTTTCCCCTATCTCGTGTCATCTTGGTTAACAGTCAGAATATCTGGGAGTTGGGGGAAAGAGCTCATTGAAATTGCCCTAGCTTGAGTTCCAGTGCCACTTCACCTTGACTCTGTTAAGCAATGAAGCAATGACAGGACATCTTGATTTACAGCCAGTAGCCAGCCCACCCCACGAAGCAATGGCAGGATACATTGACTGACAGCCAGCCCACCCACCAAGCAATGGCAGGACACATTGATTGACAGCCAGCCCACCCCACCAAGCAATGGCAGGACACATTGGCTGACAGCCAGCCCACCCCACCAAGCAATGGCAGAATACCTTGACTATAGCCAGCCCACCCAACTAAGCAGGGCACTTTGACCTCCAGTCAACCCAAGACCATACACAGTGGGAGAGGGGCATTGTGCAAAAAGTAGGGAAATAGACGTTGGGAAGCCCAGCCCAAGCTAATCCTCTAAAGAAGTGTATGGTCCACAGCCACCATATTGGATAAAACGGGACGCAAGTGCTTTGGGTGGTGACTGCAGAAGAGGAGAAACAGTCCCTAACATTTTTGCCCGTTCACCTGTTAAAAGTCCTGCGTCTCTTCAATGGGTCCTTGTAGTCTCTAGGAAAACTCAATTTCCCAGAAATGATGGATAAAACAATACAAAGAAATTTTTAATCAACCTTTGGGCATCCTAAATTTGACTATCTTTAAAGTGAAAAAAAAAAATCCAGAATCATCCATTTTCCCTCTCATTACCTTTAATTTCCTTGCCATCATCTTTTAAAAACCAAGTTAAATCCATTAAAAAGTCAATGAAAATGAATGAGTCTTTACTGGACATGTCACACAATGTCCCTTTATGCAGAAATTGCCTTAAAAACTGCCCAAGAATTTAACTCCAAAACTGGGATATCTCTGAAAGTTTAAGAAATTACTAGTTTGTCAAAAAGAAAGGTAAAAGGAGATGAAACAAGTTCAAAGGTGTTTCAAAAGGAAAAGACTTCAAATGAGAAGTTTCCAAATGATGTCTTTGGTCCTAAGGAAAAGATATTTGTACAGAAGAGTCAGCTGGAGGTGCTAGTCCCTAGACACTGCTGTGTGGAGGTGAGACCTGTGAGGAGAGAGAATGCCAGTGTGCATATCTGAATCCAACAAGGACAGGGGCCTGCATATTTTATTGGGAGTGGTTGCTTTTAATTTTTGTAATGCTTTGAAATGACCAAAAATGAGATGCTTTTGCTCATCATGAAATGCACAAACTTTGCAGGGCAGGTGTTCTCAAATAACACTCCCGAAGAGAATGGACAGGGCACCCCTCCACCTGCCCTTGCATGTCCTGCTGACTGTTCTGCACAAATATCTTTTCCTACAGTCCCTTCCCCACTGAGAAATCCAGCAAGGCTGGGACTCAGCAAGTGGCTTAGAGCTTTGAGATGTGAGACTTCAAGAATGAATCTTGTGTAAAAAGAACTTTTGGTATATTGGTCCCTAGAAAAACACAGCTCTGCGTAACATTATATTTTTTTTAAATGAATTTTTCTGTGGTCACTTAAGAGAAACCTATTTGAGCCCTTAGCATTGTGTACATTTGTGTATTCAGGTCTCTCGGAAACCCTGCACAAAAGAAACTCAAACACCTTAGTGAAATTCAGTCTTTTTCAAATATGTTGGACAATATACCCTTCGTTCCAAGGGATATATATTTTTTGTAATTGCTTTTTTTTTTTTAAGTTTAAATTCTGGGATACATGTGTAGGATGTACAGGTTTGTTACATAGGTAAAAGTGTGCCATGGTGATTTTCTGCATCTATCAACACATCACCTAGGCATCAAGACTAGCATGCATTAGCTGTTTTTCCTGATGCTCTCCCTCCCCCCCATGACCCCACCACCCAACAACAACCTCCAGTGTGTTGTTCCTTTCCCTGGGTCCATGTGTTCTCATTGTTCATCTCCCACTTGTAAGTGAGAACATGCAGTGTTTGGTTTTCTGTTCCTGCATTAGTTTGCCAAGGATAATGGCTTCCAGCTCCATCCATGTCCCTGCAAAGTAGTTCCTTTTTATGGCTGCATAGTAGTTCATGTTGTATATGTACCACACTTTCTTTATCCAGTCTATCACTGATGAGCATTTGGGTTGACTCCATGTCTTTGCTATTGTAAATAGTGCTGCAATGCACGTATGTGTGCATGTGTCTTTATAATTAATATTCCTTTGTGTCTATATCCACTAATAGGATTGCTGGGTCAGATGTTATTTCTGGTCCTAGGTCTTTGAGGAATCACCACACTATCTTCCACAGTGGTTGAACTAATTTACATTCCCACCAACAGTGTAAAAGCGTTACTGTTCCTATTTTTCCATAGCCTCACCAGCATCTTTTGTTTCTTGACTTTTTAATAGTAACCATTCTGACTGGCATGAGATGGTATCTCATAGTGGGTTTGATTTGCATTTCTCTATTGATCAGTGATGTTGAGCTTTTGTTCATATGTTTGTTGGCCATGTGTATGTCTTCCTTTGAGAAATGTCCGTTCATGTCCTTTGCCCACTTTTTAATGGGGTTGTTTGTTTTTTCTTGTAAGTTTGTTTAAGTTCCTTGTAGATGCTGGATATTAGACCTTTGTCAGATGGATAGATTGCAAAAATTTTCTACCATTCTGTAGGTTGTCTGTTCACTCTGATGATAGTTTCTTTTGCTGTGCAGAAGCCCTTTAATTTAATTAGATCCCATTTGTCAAATTTTGCTTCTGTTACAATTGCTTTTGAGGTTTATGTCATGAAATCTTTGCCCGTGCCTATGTCCTGAATGGCATTGCCTAGATTTTCTTCTAGAGTTTTTATAGTTTTGGGTTTTACATTTAAGTCTTTAATCCATCTTGAGTTAATTTTTGTACAAGGTGTAAGGAAGGGGGTCCAGTTTCAATTTTCTGCATATGGCTAGCCAGTTTTCCCAGCACCACTTATTAAACAGGGAATCCTTTCCCCATTGCTTGTTTTTCTCACATTTGTCACAGATCAAATGATTGTAGATGTGCGGTCTTATTTCCGAGTTCTCCATTCTGTTCCATTGGTCTCTGTGTCTGTTTTTGTACTGGTACCATGTTGTTTTATTTACTGTAGATTTGTAGTATAATATGAAGTCGGGTGGCATGATGCTTCCAGCTTTGTTCTTTTTGCTTAGGCTTGTCTTGGCTGTTCAGGCTCTTTTTTGATTCCATATGTATTTTAGTGTTTTTTTTTTTTTTTCTAATTCTGTGAAGAATCTCAATGGTAGTTTAATGGGAATAGTATTGAATCTATAAATTACTTTGGGCAGTACAGTCATTTTCACAACATTGATTCTTCCTATCTATAAGCATGGAATGTTTTTCCTTTTGTTTGTGTCCTCTCTGATTTCCTCGAGCAGTGGTTTGTCGTTCTCCTCGAAGAGATCCTTCGCTTTCCTTGTTAACTGTATTCTTAGGTATTTTATGCTTTTTGTAGCAATTGTGAATGGGAAGCTATTAAAGATTTGACTCTCTACTAGTCTATTGTTGGTGGATAGGAATGCTTGTAATTTTTGCATATTGATTTTATATCCTGATACTTTGCTGAGGTTGCTTATCAGTTTAACAAAGTTTTGGGCTGAGATGATGGGGTTCTCTAAATATAGGATCATGTCATCTGCAAACAGAGACAGTTGACTTCCTCTCTTCCTGTTTGAATAGTCTTTATTTCTTTCCGTTGCCTGATGCCTTGGCCAGAACTTCCAATACTATGTTGAATAGGAGTAGTGAGAGAGGGTATTCTTATCTTGTGCCAGTTTTCAAGGGTAATGCTTCCATCTTCTGCCCATTCAGTATGATATTGGCTGTGGGTTTGTCATAAATGACTCTTATTATTTGGAGGTATGTTCTTTCAATACCTAGTTTATTGAGAGTTTTTAACATGAAGGGATGTTGAATTTTATTGAAGGCCTTTTCTGCACCTATTGAGATAATCATGTGGTTTTGTCTTTAGTTCTGTTTATGTGATGAATTATGTTTATTGATTTGTATATTTTGAACCAGTCTTGCTTCCTGGGGCTGAAGCCAGCTTGATTGTGGTGAATAAGCTTTTTGATGTGCTGCTGGATTTGGTTTGCCAATATTTTATTGAGGATTTTTGCATTGATGTTCATCAGGGATTTTGTCCTGAATTTTTATTTTTTTGTTGTATCTTTGCCAGATTTTGGTATCAGGACTATGCTGGTCTGATAAACTCATAAAATGAGTTAGGGAGGAGTCCCTCCTTTCCAATTGTTTAGAATAGTTTCAGAAGAAATGGTATCAGCACCTCATTGAACCTCTGGTATAATTCAGCCATAAATCCATCTGGTCCTGGGCTTTTACTAGTTGATAGGCTGTTTATTACTGCTTCAGTTTCAGAACTTGTTATTGGTCTATTCAGGAATTCAACTTCTTCTTGGTTTAGTGTTGGGAGGGTATATATGTCTAGGAATTTTTCCATTTCCTCTAGATTTTCTAGTTTATTTACATAGAGGTGTTTATAGTATTCTTTGATGTTTGTTTGTTTTCTATGGAGCCAGTGGTGATATCTCCTTTATCATTTTCTGTTGTGTCTATGTGAATCTTCTCTCTTTTCTTCTTTATTAGTCTGGCTAATTCTCTATCTACTTTATTATTATTTTCAAATAAACAAAAAAACAACTCCTAGATTAGCTGATTTTTTGAAGGGTTTTTCATGTTTCTGTCTCCTATAGCTCCACTCTGATTTTGGTTATTTCTTGTCTTCTGCTAACTTTGGGTTTGTTTGCTCTTGGTTCTCCAGCACTTTTAGTTGTGATGTTAGAATGTCAATTTGAGACCTAACTACCTTTTGGATGTGGGCATTTGGTGCTATAAATTTTCCTCTTAATACGGCTTTAGCTGTGTCCCAGAGATTCTGGTATGCTGTCTCTTTGTTCTCATTGATTTAAAAGAACTTCTTGATTTAAGTTCTTAATTTTATTATTTATCCGGGAATCACTCAGAAGCAGGTTGTTCAATTTCCATGTAATTGTATGGTTTTGAGTGAAGTTCTTAATCTTGAGTTCTAATTTGACTGTGCTGTGATCTGAGAGACTGTTTATTATGATTTCAGTTTTTTTGCATTTGCCGAGGAATGTTTTACTTCCAATTATGTGATCAGTTTTAGAGTAAGTGACATGTAGTGTCAAGAAGAATGTATATTCTATTGTTTTTTGGTGGAGAGTTCTGTAGATATCTGTCAGTTCCTCTTGATCCAGAGCTCAGTTCAAGTTCTGAACACCTTTGTTAATCTTCTGTCTCAATGATCTGTCTAACATTGACAATGGGATGTTAAAATCTCCCACAATTATTGTATGGGAGTACAAGTCTTTTTTAGGTCTCTAAAAACATGTTTTATGACTCTGGGTGCTCCTGTATTTGGTCCATATATATTTAGAATAGTTAGCTCTTCTTGTTGAATTGAGCCCTTTACTATTAAGTAATGCCCTTCTTTATCTTTTTTGATCTTTGTTGTTTTAAAGTCTGTTTTAGAAACTAGGATTGCAACCTCTGCTTTTTTCTGCTTTCAATTTGCTTGGTAAAATTTTCCCCGTCCTTTTATTTTTGGCCTATGGATATCTATGTGTATTCAAGAGATGGCTCTTGAATACAGCACACTGATGGGTCTCAATTATTTATCCGGCTTGCAATTCTGTGTCTTTTAATTGTGCCATTTAGCCCATTTTTACATTTAAGGTTAATATTGTTATGTGTGGATTTGATTCTATCATCATGATGCTAGCTGGTTATTTTGCACACTTGTGATGTAGTTGCTTCACAGGGTCATTGGTCTGTGTGCTTCCATGGAAGTTTTTGTAGTGGCTGGTAAGGTCCTTCTTTTTCATATTTAGTGCTTTTTTTCAGGAGCTCTTGCAAGGCAGGCCTGGTGGTGATGAATTCTCTCAGCATTTGCTTGTCTGAAAAGAATTTTATTTCTCCTTCACTTATGAAACTAAGTTTGACCTGATATGAAATTTTGGATTGAAAATTATTTTCTTTAAGAATGTTGAATATTGGTCCCCAATCTCTTCTGGCTTGTAGCATTTCTGCTGAGAGGTCTGCTGTTAGTCTGATGCGCTTCTTTTTTTTAGGCAATCGGACCTTTCTTTCTGGCTGCCCTTAACATTTTTTCCTTCATTTTGACCTTAAAGAATCGGATGATTATGGGGTTGATCTTCTCTTGGAGTATCTGGATTTCCTGAATTTAAATCTTGACCTGGCTGGCTAGGTTGGGGAAGTTCTCCTGGATGATATCTTGCAGTATGTTTCCCAACTTGGTTCTGTTTTCCCTGTCTGTTTCAGGTACCCCAATCTGTTGCAGGTTTGGTCTTTCTACATAATCTGATAGTTCTCAGAGGCTTTGTTCATTCTTTTTTCACCTTTTTTTTTTCTCTCTAATCTTGTCTTCCCATCTTATTTAAGCAAGATAGTCTTTGAGATCTGAAATTCTTTCCTCTACTTGGTCTATTCGGCTATTGATACTTGTAGTTGCATTGTGAAGTTCTTGTGTTGTGTTTTTTAGCTCCATCAGGTCATTTATGTTCCTCTCTAAACTGGTAATTCTGGTTAACACCTCCTGTAACATTTTATCATTGTTCTTGGCTTTTTTTTTGCATTGGGTTAGAACATGCTTCTTTAGCTCAGCAAAGTTATTACTTACCTTCTGAAGCCTACTTCTGTCAATTCATCTATCTCAGCCTCAGCCCAGTTCTATGCCCTTACTGGAGAGGTGTTGCAATCATCTGGAGAAGAGGCACTCTGGTTTTTCAAGTTTTCCGCATGTTTTCATTGACCCTTTCTCATCTTCATGACTTTATTTATCTTTGATCTTTGAGGCTTCTGACCTTTGGATAGGGCTTTGTGCGAGAACTTTTTGTTGATGCTGTTGTTGTTGTTGCTTTCTGTGTTTTTTCTTTTTAACAGTCAGGCCCCTCTTCTTTAGGGTTGCTGCAGTTTTCTGGGGTCCACTCCACACCCTGTTTGCCTGAGTGTTTCCCACACCAGGAGCTGTCACCAGTGGAGGCTCAGAACAACAAAGGTGGCTGCCTGCTTCTTCTTCTGGGAGCTCCTTCCCAGAGGGTCACCCACCTGATTCCAGCCAGAATGCTCCTGTATAAGGTGTCTGGTGACTTCTGTTGGAGGGTCTTACCCAGTCAGGAGGCTCAGGGTCAGGAACCCCCTTAATGAAGCAGTGTGGCTGCCCCTTGACAGAGGAGGTGTGCTGCACTGTGGGGAGTCCCACTTGTCTGGACTACCCGGATTCCTCAGAGCCAGCAGGGGGACAGACTAAGTTTGCTGATGAACAGAGACTATGGCAGTCCCTCCCCAGGGGCTCCATCCCTGTTCTAGGGAGATCAAAGTTCTGTCCATAAGTCCCTGGCTGGAGTTGCTGTAATTCCCACAGGGAGGCTCTGTTGGGAGAGGAGGGATGGATCTGAGATCATCCTAAAGAAGCAGTCAGGCCATGGTCTGTCACAGCCGCTGTGCTGTGCTGTGGGGAATTCCTCCTGGAGCCAAACCACCCAGTCTCCATGGAACCAGCAGAGGAAAACCACAGCCTAGAGCTGCAGTGATGGTGGCCGTCCTCACCCTGTGAACTCAGAAGTCTCAGGAAAGTCTCCAGCCAAGTGGCCTCTGAGAACCTGCACAGCTCTGTGCTTCAGACCGAAGGCCCTGGTGGCATGGGCTCATGGGGGGATCTCCTGATCTGTGGGTTGCACATATCAGTGGAAAAAGTGTGGTTTCTTGGGTGGGGTAGCACAGTCACTCCCCACCTCCCTTGGCTGGGGGTGGGAGCTCCCCTTGCCCCGTGTGGCTCCCAGTTAGGCTGTCACTCCACCCTGCTTTTTCTCTCTCTGTGGGTTATGCCAACCACCTATTCCATTCCAGTGAGAACCTGGATACCTCAGATGCTGGTGCAGGATTCACCTGCTGTTTTTGTTCTGCTCAGTGGGAGCCTCCAACTGTAGCTCTTTCTGGTTGGCCATCATGGCCCCAGAAATGTTCTTTTTTTAGATTTTGAGTTATCAGCTGGGGCCCTATCTAAAACAAACAAACAATAAAAAAAAATAGCACTAATACCTATAGGAGAAGACTTTCTAAAACAGATTTTCCTACTTTAATTTGCCATTTTCTTCAGGCCAGAACAGAAAAGCTGAGACTTCAGCACTTTGCAGGAAGGAAATAGGTCTCTAGTGTGTTACAGAGACCCGGGGGACAACGGCATCAGTGAGCGCACGTGGTTTCAATAGGGCCATGTCATGTGGCACAGCAATGGCCCCTGAACCTATCCTGCATTGGTTTGTAACAATAACATCAAACAACACATTTACCAGGACTCTTTAGGTTAAAATCCAGCTCAACGTGGCTTAGAAAAGGAAGAGGGGTGATGAATTGGCTGCAGGCATGGCAGATCCAGGGGCTCCAGATGGCATGAGGACTCACCCTGTTCCATTTCTCACTCACTATGTTGGTTTCATTTTCTAAGATGCCTTATACTCAGCAGGCTTTCTCCATGTCATGCAAAAGGTGGCTTCTGGCAGCTACAGGCACACAGCCTCCCAGCTCAGTACCCTCACCCGAGCAAGCACAGGTCTAGCAAACAATTAGAGGATGACTTCATTGAATAGCATTAGGTTGACCACGCAATTGACCATCTCTGCACTCATTCCCATGATTGGATGTGAAAACTATTCTTAGAACCAGCCTGTGGGTCTGCTCCATCCTTGCCACAAGGTCTGAGAGTGGGAAAGAGGTGAGGTTCCCAAGCAAAATGATGGCAGCACATCTGGAAGAAGGGGAACGGTTGCGGGCAGGGAAGAGGTGTCTTTCACCTTAAGGCTGAGAAATGGAAACTTAATCGGTGGTTCAGGTGGTCCAAGTGAGGCTCAAGAGGGAATTCTCCCTACTGCCGATTCAACATTGGTGCTCGATGAAACTTTGCTAAAGATGTTAAATTAAAGAATGATTCAAGCAAACAGGGGGCAGTGAATCATCATCTGTAAGGCAAAACTGCAAACCACTGGAAATAGGCCCAGTGGCTGACTGCCTTCCACCTGACTGGTTTGAAAATCAAATGATTTGACACATGGGCTCCTCAGAGAGATGAGGTGCCACAGTGTTTGGGCAGAGTTAGGCAAGGTTCCCACAGACCTGCTGCCATCCAGCACTGAAAACCCGGACTGATCCTGCCTTGCCGCTCTGTCCTGAAGGCTGCTGGCACTACTGGGCAGACGAAGGGCTCCTGTATTACAGGCAGCTCCCCCACGGACCCCAGGGTTGTCCTGACAAAGGAGAGAATGGCACCGTTCACAGAAGCTGCCTGCCAACGCTCCCAGTTGTTCTGGGCAGATAACTCCGTCCTGACAAGCCTGACTTGCCCTAGAGCCTCTCCGAAGCCTGGGCTGTGGCTGCAGGATGGGGGGATATGGCTGCTCTGCACACCCTGAGGGCATTGTTCTTAAGTGAGCTGTGGACAAGCAGATTTGTTCTTTAAACTCTGCCTTTACCTGTGGGTTGCGATTTCCTGTCCAGAGCCCTTCTCTACCCTGTGGTTCCAAGTAAGTGACTCTGCAGACCTAAAGCCTCACTGGGAGAACTGCATTTTCCAGCTTTCCTCTTCCAGCCTGTTACTGTCTTAAATAATAACACTAGGTGCAGCCCCAGATGGATGGTGTGCAGGCTCCAGGTCACTAACAATGGGTCCTAAACCGTACCTTTTTGAATCCCAGCTGTGTTTCTTTGGGAGAGAGCCTCACATTTTTGTTCCAATCCTTTTTTTGTTTTTGGATGAACTTTTAATTTCAGAATAGTTTATAGAAAATCTGCCAATACACTACAGAAAGCTCAACTTCCCCGTTATTGACAACCTCCATCAGTATCACATATTTGTAACAATTAATAGATCAATATTGACGCATTCTCATTAACTAAGGTCCAGACCTCATGCAGAGTTCCTTATTTTTTCCTCTATAACGTCCCTTTCCTCTTCCAGGTGCCCACCGGGACCCCACATAACAGCTAGTCATCAAGACTCCTTGAAAACTCTGGGCCGTGGCAGTTTTCTGACTGTCCTTGTTTCTGATAACCTTGACAGTTTTGAGGAGGACTGGTCGGGGCTTTTGTAGAATATCCCTCAACTGGGATTCGTCCAATGTCTTTCTCATCGTTAGATGGGGAACATGGGAAGATCTGTGTTTTTGAGTTCTGTTTTGTTTTCTGATGGCTGACATGTAGTGAGCATCTGCTCTGAGCCCGCACAGCGCTAAGCACTGCCCCGGATTATCCCATTTAATCATTACAAAACAAACACCATGTAGACATCATGATTAAGCCCATTTTACACATATGAAAAGCGAAGGACAGCAAGGACCACCACCTTCACTAAGGCCCAGCAGCTGGGAAGATGGGTGGCCGGTGGCATTCCTCGAAGTCTAGAGAGAACCGGAGACCGGGGTGCTGAGTTCTCCTAGCGTGCGGGCTAGAATGGAATCTTGCTCATAACAAACTTGCCATCCATTTGTGGCAGGTCTATGAGCTCCAGTTTTAAATACTGTCAGCTCCTATTGGTTTGAGCAAGATGTTTGACTTGAGGCCTGTAGCTTCCTAGGCCTGGCCACCTCTTATCACAGAAGGCCCTCCAAGACTGGGGAGCCTGGAGCTCTGTGGGCAGCAAGCCTGTGCAGGGACGGCCTGGTGGATTCCACCCCAGTATGAACGGAATTTGCCGGAGGGCTGGAAGGACAGAGGAGTTCGGAATTTAAGTGGGAGTGGGGTCTCGTGTGGGCTGAAGGTGGCAGGGGAGGGGAAGCAAGGCAGCCTCGGGCTGTTTCATACAAAGGGTGGGTGAGCCCCACCAGTCTGCTGCGGAGATTCAGTGACTGCCCCTGCCCCCAGCTCACTCGTCTGCTGGTGGCTTTGTCATGCCGTGGGGGTCCCACAAACTACATTTCTCCTTTGGGTCCTGACAACAGGTAGAAGGCTGCGAGGCTCCTTTCTGTTTGGGTGCCCCCAACTGTGGGCTTCAATCTCTGCTTCTTCCAACATCCCAAAGCCAGCCTCAGGGGGCCTGGGAGGCTCCTGTACCCACTGGGCAGTGCCCCCTGCTCTGTCCTCCCAGATTCTAGGTTCTGATGGTGAACAAGGAACATTTTAGTGTTACCCTCAATTCAGTCAATTTTTTTTTTTTTTTTTGAGACAGAGTCTCACTCTGTCACCCAGGCTGGAGTGCAGTGGTGTGATCATGGCTCACTGCAGCCTTTACCTCCCAGGTCCAAGTACCTCTGTCTCCCCAGTAGCTGGGACTATACACAGTCTCACACCACCGTGCCTGGCTAATTTTCATACTTTTTCTAGAGGTGGGATTTCACCATGTCACCCAGGCTAATCTGGAACTCCTCGGCTTAAGTGATTCTCCCGCCTCAGCCTCCCAAAGTGCTGGGATTACAGGCATGAGCCACCGGGCCGGGCCAATTCAGTCATTTGTGAACCGCCCTATGGATGGTTTCCAAATCCCTTACCGCAAGTCAATTCTTTCTTTTAAATACAAACATTTTAAAATTTAAATGCATCTATTTTAAAAGGACACTTTGTATTTTTATTGTCAGTGGAAAACCAATGTCACTTGTCTTAATTTTTTTAAATGCATGACAATGAAACCGGCATCTAAAATCTTTCTCCCACCATCCACGGTGGGGTAAGAGCTTTTGCAGAACCTTGAGGCATTCATGCAAATGGTACTTAGCAGGACCTGTGGATACATGTGCTTTTGTAATTACTCTGAGGACTTTTACAAAGGTGGCCCAGACCCTGAGCCACAGTAAACCAGGCTTTCAAGCCTTCCTCCCCCACCTCCTTTCCACCCACGATGGCCACTCAAACACAGGGCTTGGAATCCTTTGAAATAACTGATAGAGCTGGCTCTGTCCCTAATGGGTACGGCTGGTGTGAGGAGCTGGGGACACCAGGGAGAGCACAGAACTTGAATTACTCACATCACGCATTAGCTGAAAACCCCAGAAGTTTAACAGGACATCATTTATTGTAATTTATGGAAATATATTAGAGAATTTCGCAATGTAACTGAAAAGGTCTAAATTATATTCAAAGGAGAATATTTAATGACATGTTAGAAGGTACTATATTTGAGAGCTATTTGTTAAAGTGCTCCCAATTTTGACAAACATTTGTAGAAGTGTGTCTTTTTTTTTTTTTAATCTTGAGGGAACAGAAGTAATTATATGGGTAAAAACCTTGAGTAATATTCACAAATGACATTGGGAAAAATAAGAATTCAGCATCTGACATATTTTCTCTCGCTTACATAATAAATCCGGCATCACTGGCTTATATACGTAATTATCAGGACTCATTTTTATAAAACCAATAAAGAATGTTAAATCAAGAATCTGTGTTAGAATGTTAAGTTAAACAGATGGTAAAGACTTACTAGTGCCGATTCATCTAATAAAAAAAAAGTCTCAGGATAAATTCATCCAATTTCATAAAATCAAAGCAAATAGACTAAGTGCTTTACCACTTTCTTTGGAGAATATATATATATATATATATATGTGTGTGTGTGTGTGTATGAACATATATATGTGTGTATATATATGTGTATATTGCACTAAGTACATTTACAATGCTGTGAAATCATAACCACTAGCCACTTCCAGAACTTTATCATCCCAAACAGAGGTTCTGTACTCACTAAGCAATAACACCCATCTTCTCCCTCTCTCCAGCCAGTGATAATCTGTGTTCTTGTTTCTGTCTCTGTGGATTTGCCAATTGTAGTTACCTTACATAAGAGGAATCATACAGTCTTTGTCTTTTTGTGTCTGTCTTATTCCACTTATCATAATATTTGCAAGGTCCATGCGTGTTGCAGCGTGTGTCTGTATTTCACTCCTTTTAAGAGCTGAATCATATTCCACTGTATGGCTGTGTCCTGTTTTGTTTGTCCTTCATCTACTGCAGGACATTTGGGTTGTTTCTATCTTTTGTTTACTGTGAACAATGCAGCCGTGAATATTGGTATTCAGGCGCCTGTTTGAGTCCCTGCTTTTAATTTTCACAGTTGTATCCCTAGGCGTGGAATTGCTGTATCATATGGTTATTTTATGTTTAACTTTTTGAGGAGTCTTTTTGTCATACTTTTATGCTAGATGAATCATTTCCAAATTGAACTTACCTATACAGTTATGAGGCACGGTCCTTTTAAAATTTTATTTCAAAATCCAGAAGCATTTGATCACCCACTAATATCGACTGAGCCCCTCCTGATTGCTAGGATGGATTCTAGGTGGGGGGGGGGCCTACACAGAACAGAACGCAGCCCTTGTTCTCATGGAACTTACATTCTAATGTGGGAGACAGAAAGCCAGCATGTGAGTCTATGATGTCAGAGAGTGAGAAAGTCCTAAGGGGACACACAAAACAGGAGAGGGTGATGGTGAGGCTCCCTGAGCTCCTGTCATCCCTGGGTGGCTGGGGAGGGCTCCTGCAGGGAGGCATTTGAGCAGAAACCTCCACAGAGTGAGGAAGCCATGGGGGCAGGGGAAGCTGGAAGGAAATATTCCTAGCTGGAGGCACAGCAAGTACAAAGCCTTGGCAGAATTCTAGAGCCGTGGGAAGCCCTGTGGCTGCAGCCCTGTCAGGGAGGGAGATTGGGGGGAATGCTGGCTGGATCACAGAGGGGCTCCTCAGCTGTATCAGTCAGTTCTCACGTTGATATAAAGAAACACCTGCGGCCAGGAAAGGTGGCTCATGCCTGTAATCCCAGCACTTTGGAAGGCTAAGGCAGAAGGATCACCTGAGGTCAGGAGTTCAAGACCAGCCTGGCCAACATAGCGACACCCCATCTGTACTAAAAATAGGAAAATTAACTGGGTATGGTGGTGCATGCCTGTGATCCCAGCTATTGGGGAGGCTGAGGCAGGAGAATCACCTTAACCTGGGAAATGGAGGTTGCATAAGCTGAGACCGCAGCACTGCACTCCAGCCTGGGTGACAGAGGGAGACCTTGTCTCAAAAAATAAAAAGAAAGAAATCCCGGAGACTGGATGATTTATAACCAAAGAGGTTTCCTTGCCCATGGCTTCACAGGCTGTAGAGGAAGCATGGCAGCGTCTGTTTCTGGGGAGGCCTCAGAGTTTCCAGTCACTGCTGAAGACAAAGTGGGAGCAGGGCCAAGGGGGTGGGGGAGGTGCTGCATGTTTTTAAACAGCCAGATCTCAAGGGAATTCACTAACAGACCAGCACCAAGGGGGAAATTCACCCCATGATCCAATCACTTCCCACTAGGCCCCAGCTGGGGATTACAGTCGGACATGAGATTTGGGTGGGGACACAACTCCAACCGTATCATCAGCTATGTGAGAACTTTGAGCTTCTGGTTGAGGGCCCTGGCAGGCCTTTGCCGGATTTTGTGCTGGCAGTGAGAGGATCTGGTTCCTGCTTTGAAAGGATCCCTCTGCCTGTTGCTGAAAATGGCTGGGGAGGGCCGAGATGGAACGGGGAGGCCTGCTTGCTCTCTGTGTGGGACAGCACCCCTGAGAAGGCATTTCTTCCAGGCTTAGGGAGCTGGTGCATGAAGGGCACATTGAAGCTGGCATTTCGAACTGACGTTGAGGTTGCTTTCCAGGAAATTACACTCTTTCAATGCCCACATTAGAAGGGCTATGTGGGCCGTGCGCCTTGCATTTTCAATTTCTCATCAAGCTCATTGTCCAGTGTACTCCCGTGATTACACAAATGAGCAGATGAGGAGCAAATGGTACCCACATCTTTGCCAGCATCTCAGCAGCTGAGTCCTCCCCATGCACAGAAGATGCTAAAGAGGACATCTAGGTCACGATGCTCCTCTCTAAGCTAGGACCCAGGAAAACTAGTCTGTAAGAGTCAGTGAATTTCTTCTTTCTGTGAGCTTCTCTCATCTTGTTTGAAGAACACTGAATGGGAAGAGAGGATCAGAGAAGGAATCGGAAAGGCTTCTCATGCGGAGCTCTGTGGGATGGTGCCCAAACCCAACCTCTGACCTTAACGTGAAGGATATCTTGGGTTGTGATAACAAAAACTGAACCAAAAAATCAGATTTTTCATTACTTTGTCTAGTTTTACAAACTTAGATGTTGTTTATTACAATTTGTTGGTGGAGAAGAAGAAAATGGAAGAGGAAAATAGCGATTGGTCTGTTTTGAGTCTGTGTTTCTCTTGATTAGTGAAGGGTTATTTTAAAATTTAATATAAAATGTTGGTGATCTGACATTAAACACTTGAATTTACTTAGAGTAATTTATTTCCCCAAATTCAGTAATGCCAAGAAGCACCATGAAGCTGATGAAGTCCGTGGAATGGGCCGTCTGTGCTGGTTAATCTATGTCGGGGATGCTGACCTCTGACACTAAACTTTGGAGTCAGTACGGATGACTTCGTACATTTCTTGGCCTTCCCAACACTGGGGAAGCCATATAACCACAGAAGTGGTATTTATTTTTCTTACATGTTAAGTCCCACCCCAAATCATATGGGAAGAGCAAAATGACCTTGCAAAATATAATCCAAACAAGATAAAGTGACAACAGTGGACCAGGAGGTCTTGAAAGTTAAAACGCAAATAAAAGCAGCCTCTCAGAGAAAAAGCCAGAGCAAACATAGGCAATGGGGCTGCCAGGGCAGGAAAGGAGTCGGGAGCTGAAGGCCTGGCAGGCGGGAGGGTGGAGGTGGGCTTCAGGGGCTTTGCCGGGCAGGTTAACTGAGGGTGTTCCTTCAAGGAGGAGGCTCTTTCCGTCTCTCTGCAGTGTCAAGGATCAGTGGCATTTGCCTGAGGCCAAAGTGGGTAGTGAGGGCTCCAGGTCACAAAGCCAGTGAGTCAGCGACCACCGGACAGGATGGCTCCCACACCCAGAAAATAAGCTCTGTCACCCAGCAGCAGCTGGCCCTGCCCCTCCCCACAATCTCAGAAGGCAGGCATCAATAAACGGACCAGGCAGGAAACCAGGGCATTTAACACATAAAGATAAGCAAACAATCACGCATCAGCAGACACTTGAGGAAAATCAGCAGCAGGGTGCATGACTCCAAATGCATCCGATGGAAGAAGCAGAGCCTAACGAATAGGAATCACCCAGCAAACTGAAGAAAATGGAGCAACGTTAGGCACTTCGGAGAGATTCAAGTATGCAAAGCATCATCTATGATGTAAATGCATCTACCAGAGAGCTAAGAACTTGAAAATGGGATTCTTGAAATACTGTATTAAGCTCCATGCATGGGCTGAGTAGCAGCATGGATATAGCTAAAGCTTAAGGGATTCTTCTGGAATGCAGCAACAACGTCTAAGATAGATGAGAGAAATGTAAAGAGACGTAGAGAATGAACCTCCAAGATGGACATCTAATTAAAGAATTCTGGGAGGGAAGAAAAGAGGGAATGTGGAGAAGGAAATGAAAAGAAAAAAAATCAGTGAAAAATTTCCAGAGTTACATAAAGACAGGTGTCATTATGTTGAAGGGACCCCCCCCCCCCACCCCCGCTGCATTGGGAGCAGGAGAAATGAAGAAAGCCCTGCCCCGGACACCCTGGGCTGAATTTTCAGAAAGCCAAGGCTGAGGAGAATATCAAAAGCTCCCAGAAAATAAAAAGAGGTTTCTTGCCAAGGAGCACACTTCAGGTTGGCATTAGACTTCTCGTTGCCCGTGTCAGGTGCTAGGAGACAGCGTGGGACCTGGCAGTTCTAAGGGAAGCTGAATTGCACATAGAGTCTTGCGCTCAGCCGAAATCACGTTCAAGTTAGAGAGCAAAATGGAACCCTTGCAGAGATGCAAGGACCAGAAAGCTTGCCTTTCAGAGGATGACTTGAGTGTGTCTTCAAGCAGCATGACAGTAAATCCAAAATTAGTACATGTGTGCAACACAATTTCAATAATGCAAACATGTACAAAGCAGAAAGCGAATTTCCTCCTTTACCTCCCAGCCCCAAGATAGCAACTGTTTGTAATATCACCGTGTGGAACACATTCTTCCAGATATAGTGTGTGTGTGTGTGTGTGTGTGTGTGTGTGTGTGTGTGTGTGTGTGTAGAGCACACATCTTTACAGAAAGACCACACTCTATGTGATGTTGGCAAAGCTGCTTTTGTAACTTAGAATTTTACTATGGCAAACTGTCCAGTCTCCTTACGTGCATAACTTCTTGTTCACAGTAAATTTCACACAGGCTTCTGTGCCACAGAAGGTCCTAATTCATTTTCCCAGTCCTATTTAAAACTGTTTAGATTGCTTTTGTATTTCTCTACTAAATGAACACTGCAGTGAATATTCCTTGGACTTTTATCTCTGCATATGAACTAATATGTATATGAGGTAAACCTCTAGAATTGGAATAATTGCTGGATTAAAGGAAATAGCCAATTAACAATGTGATAGATCTCACTAACTCTTCCTCCAACACAACAGTAACCATTAATTCACTTTTTAAAACATTTTTTAATGACACGGTCTCACTCTGTTGCCCAGGCTGGCGTGCAGTGGTGTGATCACAGGTCCCTGCCCCCTGAAACTCCCAGGTTCAAGTGATTCCCCCACTTTATCTTCCCCAGTAGGTATGACTACAGGCCCACACCATGCCATGCCACTGTGCCAGGCTAATTTTCATTTTTATTTTTTCAGACGGAGTCTCACTCTGTCGCCAGTCCGGAATGCAGTGGCGCAATCTCGCCTCACTGCAACCTCCACCTCCTGGGTTCAAGCGATTCTCCTGGCTGAGCCTCTCAAGTAGCTGGGACTACAGGGTCTTGTGCCATCACGCCCAGCTAAATTTTGTATTTTTAGTAGAGACAGGGTTTCACCATGTTGGCTAGGATGGTCTCGATCGCTTGACCTTGTGATCCACCCGCCTCGGCCTCCCAAAGTGCTGGGATGACAGGTGAGCCACTGTGCCCGGCCTATTTATTCTTTAGATGACCGAGCTGTGCATTCAGCTCATCCAGGGAGGGGTTTGTTTGTGCGCCAGGGTAGGGGTGATGGCACCGGAGCTTCCGAACCCTTAAAGTGTTGGACGGGGCTGAACCACAGGGTTGGGCGTCCTGCTGTGCTGTGGAGTTTCTCCTACAGATGGCACTGTTGCCTTGCGCCTGTCACTCAGGCCGAGGGACAGAGTGGTAATTAAAAGACAAAAAGAAATTCAGCCTGGCGCCAGCAGGCTGCCGCTTCTTTCTGTGGATTCCGAGACGACCCAAACGTCTGTTTCCTCACCTTCCTGGCTGTACAACTCAGATAACTTTGTGATCCACTCTTCTTCAGAAGGAAAAAAGAAAAGATTCTATTTGACCATCTTTTTTGAAATCCTTAGAAATTCACCCTTTGAACGTAAGTCTTTGAGAACTTCCATCAATGTACATCCAGTGAGTGTGTTTCAGGAGAGAAGAAATAATTTAGACTTTAGCTCAGTATTTTTTTTTTCATTCTATTTCTTCTTCTGAAAACAAAAACAAAAACCTCTTGATCCAAAGGAAACACATGGAGAATGGAGAATTCTGCAACAGCCGTGCAGCATGATGGGCTCCTGATGGCCCTGCCTCTGGGCTCCCCATGGCCCTGTGTCTGGGCTCTAGGCCCCCAGTGCTTGGTTCCAGGGCTTCTGCCTGGCAGCGTTGGGGCTGGGAGATTGGACTCGCTGTGTTGGGAGAGCGGGGGGTGGTATCTCCTGGGCGGGAGAGCTTCATCCCTGTAATCACCCATGCCAGGGTCTTCGAGGTGTGTGTCCCCGAGTGTGGTGTGTGCAGTACGTCTCATCTTCAGTGGCGGACCTGAGCTAGCAAGGACTGGGAGTGCCCTTCCAACCAGGCAGAAATCAGGAATCAAGTGAGCTGTTGACAGTCCGCTTCCCGGACGTTAGCTACCAGGTTCAGAACACGCTTGGAGTTAGGATCTAAATGTCAGTGGTAAGGCTGTCGTCTCTGCCCATTTGAAATGAGTCCAGGCCGTGTTGCAGGTCTCTGCTTCAGAGCAAAGACGAGCAAAGACAAAGCCAGAAGCAGGTATGGTGGGCTCAGCAGAGGCCTTTGCAGTCAGAAGCTTTCATCTCCTGCATCTTTTTAAGCCTGGAAGGCACCTGCATGCTTCTCTCTGCACAAAGGTTCCCGGAGGCGGTGACCTTGATGCATCCCAGTCAAGATTATGAATAATTTAGGAGTAACACAACACAGCCAGAGAATTCTTTCCCAGACAGCAGACAGGCTGCCATCCTTCCAGTGTCCCTAAATGGGCATCAGAAGTAGGAAGACTGCGGTGTGTGCAACAGCGGAGGGCTTTTTTCTTGGCGTTATTGAAAGCCGACATGCTTCTTTGTGTGAGTTGCTTGTTCCACCGACGTCGAATTGTTTTGTTGTTACTGTAGCTTTAATGTACACATAAGCAAAGCAAGCCCTTTGGGTACCAGGAAAACGCAATGGTGGATATTTCTGTGTGTCCTGAGCATAAATGGTTAAGAAAACCAAACAGATTTTAAAGGGTGGGGTGGGAGAGCTGGGAGTTTGTAGAAGAGTGGACCATGGCTGAGGGTTGAACAGGAGTAGCCATATGTCCCAGGCTATGTTTAGTGCCCAGTGATTATGGCAGAGATGGGAACTTGAAGGATTGAGCTGGTAGCATCATGCTAGGGCCTGAGCGGCAGCAGTCCTGGGCTGAACAGAGGGGCCTGGCTGTCGCAGAGGATCTTGGGCAGGGGTCGGGGGCAAAGGCCTTGGGGTCGTGCCCCAGGATGGCAGGAGGTTAAGAGCTAAGTGGCATCTGGAAGCCAAGGGGTCAAGGCAAAGGGCTGCCCACCAGTGTTTAACGCTGTCTGGAAGCAAACTCCAGGCTGGGGAGGCAGGTCAGCAGAGCAGGCAGGAATGGCCGGGAAGGACCCAGGTAGCAAGAACTTAGAGGAAGCTCAGTGAGAAAGCGAGTGGGGTGGAGAGGGGGGGGATTACTGACGCAGGCATCATTTCTTGTTCACGCGCCATGTGGCATGGGGTGTGTGGGGGCCTTCACGTGGGTTTCTCCCGCTGGCAGCAAAGGCTCCATCCTGTGCTCAAGCCTAGGGACACTGGGCAGTTTTGAGGAGGTCACAGAGACAGGCCAGTGTTTGAACTCAGGCACTGACTGCAGAGCCTGTGCTCATAAGGGTTGCTAATTCCACTCCTGCTTCCTGTGTCCCATGAACTTAAGCAACGTGCTCCAGGCAGTACGGAATCGGGGGCATGTGGCTTCCCACCCAGGTGTGTCAGATGCCCAAGCCCAGCCTCCTCCACTCAGCCATGCGCTGTGCCTGTGGATCCCAGGCCAGGAGACAGAGGTTCTCAGCGCTTCTCCTCCGAGGTCGCTGCCTTAGTTCACAGCTGTCTTGTCATCCAGGTTTTCCCATCTCCACCCACGCCAAGTCCCTTCCTTTCTACCTGTGAAACGTCTACTGGTCTCAGCTTCTTCCCCTAAGTGCCCCTTCCCTTCCAGCTGTCATCAGGACCGTTTGACTCCTAGGACCCTCCGCCGGCCTTCCCTGCCTCCCGCTATCTCTGGCACCCACTGCTACCCTCCTGCAATCCATCCCGTCCCTAAGTTCCAGGGCATTTCTAAAGCAGTGATGGAAGCTGGGCATGGCCTGCTGGAAAAGCAGCAATGGCTTCCCCTTATCCTCACTCTGTGGCCTGGATCTCACTTCGTCTCTGAATCTCAGGGTCCAGCTCTGGGGTGGGAGCTGCCTGGGGCCCCATTCGGAGAAGGATTCTAAGGCCAGGTCAGAGCTTCCTGGAGCCTGGGGCCATGATTGATTAGTAATGCCTCCCAGGGACACAGGAGGAGTCAGCAGGAGTGACTCTCGCCCTCTCTGGCAACTTGTGGTCACTTGAGCGTACTGTATGGTTTTGGGAGTCGGTTTTGACTATCCCTTTCGTTCATGGGGTATTTTACCCCCTTTGGGTCACCTTGCAAACTCACAATCGTCCTTCAAGACTCTTCTTTGCAGAAGTCACTCCTCTGAGGCTTTAACGGATCCCCCCTCCCCCAAACCCCGAACACGTTATTCCCAGTTGCTGCCATAAACCCTATGTGTCTCTCTGGGCCTTCACTTCCTGCCCTGTAATCCTCTGAGCACACCCCTCCCCCACCCTTCCCTGCCGTTTACTGTGAATTCCTGAAAGCACAGAGGGTTTTAGAAATTGCACATTCCCAGTACCTGGCACATAATCAATATTCAAAAATGAGTGTTGAGTTTTGGAAATCTACATCCTGTATATCTGCCTTTAAAATCAGCCGAGGAGAGCACAAATAAATGGAGTTCTTATTTAACTGTATAAATGAATTCTTTTACCTGCTCAACTTTCATGAACGAGTAAGGCCAAGGAATTAAAATACAAAGATAGCAGCATTCAGTTGAGGAAAAGAAATTAACTTCCAGGTAGCTTCTGAATTAGTTTTGCTTCAGTTTGCACATAGTTACAAAGCACCTACTATGTGCTGGACACAGTAATGGATTCCCCTATGTGTCTACCCTTAGTGTCTTGGAGGACGAGAATCCATCACAGGGTTCCAGTGAGATGGGGATGCCGAGGCAGCGTGGTGCTGTGAAGATAGATGGACTGGGCCCCAGATGACATAGGTTTGAGAACTCAATACATGCATAAACAGGTGGAGAAACTGATCCACCCCTTCAAGCCTCGGCTCGCTAATGTGCAGAGTGAAGGAGACCAAGACACTCATGGTTCTCATTCATTCACCAAATTTGCACTCTTTCTCCCCTTGGTAAGCATTTTCTATGGATTAGCCCCATTGATACTCACAACAAATCCACAGGGAAGGCACTAGGATTATTCCCATTTTGTAGACACAGAGGCTGACGTTCAGGTTGCTAGAGCAGCTGCTGTATATGCTTTAGAAGGGTAGTCTGAGGATCCCATGAAATGCAGCATGGAAATTAGCTTAGAAAACCGCCCAATACCATCATCCCTCATTCACTCTGCAAGTGGCAGTCAGCCAGCTTTCCTTGGTCAGGGATCAAGTCCACAGGTGCCGAACCCCAGGACGGAGCAGTGAGGAGCAGACAAGCCAGGCGTTGTGGGGAAGCTGCAGGCCAGTGGGTCCTGTGGGAAACAGATGCTCATCAACTATTCACACCAGTTCGGCTCTCACGCCCCCTCTGTCGATTTGCTGTGGTATTTACCACATTCTGCCTTCTCATGTACTTAATGCTGTGCACATCTGTCTCCCTCTTAAGACAGGAAGTTTTTTGAAACAAGGGCCATATGCTTTTCATCTGTCCCAGTGCCTGGTGTGGTGCTTTGCAAAGCAGACTGAATATAATTTCAGAAAGAGTCAGATGACAAATTTAACTCCATCACTGAAGCCATGGTTTTGAGGTGCATTCAGGGCACTCACAGTTTCTTCAGGAATTAAATCAATACCACATACCTTTACTGAGGACCGACTCTGTGCCAGACTCTAGGGCATACTGGGAGGTGAGTGTCGTGTCACCAGCCCTGGCCCTGGAAGAGACACCAAATGCTGCTTTATTTTTGTTGTTGTTGTAGGTTTTGAGGCATTACTCCTTCTGAGCCCTTACATAAATTCTCAGCCCAGGTATCCATGCAAAAGCCTCCACTGATTTTGCACATAGCACACTGACACTGGATCATGGGTGCCAGATTTCGTAGCTGCTAAGGGGAGGCCACTGGGAGGAGGAGCAGGGAGGCGGCAGACGATGCAGGAGAGGACGATGGAGCTACACGCTGGCTTGCTCCCCGTTCCAGTTGCCTGGTACATTTTTTGGCTTCACAGCTCACCCAGATGCAGCCACTTAACTCTATGGTAGCTCTTGCAGCAGGACAAGTGGGGAGGATCCCAGCCCAGACCCTGGTCTTTCTTCCTGTGCTCTCGATAATTTGCCATCCTGCAGAACTACTGGGTGGAGCTGCACACTGTGCTGACCAGAGTGAGGGCATGATTCCGAGTCCAGGTTAGCCAAGTGCAGCCTCTTCTGTGACAGTACTGCTGTGTGACTTGGGGTAAGTTACTTAATTTCCCTGTGCTGCAATGTCTCATCTGTAAAGGAGGACAGAAAAATAAGCCCACTTCTGGGGTTGTGGAGAGGCTCACATAAAGGCATCTGTGCCGTGAGCTTCGCATGGTGCCGGCAGGCATTCCAGGGCTCGGCTGGTGCCGGATGTTGCCATTGCTGTTTTATCAAGGGCTGTTCAACAGGCTGGCAGCACCAACCAGCCCGTCAACTTCACACCTAGTCTGCTCTCACAACTGCTCGGGGAACTTTTACAACAGGAGAGTTTTCTGCTATGCAGTCATGATAAAAAGAGGAAATAGATCTCCATGTGCTGATGTGGAACAGTTTCCCAGACATATAGTGCGGAAGCACAATGCTGGGTAAGGCGCACTCAGCTTCTATTTGTGTAAAATACTGGAGAGATTTACATACATGCTTGTGTGTGCTCAAACTATTTCTTGAAAGACCCGTAAGGAACTGGCTACAAAAGGGGCATTTAGAAAAGAAATAAGGGTTTGGGCACTGGGATTTGGTGGACAACTTTATATATCGTTTGAATTTTATCGTATTATTATTACATATTTTTTTCGAGGTGGAGTTTGCTTTTGTCGTCCAGGCTGGAGTGCATTGGTACAATCCGGGCTCACTGCAACCTCCGCCTTCCAGGTTCAAGTGATTCTCCTGCCTCAGCCTCCCAAGTAGCTCGTATTACAGGCATGTGCCACCACGCCTGGCTAATTTTTATATTAGTAGAGACGGGGTTTCACCATGATGGCCAGGCTGGTCTTAAACTCCTGACCTCAGGCGCTCTGCCCGCCTTGGCCTCCCAAAGTGCTGGGATTGCAGGCGTTACCGTATTTTTGTTTCTTAAAAATATGGCAAAAGGGTCCATCTGAATACAGATTCCTGGACCCTGTTTCTAGTCTTCTGATCTCATAGTTTTCAAGTGGGATCTGGAAATGCGAAATCCATCCTGCGGTGGGCCTCAGGTTCGTGTCTGCCCAGCTGATGGGAGTTGTGGAAGGGAAACTGAGGCAGATGCTTCAGGTTGGCTAATCCCATGTCTGACTCCTTTATCCCTTTTCTGTCTCCTCTTTGGAGGGTGGAAAGCGGGCTACCCACTCTCTCAGACTCCTAAGCAGTTAGGAGTGGCCGTATCTACACATGAGTGTTCTGAGAGGCTGCGTGAAAAGCTTTGGCTTTGGGGAGAAAAATGTTATCCAGGGGGAATTGGCTCTAGGACCCCCCACAAGCACCCAAATTTACAGATGCTCAAGTCCCTGATATCAAACGGCACAGTTTTGCATGTGACCTGTGCATATCCTCCTATCTGCTTTAAATCATATCTAGGTTGCTTGTAACGCCTAATACAATGGAAATGCTTCTTAAATAGTTGTTATACCACATCGCTGAGGGAACAATGACAAGAAAAAAGTCCGTACCTGTTCAATGCAGACACAAACATTTCCTCAAATATTTTTGATCTGCAGTTGGTTGAATCCAGGGATGCGGAACCCACAGACATCAAGAGCCGGCTGTATCCATATGGGTTCCTTTCTGTTTCTCTCTTATCTTGAACTCATCTGTGGTATCTGGAGCTTTAGCAGCCATTTTGCACTCAGGAAGAAAAGTCCATGGGAAATTGGGGAGACGTCAGCCGTTGTCGCATTAGACTCCTCAAATGATGCATCAGCCACCTTCCAAGATGTCTTGGCCTGTATGTGAAAGGAACTCTTTTTTATTAAAGTTGGTCAAGTTTTCTGTTATTTCCAGCTAAAGGGGACCTAAGATATGGGCCATGAACTGGGAATGCAAGAGATGTGGGTTCCAGCCCTGGCTCCGTTCTGATTGACTGGGTGGCCTCAGGAAGATGTCTATCCCTTTCTGATCTCCAGCTTAACAATCTACAGAACATGTTGAGGCCAGAAGTGGTGGCTCATGCCTGTAATCTCAGCACTCTGGGAAGCCAAAGCGGGCAGATCACTTGAAGCCAGGAGTTTGAGACCACCCTGGTCAACATGGTGAAATGGCATGACTACTAAAAATACAAAAATCAGCCAGGCACAGTGGTGTGCACCTGTAGTCCCAGATACTGGGGAGGCTGAGGTGGGAGGACAGCTTGAACCTGGGAGGAGGAGGCTGCAGTGAACCAAGGTCCTGCCACTGTACTCTAGTCTTGGCAACAGAACTAGACTCTGTCTCAAAAAACAAACAAACAAACAAAAAACATTTATGAGGTGAACAGACATATGAAAAAACACTCATCATCACTGGTCATTAGAGAAATGCAAATCAAAACTACATAGAGATACCATCTCACGCCAGTTCGAATGGCGATCATTAAAAAATCTAGAGACAACAGATGCTGGAGAGGATGTGGAGCAATAGGAACACTTTTACACTGTTGGTGGGAGTGTAAACTAGTTCAACCATTGTGGAAGACAGTGTGGCGATTCCTTAAGGACCTAGAAATAGAAATTCCATTTGACCCAGCAATCCCATTACTGGGTATGTACCTAAAGGAATATAAAATCATTCTATTATAAAGACACATGCACACATATGTTCATTGCGGCACTGTTTACAATAGCAAAGACCTAGAACCAACTCAAATGCCCATCGATGATAGACTGGACAGGGAAAATGTGGCTCATATACACCATGGAATACTATGCAGCCATAAAAAATGATGAGTTTGTGTCCTTTGTAGGGACATGGACAAACCTGGAAACCATCATTCTCAGCAAACAACACAAGACCAGAAAATCAAACACCGCATGTTCTCACTCATAGGCGGGTGTTGAACAGTGAGAACACAGGGACACAGGGAGGGGAGTATCACACATTGGGTTCTATTGGGGGGACTAGGGGAGGGATGGTGTGGGGCAGGGAGGTTGGGGAGGGATAACATGGGGAGAAATGTCAGATGTAGATGATGGGGGATGGAGGCAGCAAACCACACTGCCATGTGTGTACCTATGTAACAGTCCTGCATGTTCTGCACATGTAGCCCAGAACCTAAAGTGCAATAATACACACACACACACACACACGCATACAAAAACAAAAACAAACAAACAGCAACACCAAACCCGTGTTGAACATTATAGCTCCTTATGGTGATGCTGAGCGTTTTTTAACATGCCAGTTGGACATTTAAGTGTCTTCTTTTCAGAAATGTCTATTCAGATTTTTTTTTTCTATTTTAAATTGGACTTTTTTGCTGTTGAGTTGAGTTCCTTATAAGATGTTCCAGATACTAACTTCTAATCAGATTCATAGTTTGCAAATATTTTCTCACATGCTGTAGGCTGTCTGTCCACTCTGTGGGTCATTTCCTTTGCTGTACAGAGCTTTTCAGCTGGATGTCATTCCGTTTGCCTGTTTCTGGTTTTGGTTCCTGTGCTGTGAGCTCTTACCGAAAAAATCCTCCCCCAGACCAGTGTCATCAAGCATTTCATGGATGTTTTTCTTCCAGTAGTCTTATGATTTTGGGTCTTACATCACCTAAATCTTTAATCCATTTTGGGTGGTTATTGTCTAGGGTGAGAGATAAGGGTTCAATTTCATTTTTTGGCATGTGAATATCCAGTTTTCCCAGCACCATGTATTGAAGAGACTGTTCTTTCCCCAGTGGATGTTCTCAGTACCTTTCTGAAAGGACACTTAGCTCTCAGTGCATGACGTTATCTCTGTTCTCCACCTTGTCCCACTGGTGTATGTGTGTGTTTTTACTCCTAGGTCTTTAAGATTGTTGAGAGCCTGGAGCCTTGGTGCTCCAGCTTCTTTGTATCTCACTGTTTTCCTCCCCAAACCCAGTGCCCAGCACACAGCCTGGCACACATGAAAGGCCCGGCCAATTGTTTGGGTTTGATATACATGTTAATGTTGGCAGATTGCTGCATACACTGAAGTGTCGATGTTTCAAGCTGGGGAGGCAGAGGTCTGGGGAAAACAGCAGGTTGGAACTTTATTGCAACTCGGGACATGTCTGGCTGACATATGAATCCATCTGCCACGACTGCTTGGATAAAAATAGTCTGCATTGGAAGCTTCGTTCTGTTTGAATGTACAGATTAACCAATATTCTGACTACTATTTTCAGAGAGCATCTTGCTGAAACTTTGCAATGATGTGTTTAGGCTTCACAGCTTCAAAACATAATCTTCTAGGTGAAAGAAGATAAATAACTTCAAAGGAAGGTGTTTTCCCCTTTCCTGCCCTTGGAAAACATAACAAGATGATGAATAAAAAGGACTCTGGACCTGCCCATAGCACCCACAAAATGTTCCACTTGAGCATTTTTACAACCAGTGTCGGCCTGGCACAATGCATTAACACCAAAAGTTTCTTGTGATGTTTTCTGGCTGATAATATTTTCCTTACAAGTTCTCTGTAAAATCTAAAGCAGTAACAACAAAACAGGGCACTGCTATGCGCTTAAAAATGCAATTGTCTGATTTTAGGTGGGATTTCCCCGATTTCCCAGGGGAGTTGATGGCACAGTGTTTTATAGCTTAGCATTTGGACACCTTGAAATTGGGTTCAGGTAACAGGGCCAGCAACAAACCCCTGCAGCAGAAAGGTCAGGGACACGGGCCAGGAACCCCGGCTCGCATGTGGGGGCTGCAGCTCCTTGGTCACGGGGTCTTGGGAACTCATCTCTTGCCAGTTTCCCCATCAGTAAAACACGGATGCTGGACTGGATCTGGGTTTCCCAACTCAGCACTACTGAGGACTTGGGAAGGCTGATTCTTTGTTGAGAGGGGCTGTCCTGTACCAGTTAAGATGTTTAGCAGCACCCCCGACCTCTACTACCCACTAGATGCTAGTAGCAACTCCCAGTTGTGATAACCAAAAATGTCTTCAACATTGCCAAATGCCCCCGGAAGGAGAGGGAAAATGACCTGCGGTTGATGACCTCCTCACTGTGGTTGGCATGCTTTGGGGATGCTTATGGAGGAGCAGATGGTTCAGAGTATTCACACGGTGCATTTCCTCTTCTCGTCGCTTCTAGTTGCCCCCAGTGGCTCTGCGCTCCCCACCCTATGTGCATGTTCCTTCTGAGAGCCTGGAACAAACTTGTCTCTACTCAACTTTACAGTTTGAAAAGTTTTGTTCATGTGTGGCTCACATGCAGAAAAGTGCACGTCGAAAGTGTACAGCTCAATGACTTTTCACAAAGTGAGCAAGCTATGTGAATGTAGCCAGGACCCAAGCCAGACGGCAGGGCAGGAGCCAGGTGCCTCCTTCCTTTCCTCTGCCCCAAGCTAGCCACTAGCCTGACTTCAGAATCACAGACGAGTTTTGTCTGGTTCGTTGAACTTGGTAAAATGGAGTCATCCTGGATGTGCTGTCTATGTGCCTGGCTTCCTTCACTTCACATTACGTTCGTGAGATTCATTCATGCTCTATGCACTTACGGCCCTCACGCTCAGCATGTGTAGTATTCCATTATCTGAATATGCAGCCACTGAATCATCCGTGCCCCTGGGGAGGGGCCTCGGGGCATCTCCAAGTTGGGGATTGTAAGTTGCACTGCTGAGAACGTTTGTGTGCTGCCTTTTCATGCCTATGGGAATGCATTTCTGTTGAGTATATACTGAAGGGTGAAGTTGACGGGTCATAGGGCATATATATAATTTAGTTTTAGGGGCTGCCAAACCGTCACTTCTGGTAATTAATAAGAAAAAGGCTGAAAACTCTATAGAAAAATCAATGAAATTATTGAACGGTCACATCGCAAAAGATGCTCGATCGCCAGACACGGAGCGGTGGCGCTTAACCCTCCGGTCACCTCGGAAACACACACTGCAGCCCGGCTGTTCTACCGTGTCTCCATCGGTGGCCGTAAATAAGGACAAGTTGAAAAGGACACGGAGCACCTAGAAGTTCCGTATGCTGAGGGTGGGAGCGGAAATCAGTACAACCACGCCGGAAATCTGGAACCATCTTCTCTGAGGTTTGTAAGCCCACAGAAAGGCACAGGTAAAGACACACATTTGTGATCTGAGGTAACTAGGTTTTACATAAGAGAGAAAAATTAAAGTATTTATGCATCGCAAGAAGCTACAAGGAGGTCCAAAGCAGGAAGTTACACAAAACTTAGCGTTTGTCCCCGGCTAGGAGCGCAGGGCAGGTGTGCAGGAGCGGAGAGGAAGGGGAGGCCAGGGTTAGGTACCTGCTCAGGAAGGTTGAAGGGAGTTCTGGAAGGAGAGGGGCTGGGGTCCTGCTCTTGCTGTGAAACTCTAGAACCTTGCGGGGGTCGGTGTGATCCCACAGAGGACAGGAAAAGCGTTCCCAGTTCCCTGTGGCCAGTGCCAGGCTGCAAAGACATTGGGAGCATTTCTAAGGCTTGTGGGTGGGGTGGGAAGTGAAAGACTAAGAGAGCAGGACCAGGACCTTTCAAGGCTGGTGAGGAGGATACAGGGAGGCTGCGGCAGGGACCACAGGCAGATGCCACGCCAAGGAATGCCCAGCAGCCAGAGAGATGAGGTCTAGCGCCTGCAGACACATGCAGAGACTGGAGGGGCAGGGCGCTGATGGACCATGACCCTCCTCTGCCACTTCATCATCAGACTGGGAGAAGGGGCTGGAGGGTAAAGCAATGTAAGACTGTTTGCCCAAACAGGACTAGTGAGTAAGATTAAAAAAAAAAAAAAGTCACATTTGACTAAAAATTGGGTGGATTAAACTGAATAGGTCCATAGGTGGCACTTAATAGGTCCATAGGTGACAGCTTAAGTGTTCTTCTCTAGGAAGACTGGGGGATTGAGATAAAAGCTCAGTCAATTATAGCAGGCAAAGAAAAATTCGCCATGGGCACTTGGGCCACTGGCTGTGAATTGTCCAGGTCTCCCTTTTACCTGCAGCTCCCAACTGCAGCACAGACGGCCCTCCCGTCATCCCTCCCTGCCTTCCTTCTTTATAACAAAGGCAACCATGGGCTAGAGACTGGAGACCCAGGGGCAAGGAACACAGACACTGCTCTCTTCCTGACATCTCTCTCCAGTCTAATGGGAGAAACAGCGTGAAAGAGAATGACTGCAGACACGGAATACCTTGACTGTTTTGTGCAATGAGTGATGCTTCGGAGGTGGTTGTCATGAAGAAGTCTTCTCTGAGAATCTTAGAAAGGATGAGGAGGAGGCAATTGTTCCAGGATAGTGAAGACCAAAGAGTGGGAGCAGCCTGTGAAAAGGCCCTGGGGCAGGGCAGGCGTATGATTTTCCAGGGAAGTAAAGGAAGTTGATTGTGGCTTAGTGCTTTGAAAGCAGCGTGGGCGGGGCCCAGGCTCTACAGCCCAGAGGGAGGGATTTTGGAGAATAATGGAAAATCCCAGGGCTCTAAGCAAGGGGAAGAGCGACCTGATTTGTGCGATAGGCTCATCCTTCTTGCTGTGATATCCAGACTAGAGACTGCCTTAGAGGAGTCGAGTGGAAGTGTGGGGCTGCTGGGAGATGGTGCCAGAGCCTGGAAATAACGGTGGCCCAGACTAAGATGATGGCATTGAAGACAATGCACATGGGTTGAAGCTCTCGTAGAAGCAGAAATACCATAATCATAACATACACTATTATAGCCACCACTTGTTCATAACCTACTCTGTGCTGGACAGTGTGCTAACAGTACATATGTAATATTCAGTTTAACCCCACGTGGTAGATACTCCGTCTATCATCCATGGTTTGCAGGTGAGAAAATGGAGCTTCCTAAAAATTACACTGCTGCAGGGCAGGTGAGCCCCCAGTTTGGGCTTAGACCAAAAGGGTTCATTGCTTCAGCCAGGAAAGAATTTGAGGGTAAGCTGGTGGTAGAAGCAAACGCTTGACTGAGACGGCAGTGTTACAGCGCCACGGCTGGTCCCGCAGAACAGGCCACCCCATAGCTCAGGGCAGTTCTACGGTCGTGTTTATACCCACTTTTTAAATTTTTATGTTATTTAATTTATTGTTTAAGACAGAGTCTCTCTCTGTTGCCCAGACCGGAGTGCAGTGGCACCATCTCAGCTCACTGCAACCTCTGCCTCCCGGGTTCAAGTGATTCTCATGCCTCAGCCTCCCGAGTACTTGTGATTACAGGTGTGGACCACGGCATCTGGCTAATTTTTGTATTTTAAGTAGAGACCAGGTTTCACCATGTTGGCCAGGCTACCCTTGAACTTCTGACCTCAGGTGACCTGCCCACTTTAGGCTCCTAAAGTGCCGGGATTACAGGCATGAGCCACCATGCCCGGCCTCTACCCACTTTTACTTACATGCAGGTTAAGGGGTGGTTTGTACAGGAATTTCTAGGAAAAGGATGGTAACTTCTGGGTCATAGGGTCACTGTCATGAAAAGGGGTAGGAATCCCTGGGTGTTGCCGTGGTGATGATAAGCTGATGTGGTACGCTGGTGGGTATGTCTCATGGAAAGCTGCTTCTCCCCTGTCCCTGTTTTAGCTAGTCCTCAGTGTGGTCCGGCGTCTGAACCCTGCCTCTGGAACCAAGTCCCGCCTCCCACCTCAACACGAGTGAACTGGGATTTAGATCCAAGGCTGCCCCACCCTCTGAGCCACTGATGTGGTGGAATCTGGCGTCCAGGGGGTCAGGGAGAAGACCCATCCTGTTGCAAGTGGCCAGGGTCAGATTTGCTTTCAGCCTGGTTACTGCCCCCACAAATCTGGAACTCAATGAAGACTTGTTTTCAGGGTCATAGGTGGTTTTTGTAAATCCTAAAGCAATACTCAAATTTGTATTACAGAGAAAAAAGAACCCGCAGTCCCAACGACCCTGGTAGGTTTTTTTTTTTTTTTTTTTCCTGGAAATAAGACTTCAGGAACAGGAATGGAAATGTCCTTTCAGAGAATCTCATGTCTAGAAAGTCCCGTAGAGAGTAGAGCCTGAAGTCCTTTCTCCCTGAAACCGGAAGGAAGACCTCAGCTGGGGCTTTGGCCTGCTCTGCCCCTGGAAACACCTCTCTGTTCTCCCATATTATGTTCCCCAACATGTGATGACTGCTCCCATTATTCAGGGGTGCCCAGAACACTGTGTCGCTCACCACCTTCCCAGGGGGTCTGCCCCAGAATGCCTGGCTTCATTTTCTACCTTTTCTGCAGAACTTGCCGTGGCAGAACCATCCCCACGCCTCTCCTGCCACGTCTCCCATCCACCCCAGTGTCCCCTCCTGATTTGCCCATCATGATAATCAGCAGCATTTAATAAAGTCTTTATCAAGAGTTTTGAAAATGCTGCCTTGCTGGGCCCTGCCAGCCTTCCCAACGAGGTCAGACTTGTCCTTGTACATTCTGCTTATAGACGTGGAAACAGGTTGAGAGAGGTGTCGGGGACATGGCCAAGTCAGTGATGCCCGTGAAAGGTGGCCTGGGATCCCAGCCTCCATCCCTTTGGACAGCTGTGCCTCTGTTTCTCCGTCTCCTCCTTGAGGTCCGGGCCTCACTGTCTCAGTAACTTCAGCCCTCGCGCGGAAGTGCTGGGGGTGCAGCATCCAGTCCACATTTGCTGAGTTGAATTGAGTGCTGGAGAGTGGATGAGTGCACTGGAATGTTTGAGCTGGACCAGATGCAAACCCAGGGCGCCCCATTGTCATGGCCAGACAGGGAGGCTGTACCCCAGTATGACAAAATGCTGCTGCTACAGCTGATGGCAGGAAATAATGAGGGATCCCCTATTTTGTGTCAGACCCTGTGGAAAGCAATTCACAAAGCCATCTACCATGGACCTGACATGTTCTCTCCAAATCTATATTTTGAATCCTAACCCCTAATGTAATTGGGATTAGTGACCTTAGTTAAAAAGGCCCCGGAGAGACTCTTGGGGCCCTTCTGCTGCTTGAGAGCATACCAAGACGAGAGCCAGCCAGGAACCAGGAAGCCCGCCCTCACTAGACACTGCATCTGTGGCATCTGAGTCTTGGACTTCCTGCCCCCACGATTGTGAGAAATACATATTTTATTTTGTTTCATTTTATTTATTTATTTAATTTTTTTTTTGAGACAGGGATTCTCTTTGTTATCCAGCCTGGAGTACAGTGATGCAATCATAGTTCACTGCAGCCTCAACTTCTCAGGCTCAAGCGGTCCTCCCTCTTCGGCCTCCCAAAGTGCTGGGATTACAGGGATGAGTCACCGTGCTCAGCCAAGAAATAAATTGCGTGTTGCTTATTTGGACGAAGATTTCATCTTATTTTATCCTATGAGCGATCTGTTGTAAGCTTAGGTTAAGTGACTGGCCTGACTGATGGAGACCAAACCCGGCCGTGGGACTTGGGAGCTGTGACCGTCAGCCTCACTTTCCCTCGAGGACCACCAGAGGCTGGATGAGAGGGTGAGAGGACTCCCTCTCAGAGCCCCGGTCCACCTCTTGATTTTGGATTTCTGGCTTCCAGAACTGGGAGAGAATATATTTCTCTTGTTTTAAGCTGCCCAGTCGGTGGGATTTTGTTAAGGCATTTAGGAAATGAGCGAAGCTCAAGCAGGCCTGACGCTCGGTCCGTCGGCCTCTGAGGAGAGGAGACCTGCACGGCATCTGTGGGACGTCAGGTAAATGCTCACTTAACATGACGGTCTCCCCACATTCTGACCACAGCCTGGCCTTTTCTGCTGATAGTCTAGGCTGAGGCCTTTCCTTGAGATGTTCTCTCTGCTGAAAGGAAGAGGATCCGGGAATTCCTCCACCATGACATGAGACATGCTTAGCTTCATTGCAAACTTGAGGTTTTGTCCTTTGGGCACACGAGGTAGGTAGCACCTATGTGCAGAGGTGCGAGGGGGAGCGGGGCAGCCAGGAGACCCATCGCCTTTCACACTGGCTTGGAGAGAAGGCCGCGGTTTGGGGTTCAGCTGCGTCTTTGGCTAAGCAGCATGAGGGAGGAGGGCAAGGGGGTCAGTGTCAGACAGGCCCACTCTGAGTCCTAGCTGCTGGGCTGAGGGAAACGTAGCTTATGTTGCTTAGACTCAGTCTTCCCACCTGGGAAGTGGGCCTGGAATTCAGACAGGTAAAGCACTTAACACAGAGCGCAGAATAGGGGAGCAAAACCAAACATATGCGTGTGTGTGTGTGTGTGTGTGTGTGTGTATGTATTGTAACAGTGTTTATTAAAATCCACTTTAATTACAAAAGTTATACTGTTTATTTCATCCCAAACATTTAATATTTTGAAAGAAGACCATATAAAAAGAAAAAAGAAAAAGAAAAAGAAAAAAAGTGCATTTAAAACAAATTGGAGGTAAGCCTGTAGAAGCAGTCACCCCTCTGTAATCCGCAGATTCTGCATTGAGGATTCCATCAATCTCAGGTCAAATATATTCGGAAAAAGTAAGGCACACCACAATTAAAAAATGATGCAAATAAAAAGCAATACAATGTAATACTCATTTACATAGCTTTTACATTAGATTAGGTATTATACGTAATCTGAGATGATTTAAAGTGTATAGGAGAATGTGTGTAGGTTATATGCAAATATTATGCTAGTTCGTCTGCAGAAGGTCCTGGAAGCAATCCCCCTTGGATACCAGGACACGACTGTAAACATAGAGAACATTTAGTATATATTTGTCATATTCTCTCTTTGCTGATGTATTTCTTTACTTAAAAATTGGACTTTATTATACAAAATGTTTCAAACCCTTTTCATTTAACGATATACAGTGAATGCTTTTCCAAGTGGTTAAATATTCATCTTCGTTGTTTTATGTGATGGCTCATTGTGTTCTGTGTAAGAATTTCCCTGGGGCTTTGAATGACACCTACAGATACGGGAAGAAATAAGGTTTCGTGATGACGAAATATGAGGAAATTGTCAACACAGAGATGGGACAGGAAACGGGCTACTTGCAAACTCCCAGAGGCTTCTGTGAGACGTGCAGCTGCGGAGCCACCCACTCCCCTCCACAGGGGCTGTTTGGATTCAGGATCCCAGCACAGCGTTCCCGGCAGAACACTGTCAGATGACACATTTTGCCGATCTGAATGTGTGCGAATTCTGTCCTACTGTTTCCATGCAAATGAAATGAAATGAAATGTGTTCACTCAAGAGGGCGAACACATTTTCTATTTGCTCCTCCATTTTCTCTTCTACGATTTGTTAATTTTTTATTGGTTTGCATGCATTTCTTTTACTATTTTATAGGACTACTTTATATATCTAGATAAGATTTCTTTGCCAGTTACATGCCTTGCAAAGATCTTGTTTTGTCAGGTTGGAAGTTATCATTTAACGTGATTTATGGTGTCTTTTGTCAAAGAAAAGTTAAATGTTTAAAACAGTCAAATTTATCAGTATTTTATTTTTTCTGTTTTTTTGAAACCAGATCTTCACTCTGTTGCCCTACTGGTGTGGTATGATGACAGCTTATGGCAGCCTAAATCTTAAGGGCTCAAGCAATCCTCCTGCCTTAGCCTCCTGCGTAGCTGGGACTACAGGCATGTACCATCGTGCCCATTTTTTTTTTTTTTAACAAATGAGATCTGACTGTGTTGCCCAGGCTGGTCTCGAACTCCTGACCTTAGGTGATCCACCTGCCTCAGCCTCCCAAAGTGCTGGGATTACAGATGTGAGCCACTGTGTCTGGCCCTTTGCTTTATTGGTTTATGTTTTTGGTGTCTTAAGTACATACCTACTGCATTAGCATGGAGACACTCCCCTGTATTATACCTTAGTAATATACTGGTCAGCACTTGTGCTGAGTAGCTATGCGACTTGGGGAAAGATCTCTCTCTGGACTGAGATTTCTTGGTTTATAAAATGAGGATAATAATAATACCTGCTTTGTTAATTTGTTTTGCACATTTAACAGAATTAACCCATGTCCTTAAAAGAGGGTCTGGCACCTGATATTCACTTAAGAAAAGTTAGGTGATTATCATTTTCCTAAAAGTTCTAGTTTTTCTTCTAGTATTTTTGCCTTAAAACTAATCTGGAGTTTATTTGTGCAAAAAGTATGAATCTAATGTGATTGTTTCCCTATGACTGACTCACTCTCCCAGGATCAGTTATTGAACGATCCATGTATTCAACACTAGTTTTTTTTTTTTTGAACAGGCTGAAACTCCTTTATTTTATTTTATTTTTTAGACAGAGTCTCGCTGTGTCACCCAGGCTGGTGTGATTTCAGCTCACTGAAACCTCCACCTCCCCGGTTCAAGCGATTATCCTGCCTCAGCCTCCCAAGTAGCTGGGACTACAGGTGCCCACTACATGCCCGGCTAATTTTTTTTTTTTTATTCTTAAAGATGGGGTTTCATTATGTTGGCCACGCAGGTCTTGAACTCCTGACCTCATGATCTACCTGTCTCAGCCTCCCAAAGTGCTGGGATTACAGGCATGAACCACTGCACCCCACCAGATTCACCACTAGTTTTTAAGGCTACTTCTAGTCCGTATCAGGGTTGCAGATATTAATTTCTGTGCTACTCTGTTCCAAGGTCCTATTTTTTTTTAATCCCCAGGACAAAAATGCATATTTAATTTAGCGTAGACTTAGTAGCTGATAACTGAGTGGTCAACACTCCCTTGCACATTCTTCTCCAAAACTGTCTCAATCATTCTTCACGTAACTTACCCAGGTGGATTACAGGAGCTGCTCGTTCACGTCCATGAAAACCTGGAGACCAGCATTCGACCACTGTCCTCTCTCCCCTAGACACACCATTTTAGGACATTTATGTACCTGGCATTTTGTTTGTTTAGCAGGGTTTTGTTTTGGAAAATGCTCAGTTTGATGAACTTTTTAATGTGTTTTCACTGGCAGCAGGGGTGGGTCTTCTCTGTTTCGGTGGTTCAGGTGCCTTGTGCTGTGTTATGAAAGCAGCTTGACTGGTCCTTCTCACAGGGTTTCTGGAGCTCACCGGAGCCAGAGAACTTCAACTCAGGTTCTCAGAGATAATCACTGAGTTTCTGAGCATTTTGAGGACTTCCTCTTAGGACAGGCTGTATGTGGCTTTGCTGACGAGATGAGGCTGTTGGATAAGTTCTTTTTGGGCTTGCCCCAGTGTGGCTGCCAAATTTCTGGAGTCTTTCTGCTTTTCATCTTCTCACTTTCTTCTTTTTTGGTGTTATTACAGCTCTAATTTTAACAGCATATAGGTAGATAGAGTCTATCTCAGAATTTCTGTCTTCTAACATGGATATTTTACCAATTTATATTTACTATGATTACTGATAAATTGGAGCTTAGTTTGACTATGTGATTTTGTGATTTTTATTTACTGTCTTTTTAAAAATATTTTTTCACTTTTTAGTCTTCTACAGATTAAATAATCAAAGTTCATATATTCCCTGATTTCCCTGTATTGGCATGAAAAGTCCACATTTGATTACAATTATTCTTATGGCCAACTTGAAATTTTTAACATGCACGCTTGATTTAATGAATTCTAAAGTTAATGAACGCTTTTACCCCCCAAACAATATGAAGGCATTTAAACAATTTTTTCTTTTTCCTTTTTTTTTGAGATGGAGTCTTGCTCTGTTGCCCAGGTTGGAGTGCAGTGGTGTGATCTTCACCCACTGCAGCCTCTGCCTCCTGAGTTCAAGCCATTCTCCTGCCTCAGCCTCCAGAGTAGCTGGGATTACAGGTGTCCACTGCCCAACCCAGCTGTTTACGTTTTTTTATTTTTTATTTTTCTGTAGAGATGGGGTTTCACCATGTTGGCCAGGCTGGTCTCCAGCTCCTGACCTCAGGTGATCTGCCCACCTAGGCCTCCCGAAGTGCTGGGATTATAGGAGTGACCACGTCGCCCACCCCTAAACTTTTAAATTTGATTACTCATTCTATTTTCTAAGATGTATTATTTTAGCATTAATCTTTTACCATATTTTAACCTCCATAAATTAGTAATCATCAATATTATTTTATAATCAATGAATATTTAATTCCTCATGTGTTTACTGACAGTGGGATTGCAGCTGCCCCTTGACTCTCACTCCGTGATATTTGTTTCTCATTAGTCAAAAGCTTCTGTTAAAAGACGTTCTTGCCGGGCACGGTGGCTCAAGCCTGTAATCCCAGCACTTTGGGAGGCCGAGGTGGGTGGATCACGAGGTCAAGAGATCGAGACCATCCTGGTCAACATGGTGAAACCCCGTCTCTACTAAAAATACAAAAAATTAGCTGGGCATGGTGGCGCGTGCCTGTAATCCCAGCTACTCAGGAGGCTGAGGCAGGAGAATTGCCTGAACCCAGGAGGCGGAGGTTGCGGTGAGCCGAGATCGCACCATTGCACTCCAGCCTGGGTAACAAGAGCGAAACTCCGTCTGAAAAAAAAAAAAAGAAGACGTTCTTCTACTTTGGGTCTCTGAGTGGTAAATTATTCAGTCTTTGTCTGAAAATGTCCTAATTTTGTCTTCACTCTTAAACAGTGGCTTATTTTAATACCAAATTTTAGATTTTTTTTTCTCATAGTCCATAAAGATATTGTTTCATTCTTGTGTGGTCTCTGTCGTTACTGAGAGGTTGTTCACTATTCTCATTATTGTTCCTTTGTAGAGAACTACTTGTCCTTCTGGCTGCTTTGAAGGTTTTCTCTTTGTCTTTGGTAATCTTCATTTCACTGTGATGCATCTAGAAATGGGTATTTTTTATAGGTTTTCAACAGAGGATGTATTTGTATCCTCAATTCTGAAAAATTGAAAATGATTTTGTTCTGAAGATTGCTTATCTTTTATTATCTTCTCCTGTAACTTGTTTTGACTATACATTGAGCCTTCTCATTCTATGTGTATGGTTTATGTTTTGAAATTCTTGCCATGACTTCCGTCTTCTAAATTTCTCTGTTGCATGACTAGTGATTTATTCAGCTCCACTCTCCAGCTGTGTCTAATATCTGTTGCGTTTTAGATGTTAGTGATTGTATTTTTCATTTCTAGATTTTTAAAAATTAAATCTACCACTTCTTTCTTTTATACTGTTTTGTTCTTTCATAACGGAGTATCTCAATACTTTAATCCCTTTAATTCTTCAATTTCTGCAAGTTTTTGGAAAGATGAGTTATCTTTGTTGTGTATGCTGGCTCTCTGTTACAATGCAGCTTTTCTTCATCTAGTTTATAATTTTTAATTTTAATTTTATCATCAGCCGGTGAGGCTATGTATTGTGACAGTTTTGTGTAACATTGGTTACACAAACTCATCCCTATAGATCAATTTTCCTCAGCCTAAATTCATATGTTATGTTCATTTTGGTTTGGAATTTCTGCCCTGTAAATTAAGTGCAAACTTAAACTCTGTATTCTGTATGGTGTAGACTTGGCTAGAATTTCTAGCAAGGCTTGGCTTCTTTATTCAGAGCCAAGAAGTGCCAAGGTCATTTGCTGTTTACCTGTGCTGATGGAAGTTCACTTGCTTGAATGATATGTATGAAGAAGTACAAAGCTTCATTTCCATTGCCCATTGATTAACATACTCCTCCCACAAACAGCTCATAAATGCGATTTTGCAGTTTTCTTGTTAACCCTAAATGAATGGTTGTCAACTGAGGGCAATTTTGATCCCCCAGGAGACATTTTATAATGTCTGAAGACATTTTTGGTTATCCTCACCAAAAATGGAGAGGGTGCTACTGGCAACCAGTGAGTGAAGGCTGAGACACTTCTGAACACCCTACAATGACTGGGATACCCCTCCCCCACCACATACCACCCAAAGAATGACCTGGCATGTCATGTCAACTGCACAAGGCTGAGCAGCCCTGTTCTAGACCAGAAGCCCACTGAGGGCAGGGACTTGGTCATACTGGCGCAGCTCTGTATCCTCATTGCCTGTTTTACTGCTTGGTACCTAGTAATTACTCAGTAAATTTTACAACATACCAAACAAGCATTAACCTTCAAAGCCATTATTGCCAATGTGTCAGGATGAATATAGTATCTTGTTTTAATTTGTATTTACTGAATTACTAGAAAGGTAAAGATTTTTCGTTTCTATGTGTTTATCGATCGTGATCACCTGTATTTCTTCTTCTGTGAACCAACTCTTTTTTTCCCTTGCTTAAATGAATGTACTAATACCGGTCCAACTACCTGTTGATACCGTTGGGGTTATGAATAGTAATGATATTAATTGAGAAAAAAACCCATGGAGTGTACATAGCATGAGATAAATTAAGACCTCGTTATCATTCGATGCTGCCCAAGCAGCCTGCCCTTAGGACAGAGGCCAAGGTGCTTTGTACCAGCTGCTCACTGCACAAGGGGGCAACGGGAGCACCAACATCCAGCCAGCACTCTGCCCTCTCAGATGCCAAAAGGTGACCGCGTGGGTGTGGCTGGAGCAGAGCTTCCTGTCTCTGTTGACATTTGCCCTTCAACATGGTGATAGCTGAGCACATCATGATACTTTTCAAAATGCGTTCATACATGTGGTCTATTTGGGTCCTTACATAACCCCGTAACAGGTGCTTGGGGTTGCTCTTGAGGATCCAAGCTAGCTGCACTTCAGAGACGCTGGTGGTTTCAGAGGGGAGACACTCTGTTGCTGCTTCTGCACCTCGGCACTGCGTCTCTTCCCTGGTCTAGCGTTAGAGGAGTCTCCGGTGGAATCTCTGCTGGGTGAGCTTCCTTTCAGCACCCAGAACCTAACCTTGACATGGAACGATGGGATTGGAGTTGTGAAAGGAGAGGACTTACACTCTCAAAGATATCAGCCTCACCAGAATGTAAGCAGATAGTGGGGAGCTCCTGTGGTTCTCTCTTTTCAAGATTTTCCATGAGACAGAGACCAGCAATGCAAGAGTTAACCATATCTACATGACTCTTGGAACCTTTGGGAGTGGTGGATCCCTAAGAATCTGATGAAAACTGTGGACCAGGAAAGTATACCTGCTTTCAGGGGCTTCAGGGTCCCTAGAGAATGTGTTCAGCCTCTTTGGGCTCCAGGAATTCTTGGTTAAAAGCTGCAACCTATACTAAATTGGATTTTCATGGTCATGTCCAGGGACGCCAGAAATCAATGTAAAATTACCCAGGTGGCCAGAGAGCCTGCAGATACCAAGTTCTGTGCTCTTCCCACTTCTGCGTCTTTGCATCTATGTGCATGCTGTGCCTTTCAAGGGAAATGTGCCTGCCTGTTTTGAAGACTTGTATTGACAGCTCAGATGTCACTGTCTATCACAGATCTCCCCAGGGGCAGGGTTGAGCATCACTTTCCAATTCCCACAGCTCCTCCTTCGCATCTTTTCACTCTACTCAGAGTTCTGGTGATTTGCTTATATATTTGTTTTTCCAAGCGTACTGTGGGATGCTTACTAGCAGGAATCATGTCTTAGTTTTCTTGGCTTGCCTTCGTTAGCCTCTTTTTGCAGCCTGGAATATAGTTACATAACAAGTGTGGCAAAAATGGCAAAGAGCAATAAAGCATGGGATGTTCACCAATTAAAAGGGTGTAGGAGATAGGAGATTCATATAAGTGACCCTTGTGTCTAAGTATTGGGACAAGATAATACATACCTGTTGGGCAGGTATCCAGTGTCTAGTCAGTGCAGATGGTTTGTGACTCTTCCTTAAAAATTATTTTCTCTAAATACTGTAGAATACTCTCAAATCAAATTCCACAAACTCTAGTTCAAGAAGCACCAGCCAATCTGTTCCTTGACAGATGGGTGTGGCTTGAGCTTGGGCAATGCCAGCTTCTGCAGGCGCCCACGTAGGACAAATGGCCCATGTCTGAGACGGTGTCCTGCATCTGGAGCTATGTCGCTACTTTGAAGATTCATCTCAATGTCCCTGAACTGCCGGGGAGGAAATGGCAATGGTGTTAAGTTGTCCCATATGAATTACTGCTGCAAATAAATCTGACAAGCCAACAGCCACAGTGAGACAAATCGCCTCACATACACACTGTCAGCCTGCTGGGTTAACCTCCATCTTTAAGCAGAGAGGACAACAAGCATAACTATCTCAAGAACAGAAGAAAAAATCCTTGAGGTCTCCGTCTAAACAGTATGACTCAATGGTTCAATCCAGACTTATCACCCTGGGGGCCCTGGGGAGATCCATTTCCTATAAGAGAGGAAAAGAACTGAGCTCCAGCCGTTCCTTCCCCACCACCTCCTTGTGTTCTTCCTTACTGGCATCGTACATCTATATGATAGTGTAGCCTTCTCTTGCTTGCCTTTCCCATGCCATTAAGTACTCTCTAAAAGTTCATAGCTGCCTAGCACGCCTTCAAACAGAGGTGCCCTAATTTGGACTACCATTCCTTTATTCTTGGGCTCCTAAGTTTTTTTCTCAATATTCATCATTGTAACGATCACATCTCTGACATCCTTGTTCTTAATTTGTCTTCACCTGAGATTATTTCTTAGGATACTTTCCTGCAAGTTTGCTACAGTAACATCAAATCACTGCCCATGGTGAAATATACTAATTTATGCTCCTGGCTCTATGGGTTTCTCTTACACCTTTCCTTGATCACCAAACATCATCGCAGGTTTCAAAATATCTCCCAAGCTTCTAAGTGAGAAATGAAACGTTCCTGTAAAATTCATTTCACCTCTGGTAACTTCAAACGTTTGCATTTTCTTTTGTGATTTACCTAGTCGTATCTTTAACCATTTTTTTATTGAGGTGCTTCTCACTTTCTTATTTATAGAAGATCTCTTTGGGTATTAAGAATATTATACATATATCATGCAGATGTTTTCTCCAAGTTATTACTTCCCTTTTGACCCCGCGATCATTCATACTCATGGATTCTATTTTGGTGCAAGCTGTGAGTAGGGATACAACTTTGTTTTATTATAAATGATCTCACACCTGTTGAATTATCCACTTAGTGTTAATTGAAAAAATAATTTTATTGTGAATATTATTTTAATTGACACATTATAATTATATACAGTTGTGGGGTATGATCTGCTGTTTGGGTATATGTATACAATGTAGGATGATTCAATCAGGTGAATTAACATATCTGTCACCTTGTACCGTTGGTTTTAAATGTCATTCTTATCACACACTCTTCATGGGTTTGCTTCTAAATTTGGAGTCTCTCTTGGTGATATTTGTGATTATTTCTGAATAACAAGAGACTATTTTAACTTACTGTTCATATTCTGTTAAGACAACCCGCCTCTGCCTTTCCCCTCCCTCCCTGTCTCCCTCTCTTGTTTTATGCCTCCATCCCATTTGCTCTCTCTTTCTTTCCCACTTTCATAACCTTTTGGCTGATTTTATCCATTTTTTTCTTCTTGAAAAACTTTAAAATAGTATTGTTAAGAGTCAGAAAGCCTTATGTAAGAATTTTCATTGGAATGTCACTAAATTTATAGTTTAAAGTTTGATATTTTTACTGCATCAGATCTTCTCACGTAAGACTAGGAGCCCTCTTCATTTCTTCATCATCTTTTCTATCTCTCAGCACAGAGCTATAATAGTTACATGGAGTCCTGTGCACTTCTTTTTTAGATTAGCCTGAGGTGTGTTACATTTTTGTGGCTACTATACCTGGAATATTTATTTTCTTTTTTAAACTGGTTATTGTGGGTAAAGACACACATTGATTTATTATTTATTAACAGGTCATTTAATGAACTTTCATTAGTATCTCAGTAGCTCTTCTGTTTCCAGGTAGACTTTTTTTTGTATAAAAGTAATAATCATCATCTCTACTTTTCTAACAGATCATTTAATTACTTGTGATAGAACAATGAGAACTACAAAGCTTATGGGGATTCTTACCTTTATATAGACAATAATGGAATGCTTCAAGTGGTACTGCCTGAAGATAGTTAGTCTTTACCATGACAGCAAATTTTCTTCTGATTTGAGTTTATTAGGAAAATTTGTCAGAAAAGAACGTTGAATATTATCAGATGCCTTTCTATGCCTACATCTATGTAGAAGGTGATGACAGAATTTTCCCATTTAACCTCTAATAAGATGCATTATTCTAGTTATATAAGTACTTCTGTCACTAGGCCTTTTATCTTTAACTTTTCTTCATCACTTTGTGCTGGAGTGTCTTTTAGACATATATAATTGGATATATATGTACCAGCAGAAGATATTTTATCATTTGATAGAAAGTTTAACACATTTACATTTTTGTCACAATGGATATGATATACTTGATCTTCTTCTTGTCATTCTATTTCTGTATTCTGTATTTATGCTTCCTTTTCTCTTTGCTGTATGGATTATATTGCCTTTAATCACTTTTTGGTAATCTTGAAGTCATATGTCCTATTTTTGTGGCCATGAATCGTTATCCTTAAGTGTTAAGAAGACACCTAAATTTCATTTCTGTAGTTATCAATATAAAGAAGAACAAATATCCATTGTATCTCCTTCACATAATACAAAGGGATACACAGTTAAGAATGTTTTGGCTAAACAAACAAACAACAATGAAAACAAACAAAGCTGCGCTCAATGTATCTTAAATAATTAAAGACTTATTTATCTAAAATGACAAGAAATCTGAACATAGGCAGTTCTTGGCATTGGTTCAGTAGATCAACAATGTAAGTGTCAACATCGTTGCAAATCTCCTCCTCGTGGTAATAAAGTGGCTGCTTCAGCTCCAGACATCACATTGACATGCAAGGCAGTAAGAGCAAAGGAAGATCTGTGCCAACCGCTTCTATCCCAGGAGTCCCAGTACCCAGAAGACTTCAATTAACCTCTCATTGGCCAGAACTCTGGCACATGACCCTCCCCACAAAGACAGAGGGCACTCAGAGAGGTGGCATCTCTTCTGCCTGGATGGTATAGGTAAAAAGAAAGGTGTGCCAGCCTCAGAAGAATTAGCATGTGTGAGCTCCTCCCACTTCAATGTCTTCTGCAGGGATATTCCTGCAAAATAAATATTTTCTTTTTCAAATTTTAGTATTACATTATCAGTTAAAATGAAGGATAATATAGCATTTTCCCAGTACACAGTAGGTGGTTCAAAAACATTAGTCAAACCATTGTTTTCAGCTTATTTACGAATCACCTACCTTTGAATGGCTCTGCTTAAATTGCCAAATTCTGTATCCTTTATTATATGATCTCATTTTTTGTCTGCATTTAATTCCAACATGATTGCCTTTTTCTATTCCAAGTGATAACACAATGCATTTTCTTTCAAATAGTTTGCATTGCGTTATCGATGAAAAAACCTCCTTCAATAAAAAATACACATAAATACTGTCATAGCATCAGGAATAAATAAGCATATATCTACCTGTATGGTATTGCTCTCTGATGTTATAATGCTTTTGTATTTAGCTACTTGGTCTGTATTTTAGTTAACTCATTTATGGCTTTAGAGAATTTCTGGTTTAGCACGGAGATTTCAAGGGAATGACGGTTGCAGAGTGTTGACTGAGATGGTCCTTTTGCTTTCCTCCTACCACCCACAGTATGCCTACTTGTATAATGAAAGGCGCTTTCTTTAAGGCAGGACATTTCCAAAGCCTGGCATGCTTAGATTTATTTGTGTTGGAAAGTTTATGCAATTATAATCACAGTTGTAACTTAGACACGAATACACTGTAGTTTTAAAAGCCATCCACAGTTAATCCATTTCTGTGGTGTTTTAGAAAGTACTTAAAATTCGGGCTCTTTGGATTCAAACCCTGGGTCTTCCACCATAAAATATATAGCTTGAGCTATGTAGTCATTCTTTTGGGGCTTCATTTTACAAAATGTATACATTTTGGTAATTTCACTTACAAAATCAAGTTGTCATATTATAGGATTATTGTGGGGATTAGGAGTTATATGAAAGGGCTCAGAATACTGAAAGAATACAGTCATTTTAACCTTGGTAAGTGTCTTCTTTCCTGGTAAACCTTCAACTCAAATTTGGTTGAACAGGAAAAAATGGAAGCTTTAACTTTGGAGAAATTCCATCATGCTCAGCTCTGCTTGCTCCAGCATGCGGCAGGAACACTATTTCTTTTCGTTGCACGCTGTCCAGGTGCACTTGTACCAGATAAAGTGGTCATGGTGCTCATCATCGCCATTGTCTTGCAGCTAGAAGAGCAAATCCTAAAAGACCAGGTATGAGGAGTAGCGTGGGTATCTAGTGTGCATGAGTCAGTGGGGAGTGCCTCTGAGATCTGGATGGACACTAGCCGAGAACAGCCCAACCTGGGTGGACTGGCATGATGGGTTCTGCTTAGCAGGGAGTGGGAACCTAAAGATCAGATGGGGTCACCCTAACTCTTGGGTTCTTGACAAAATGATCTCAAGAACAGATAGGAGATCTGATGCCCTTCCCTGACCTCTGCTAGTTCCTGGGGGCTGCCAGTTATTGACTCCAGCCTCCAGCTTCGACCCAGTTCATTCAGGTTTGCAGCCTTGAAGCATTCCTGCCTGTGCTCTCAGGTTGGTATCACTTGGGGTTGGCATAGGACTCAGTCTCTTTCCTCGATGATCACAATACAACTTTTTCCAGGCTGTCATGGAGGCAGCTCCTTCACAATTCAGCGTCCTGGCTCTCTACAGCTGAGTACAAACCACGCAAACCATAGTGGCCAAAAACATCAACAACTATTAGGGTGGCTCATGAATCTCCAAGATGCTTCACTCATGTGGCTGCAGAACTGGGGCTGGGAGGTCAGACAGGGCTGTTAATCAGGGCTTCATTTCCTCTTCAGGCACGACACACTTTATGTGTGTTGGAAAGTTTATGCAATTATATACACAGTTGTAACTTAAATAGACATGAATCCACTGAAGTTAGTTTTTAAAAACATCCAAAATTGATGTATTTTTGTGCTGTTTTCAAAAGTACTTAAAATCCAGGCTCTTTGGCTTCAAACCCTAGGTCTCCCACCATAAGACACATAGCTTGAGCTAGGTAGTCATTCTTTTTGGGCTTCATTTTATAAAATCCATAAATTTTGAAAATCAAGTTGGTATATTATAAAATCAAGTTGATATAATATATCACCTTCAGAATCAAGTTGGTATATTATAGGATTTTTGCGGGGCTGCTTGGGCTCCCTCACAGTGTGGGGGCTGGGTTCTAAGAACTGAGATTCCAAGAGACAGAAAGCAGAAGTGCAAGTGTTGGGGGCCTAGGTGTGGCCTCGGAAGCCAGCAGAGCCAGCATCGCTTGCTCTTTACTTTGCTGGCCAGGCAGCCAGAGAGCCTGCACAGGTTTGTAGAGGACCCTAACTCTCAGCGGGTCACAAATGAACTTGACACTCTCTCTAGTTCACTACGTTTAGAAAGGGGGAGATTTTATAGCTCTGCGCCCTGCCAGCTGCCACCTGAATGTCAGATATTCTGAGTCTCTGAAGTCCCTCTGAACCATCCTGGCCATGTGGCCACCTCTGACCCTTTCTTTTCTCTCTTCTTCGACCTCACCGCTTCTCTGTCTCTCTCATCTCCATGTTTCTGTTCCCTTCTCATGCATAACAATTTCACGACTGTTTCGCTCCTTCATTTCCATTCACCATATTCAGGGACTCACCTACCCATGTGCTTTTGTAAGGTATTCTAAACAAAGACATATTTCTCCTTAAGAAAAGATAGTTACCAGCTCTTGGAATAACATGTTTTTTTTTTACTACCTTGCTACAGAGAGCATGTAATTGACTACGTTCATCAAACTGAATCATGACCTGATGTGCTCTAGGTCCGATGTTAGGGTCTGAATGTTTGCATTCCCCCAAAAATTGTTATGTTGAAACCTACCCAACAACGTGATAGTATTTGATGGTGGGAGGTGATTAAGGATTAGTGCCTTCTTAAAAGAGGTCCCAGAAACCTCCCTTGTACCTGCCACCATGTGAGGTTACAGAGAGGAGGCACCTCTCCTAGCCAAAAGCCAGGTCCCTCACCAGATGCTGCGTCTGCCACAGCCCTGATGCTGTATCCCCAGCCTGCAGCCTGGGAGAAACGGCTTTCTGTTGATTGTGAGCTACCCAGGCTAGAGTGCTGTGTTTCAGCAGCCTGGGTAGACACAGGTGCCTCTGCACGGCTCTGCCCCTCCTCCCTTATCAACCCTCCCCACATCCTCTCTGCTGCAGACATGCCTGGCTTCCCTACCTTCCTCCAGGACTCCACGTATACAACACTCTGCCCCTGCATGTCCACAAGGCCCCCTCTCTCCCTTTCTTCTTGATTTAGTTTTCATGCTGGCTCATTGCTGAGGCTGTTGCTAGACATTTAGCATGGTTTTCCCCCCACCCGGTACTCTGTCTCTCTTGCCCACAGCTGTATTTGATCCCCAGCCTTTGTCACCGTACAGGGTGCTGATGGTACATTGATTGGGTGGCGCCATCTGTCTCCTGTGTGAGCAGGGCTTTGTCAGCATCTTCAGCACCTGGAATGGTGCCTGGCACACAATAGGTGCTCACTGAATATTCATAGAGTGAGTCTCACAGGGATGAACGAAAATACATTGGGAATTGGCCAGTAAGGTTTGCAAAGACAAATGTGGTGACCCATGGCTCCAGCTTGCCTGGGACTGAGGCATTTTCAAGGATGCAGGACTTCAGATGCTAAACCCAGGAAAGTCTCAGGCAAACCAGGACAAGTGGGTCCCCTACTGAGAACCCCCAAATGTCCTCAGGGAAATCAGGATGCTGTGGCAAGGAGAGCAAGTTCTGGAGGAAAAGCCTGAGGGTGGTTGTCTCATCTTGCGTTTGGTCTGGACAGACCCAAGTTTCATTCCCAGCATCCCTGCCACGACTGAAGGCTGATCACACAGCCCAGCATCACAGCCTAACAATGAAGGAAGTGGCGGGTTGTTGTCTTGGAGGTTTATCTGAGCTGCCTGGAGCCCACGCTGCTTTACAGCCTTGTTCAGAACTGATGAGGACTCTGTGAACTCTCCTTTCTCTCTCTTCTAAGCACTCTGCAGTGATATCTTTCAGCCCCTGGCTTCGCAGGGTGCAGCGCACATCGCAGACTCCTAACAAGATGCAAAACACAGAGCAGGCCTGGCGGCTGCAGGAACGGAACCCCTCCTTCAAGGACTGCCCACCACGTGGAGCTGCGGTCACAGCCCCACCCCTGCTCTCTGAACCTGCCGGCAGCAAGAAAACATGACGTCCTGTTCTGGCTCGCCTCTGATCCAGAGCTGGACGGATCTGCCCGAGTCCTCTTGTTCTGCTGAGCAGTGACACAGGGAACAAGCCTGAGTAAACTTGAACAGAAACTGCGAAACCACAGGGAGAAGACATGCGCAGAGCAAGCCTCTTGAAGACTTGTGAGCAGGGAGGACACCTGGCACCTCTTTGGACTGTTTGGCTCATGAAGATTTGCTTTGGCACAGCTTCTGCCAGAGCTGAGCAGACTCCTATATCGCCTGCTGGACCTGTGCCTTTTGGGCCCTGCAATTTGGCTCCACAACCCAGAGGCAGATTTTCAGACCGTGCAATAAAACAAAGCGATACCATCAATGCCAAGCCACAGTCTGCCCTGAGCCATGGCAACGTTTCCGCTGAGCGAGCTGCCTTCCAAGGATGATGCTCTCTGCTGTGCACTGCCTACATCTGCTGTCACCAGCCGACTCAGGGGTGACAACCAGTCACACTCCAATGACTTCCTCCCATGTCCCCTGACCACCTTCAGAGCGAAAGGGAGTCTCCGAGTATGTGCTCTCTTTTCCCTTTCCAAACCAAGACGATGTTCAGTAATTAATGGCATATTTTGAATATGCCAGGGAGTTGTGCATTTTTCTCCAAGGAAGAGTGAAACAACAGCGCATGTAAATACGAACCCGAAGTCGGGGCTCCTTCCACACCAGCACTAAGCAGTCTTGCCATAAAGGAGTGGGGATGATTTCGCCCTGCTGAGAAAAATCCTTTTTGTTTAAGAGGGAGAAAAGTTTTTGACAGTGTGTGCTGCTGCAGAAGCATCTCAGCAAGTTCTTTATGGAAATTTCTTTCTCGTCTTTTATTAATGAGATTCGGTTCGGGGAGACTGTCCTGTGGAAGAATTAAACCCCTGCCTTTGAAGCCAGTTTTCAACGGTGGGCTGGAATTTGGCAATGGGTGACTCAGCAGCAAAGAGTACAAGAAACAGCCAAGAGAGAAACAGTGCAGACGCATGCCAGGGTCCGCATTTCCGCTGCCCGTGGGCCCTGCCCCAGGGTCTTCGTACGGTGTCCCAGCTGAGGATGTGATCTTTGGAGCCTGCAAGTGTGGATTTAAATCTGATCTCTACCCCTTCCTCTTATGTGACCTTGAGCAAGCCTCAGTTTCTCCATCTGTAAAATGTAGAAATGGTTATGGGGGAATCAAATGAGATCATCTGTGCGGAGTCCAGCACACAGCCACCGACATATGTCAAATCTCAGTGCAGACATCCCTTCAAGTTGTGCTGCTGATAAAGCTTCTTTGAGGTCCGCAGATCTCCAGTCTTCTGAGGCCATGGCCTGACTATACCATCGTCCTGCTGTAGAATGAATGTTTTCCTGCAGATCCACGTTCTCACCATGTTTGATCAAGGTTAACTCATACAACATTCATCATAATGCAAAACTGGAAACAACGCAAGCACACATGAACTGATGAGTGGATAAACAAATGCAGTATATTCATATGATGCGATGTTATTATTTGGTGATAAAAAGAAATAAAGTCTTGATACATGCTACAACATGGGTGAATCTTAAAACATCATGCTAAGTGAAAGAAGCCAGATACAAAAGGCCACATACCGTATGATTCCTTTCATATGAAATGTCCAGAATAGGGCAGTCCATAGCGACGGACAGCAGATGAGTGGCGGACGAGGAGCTCGGGAAAGTGGAAAGGGAGAATGACTGCTGATAGCTATGAGCTTTCGTTTTAGAATGATGAAAGTGCCGAAAATTAGATTATGAGGATGCTTACACAACTGTGTAAATAGAGCAGAAATCATCGACTTGTATTTTTTAAACAAGTAAACCTTATGTTGTATAAATTAAATCTTAATAAAGCCATTAGTGTAGCTGCTGATGAAGCTTGTCCTTTAGTGTTCATTTCTAGAGAGTGCCGTGTCTGGTTTTATACATAATGCATGCATTCATGTATGTAGTATACAATGCATGCATTTGCAGGCCTGGTCTTTTTATTTCTACTTGCATGGACTACTGAGTCTGAGGGCTGGGCCTTTGTGGGCTTAAAAATTCCTGAGTGATCTGTGGGTCCCACCCACAGATGGAGGTCAATTTTAACTTGTCAACTGCTCAGAAGCAAGACAGAAAAGTATCAAAGAGACTTGTACCATGACATACTTCTTCAGAATAGATTAAGACACTGGTTCCCAGATGCTAATCTGTGGATTGGTATCATTTTTAGTGTTGAGATTCTAAAAATTAGAACCAAGTAATTATAATGTTGTCTCAATATTAATTTATTAATTTTGACGGCTGTACTATGAGCATATAAGATGTCATCATCATAGGAAGCCAGGTAAAGGATATATAGAAACTCTCTGTTTTTACAACTTTTCTGTAAGTCTACATTTTTCTACAATAGAAGTTTACTTACGCAATCTACTACTCCCCCCAAAAAACCCAAAAGCCCAAACTAACAACAGTGACAAAATAAAGACAAAGACAGAAAGACGTTGGCAGAAACTTGAAAAACTTTCTTCTATTCTAAAATGATCATCTTGACATTGGTAATGTTAAATGTTCCTTTTACGGAGAGGCATTAAATGAAATTTGCATTTATTCTTTTCCAACTTGACAACATAAAAGGTGACAATTCTATGTCTTCAGAGTTGTAGCAGGTGCCATCAGATTGTGTCCCTGTGCTCAGCCAGCACTCTTCCCCTGCATAGGTGGGATTCTCTAAGGAGTGCTGTCTACACTGTCTGCCAGAGGTCCCCAGGGAGTCCATGCCCCAGTGACCCACACAGGTAACCTCAGATGCTCTGCTCTGAGCAGGGCACCCTATTAACGCCTTCCCTCCTCTGCCTTGTTTCCCCAGCCGTACTGATGTTCGCCAGAGTGACCTCCTATTAAAATATCTGGTTTTGGATTCCTAGCCTCGGTCTGCTCTGGGGCTACCCAAACTAAGACATTTGTGGTTTGTGAAGTTGAGAATATGGGACTATTGAATAAAGCTTACACTGAAATACAGAATACCATGTGTCACTTCCAGGATGGCCAATAGCACAAACCTAGGCGTGGTGCTAGACCCTGGGTGTGGGGACTCCGATTCCTAAGGTTGCTACAACAAAGTAGCAATAATGGAGTGACTTAAAACAATGGAAATTTATGATACCGCCTCACAGTTCTGGAGGGTAGAAGCTGGAAATCCAGGTGTGCGCAGGGCCGTGTTCTCTTGGAAGGCTCCGGGGGAGGATCCTTCCTTTCCTCTTCCGGCACCTGGTGTTCGGTGGCAACTCACGGCTCTCCGTGGCTTGCAGCTGCATGGTCACACGCTGCTCGCTTGCTTCCCTCTGGGCTTCCCTCACTGTAGAAGGACACCAGCTGGACTGGATCAAGAGCCCACTCTCCTCTGACCTCACTGTAGCCTAACCAATTACATATGCAATAGTCCTGCTTCCAAATAAGGCCCCATTCTGAGGGTCCAGGAAGGACAGGAATCTTTGAGGGACACGATTCTATCCAGGGCAGGATGCAAAGAGGAAGACGTGGACAAGACCCTGCCTCGAGGCACTTACAGGCAAATGGGTGTGTGCGCGCGTGTGTGCAGCCGTTAGCTAAACAAACAGCAGCCGATGAATAATTACAGAGACGTGGACTTCTTATAAAGAATTCTCGGAGCTCACATGAGCTGGCCCTGCCTGCTGAGGTGGACACAGAAATTCCAGGCCCCCAGGTGAAGGAGAAGAGCAGCCCTGGGTGGACCTGAGCAGATGTTCACCTTCAGGGTGAGGCCAGGAGCTCTGTTCTCACTGGCTGTGCATTGAAATTATTTTAAAGGCCCTGGAATGGCCAGGAGCCAGGGAGAGAGAAGGGGCAGAAAGAAGAGAGCATGTGGGGTTTAGCAGGTGCACTGGATGGAAGATAGAGAAACACCTAGTTCAGTGACCTGCAAACAAAGATCGGTGTGATCTTCTAGGAGCTTCCAGGAGCCATGCCCCACTCCGCTGACGGACTTCACTCTCTGAACATGGGGTCCAAGGAGGACTCACGGGCACCTGGGATACTAACATAGGGTGGTCGCTACGGAGCTCTTGCTGCATCGGGTTTCAGTTAACTCGGAGAGAAACATGTCCAGAGTGGAGGTGGGGGGAGTGCAGAGAGGAATGGAGGGGTAAAAGGGCAAGGGACCTGGAGAGGAAAGGAAGAGAGAGGGAGATGAATGGATGGGAAAGAGAAGAACAGGTAGAGGCTGGATGGAGGACATTGCTCTATAGGTGAAGAAGAGGGGGAGGCAGAGTGAGGAGAGAGAAAGGGACAAAGACCTGCGGACAGGGGAGAGAGAGCCAGGGAGAGAGAAATGGAGACGCGGAGACAGAGACAGAGGTGGAGAGAGATGGAGAAAGGAGCTATGGGGGAGAGACAGAGATTTCTTTCAGGAGAGCGGAGTGCGCTCCCTATCTGGAGCCTGAAGACGGCTCTCTGCTCCTGCTTCCTTCCTCCCACCCTTTCACCCCCTTTTCTCTCCGGAACATTCCCTGAGGTCTCCTAATGCACTTAACTATTGCCTTGCTAACCAAGGCCTACACTTGCTGGCTGAAAACCACATCAGCGGCTTCACCCAGAAAAACCGCATTCAGCATTCAGCTTCCAACAGTAAGTAGCGTAAGTAATAGCATCAGACCCCTTCACTGGAGGGGCCTCCGGGCAATTCATTCTCTCTGAGATGTGGAGACTGATTGCCTGGGAAAGAAAATGAAATCAAACGGGAAGTCCTGTTACTGGGGTGAACGGTGCGACTCGCTGGCTGCACAGTGGAGCGCGGGGCACAGGGAGTTAGATTTGGGGCTCTCTGGGAAGTATTAGATATGAAATTACTTTGCATGATGCAGCTCAGACGTTAACAGTGCAATGCTTAGGACTACATGATTCAGTGAGAAAATATAAATGGAAAATTACTGGAGCTGAAATTTTATTGCAAAGTTATTTATCTTTGTTATTACTTTCTGAATCCTTTTGTGCTTTTTGTTCACAGCGACGGATAGAGGGACTCTTACTTACAATTTAAGTAGAGATTAGGAGGGGAAAATATTCCTCGCTGTACCACAAAATACAGATTAAGTCTCAGCCCAGGCCTCTGATTTCTCACATTACAATGAAATGTCTAGAAACGGAAATAATAACAATAGAAAAAAGTTTTGTAGTCCTTCCACAGACGGTTCACGTGGCTTCCTATTGATGCCACTCAGCCTTTCTTATTAGAATATTAATGGCAAAAAAGAACTCTGATGGAGGCGTGGCTTGGATTTCATAACCACACAGCTTGTAACCCAGGCATTCAGAAGATGGGGCTGGGGATTTTGTTGAATCAGACCCATAAGATAACACCAAGATTCAAAATCAAAATAGCCACCCTTTACGTTTTCAAAGAGCTCCATTAAGTTTAGGATCATCATCAATATTCTCCTCTTTGATTACTTTTCAAATTGCATATAGTTTTTATTAAAAGAAAAACTAATTTTGCTTGTAAAATAAAAATATACATTGCAAGATATAGGTATACATAAACGTACGCATTTAAGAGTTTTAACAAAAGGTTTTCTCTGTTTATATTTGTCATGCAAGAATGTGCTGCCGTACTCAGAGAAAAAGAAATGAAGGATTTCCTTTTGTAATTCTCTTTTCTGCTTTTTTTAAAAATTAATTTTACTTTAAGTTCTGGGGTTCATGTGCAGATTTTGCAGGATTGTTACAGAGGTACACACATGCCATGGTGGTTTGCTGCCTCCATCTCCCCGTCACCTATATTAGGTATTTCTCCTAATGTTATCCCTCCCCAATCTCCCCACCCCCTGCTATCCCTCCCCTAGCCCTCCTCCCCACGGCAGACCCCAGTGTCTGATGCTCCCCTCCCTGTGTCCATGTGTTCTCATTGTTCAACACCCACTTATGAGTGAGAACATACGGTGTTTGATTTTTTGTTCTTGTGTCAGTTTGCTGAGAATGATGGTTTCCAGATTCATCCATGTCCCTGCAAAGGACATAAACTCATCCTTTTTTATGGCTGCATAGTATTCCATGGTGTATATATACCGCATTTTGTTTATCCAGTCTATTGTTGATGGGCATTTGGGTTGGTTACAAGTTGTGCTACTGTCAACAGTGCCACAATGAACACATGTGTGCATGTGTCTTTATAACAGAATGGTTTATAATCCCTTCGGTATATACCCAGTAATGGGATTGCTGGGTCAAATGGAATTTCTATTTCTAGATCCTTGAGAAATCGCTGCACTGTCTTCCACAATGATTGAACTGATTTATACTCCCAGCAACAGTGTAAAAGTGTTCCTGTTTCTCCACATTCTCTCCAGCATCTGTTGTCTCCAGATTTTTTAATGATCGCCATTCGAACTGGTGTGAGATGGTATCTCTATGTGGTTTTGATTTGCATTTTTCTGGTTTTTACAGTCGTGCCGTGAGGGCCTGGAAACTGTGTCACTGTTTTGACAATAGGGTGCAGGGCCTTCAAAGTGAGGCCTGTGGGCCAGCAGCACCCAGGGTAACCCTGGAAAGCTTGTCAGAAGAATTCAAAATGTTTGTTCTCAGTCCCTCCCCTGGTCATGTGTGGCAAGGCCCAGGAATCTGTGTTTTAACAATGGAGGTTCAAGGTGGACACGCTTGGATACAGAGGCCTTTTCACTGGTAGATGTTGGCACTGGATGGGAATTAGGATGTTGCGTTTGGAGTCAAATTGCCTGGGTTCAAACCCCAGCCCCACTGCTCTGTCCCTTAACTTTGTGGTATCAGGCGAGTTACTTTTTTTCACTTACTTTTTTTTTTTTCTTTTTTGAGACAGAGTTTTGCTCTTGTTCCCCAGACTGGAGTGTAGTGGCACAGTCTATACTCACTGCAACCTCCACCTCCTGGGTTCAAGCAATTCTCCTGCCTCAGCATCCCAAGTAGCTGGAATCACAGGCCAGGTAATTTTTGCCACCACGCCCAGATAATTTTTGTATTTTTAGTAGAGACAGGGTCTCACCATGCTGGCCAGGGTGGTCTCAAACTCCTGATCTCAGGTGATCTGCCCACCTCAGCCTCCCAAAGTGCTGGAATTATAGGCATGAGCCATTGCTCAGTTGCTTATCTTAAAATGATAATGCCTTGGCAATAGCTTGAGGGGCAGTGGGGTACATTTTGGAGTTCTTACAAGTGTGTATCCTCATTCTCTGTTAATCCCAGAGGGCTCTTCTCCCAAGCACTCCACCAGCCAGATGGATCTGAGATACCTGTGAGAAATAATTCAGCAAGTCTTTTACATATGAGCCAATTTTCTGGTCTAAGTTAAATCGGAGTGATGAGGACATCTGCTTGGAGAGTGAGTTCTAAAGCCCCAGGATTAGATGACATCTTGAGCTGGGATGAAGGAAGGCAAGTGGGATGGGGAGAGATGGCTGGTTTGGCAGAAGTGAGGCTTTGGGAGGAAGGCAGGACCACTCGGCAGCCTGCATGTTTCAGAGGTGACCATGGCAAGATGTCTGTCCCACAGGGCTTGTAGCACCTTGTGCTGCTCCCTCAAAGGGCAGTGTCTCATGTGCCCTCTGCTTGACTCCGGGTGGGCTTTTGCGATGGCCTTGATAATGTTCTGGAGGAGATGCTGCTGGGCTCCCGGGCTCCCTTAGATAAAGCAGTGCAGCTTCTCATTGGCTCTCTTTCTGAACACGCCCCTTTTGGAACCCTTTGGAAAAGAAGACACTGAGCAACCAAATAACGTCTTTAGACACTCATTTTCTCAGACCATTTTTCTAGAGATGGTAAAATTTCCCCTGCAAGGACTCAAGCAATAGATCAAAATATTGGTCCAGTGTTTGGGGAGAATGATAGGATGCCCTTTGGCTGAGCTCTCTCTCTTCCTTTTCGTTTTGTTTCTCATTACCTCTTCTCTGCATCCCCACTCGCTCCCCTGTATTCTCCTCTCTCTCTCTCTCTCTCTCTCTCTCTCCCCTTCTCACCCTCTTCATTGCTGGGCTCTCTTTACGTGTTGCTCTTCTAGAGAAGTAATCCCAATGTAAGATATATGGAGATGTTTTTGATGGTTTTCCTCTCAGAACCCTGTTCACGGGGTCTAGCAGGGCAGGCACCCCAATAATCCTGATTCTTGAAATTATAAACGCTAACATTTGGGGAGGAAGGCCTTGTTGCTGTGCTACCAAATAACTAGTATTTGTGTGAACACACACACACACACACACACACACACACACACACACCACCTTCTTCCAGTAGGTAGAAAGAAAAGGGTAAGAAGCTCTTTCTCCATCACCCAAGTTTTTGATATTTGTACTGTTTTGTTCTCATGCTGCTGTAAAGAACTGCCCAAGACGAAGTAATTTATAAAGGAAAAAGATCGAATTGACTCCCAGTTCCCCATGGCTGGGGAGGCCTCAGGACATTTAAAATCGCAAAGGAATGCACTTCTCCACAGGGTTGCAGGAGAGAGAATGAGTGCCGGGCAAAGGGGGAAACCCCTTATAAAATCATGAGATCTCATGAGAACTCACTCACTGTTACAGTTACGGCATGAGAGAAACCACCCCGTGATTCACTCAGCTCCACCGAGTCCTTCCCTTGACATGAGGGAATGACTACAGTTCAGGGTGAAATTTGGGTGGGGACTCGCAGCCAAACTGCATCAATACTGATTTATTATTTACTGATCCTTTCTAATTCCTAGAATTCATCTGGGCCTTGTACTGTCTTTTGGTGCTGGTTAAACCACAATCTTAACTGTGTTAGGAAAAGTCTCCTGACTCCATAGGCTCAGCCTTGCAAAAATGGTTTTCTCTGTATTTTTATCCAGTTCTTTAGAGTAGGCATGGGCTTTTATTGATTGACACATCTTTATAAAAAGACTCTTCTCCTATCCTTCTTCAGAAAGACATTTCTTTCTCTTGAAATTTCATAAATTTCTGGTTATATTTAGTAATAACAGCAAGAATAGCAGCAATGATAGCAGTAGAGTTGTAGTAATTGATCCATATGCTAAAATTTTAGGATGTGCCATGCTTTTTTTTTTAACATGTATAGACTCCTTGATTCTTCGGGAAGTCACTCAGTAGGTTTGGGATGTAGCCTCATCCCAAACTGCCCCTGTCTTCCCATTAGGGGAGCTGCCACTCAGGCCAGTTCGATCATCAGATGCCATCCCCTGGCCTTGGGAATTGTGTAAGGATGAGAATGTGACCCACAATGCCCTCTAAGAATAGATGATGGCAGTAGGTTGGGGGAGGGGGACAGAGAAGGTCTCCTGCTGTGAGATCAGAGCTGTAAACTTCATGGAAGCAGGGGCTTTGTGCTTTTCCCTCACTCTCATGGAGAAAGACTGGACATGAGGTGATCCCCCGGAAAGCAACCCAGGGGGCAACGGAGGGGACACGCCAAGAACATTTGAACGCAGACTCAGCCTCGCTTCAGCTCCACGTGCCTCCTGAAATCCCATTTACATGAGCTAGCATTTTTTTCTGTAACTCAGATTGAGTTCAGTTTTGTCGTTTGCAACCAAAGTCCTGGTAGTACTTCTCCAGGTCCCAGAGCCGCTATGTGGCTGAGCTGCAATTCCGAGCGTGGTGACTCAGCCTGCAAGCCTGTGCCACTCAGCCTGCAAGCCTGTGCCCCTCACCCCTGCAGCACGCTTCCCCCAGGCTAGCCCTGAATCACCGGAAGGACTCCTTAAGACTCGGATGGGGGATCCACCCCCAGAGGTCCTGAATCAGCAGGTCTTGGGAGGGGACCGAGAACTGATCTTTCTATCAAGTTCCCAAGTGAGGCTGATACACTGGTGTGTGTTCCACATTCTGGAAGCTCCGTTCCCTGCTCTGCTGCCTTCTGAATGGAGCCCTAGAGCTGAGCTCCCAGCCATGGGCATGGCAGTACCGAGGAGTGTTGCTTTAGCGTCATGCATTAACACTCTAAGAGGGTGCGTGGTGACGAGGCTGAGCCATTTCTCTCTCTTACTGTACAAAACATGGCTAAGCCTTGGCTTTTCTCAGCTGTAAATCACTGAAATCTGAATAAAATTACCCCTACAATGGATCAATCAATAGATTAAAATACTGGCCCAGTGTTGGGGAAGGGCTGAAGGATCCTCACTGAGCTCCCTCTTTCCTTCTCTCTCTTCTCCCCACCACGCTCCCTCCCCCAGGCTCTCCTCTCCTGTTTTCTCCCTGTCTCCCTATCCTTTGCTGGGCTCCCTTTATGCATAGCTCTCACTCTGTCCCAGTACAGGTGGGCTCTTGGTGTGTGACAGGTCAGCCAGCTGGGCAGCTCTGTGCAATGGGGTGGTCTTCCCTGGTGGCTCTGACAGACACGCGTGCTGGAGGAGGCTCTGATGTCTGGACCTTGGCGTGGACCCACCTCAGTCATGCTGCGGGCCAAGGGAGGCTGTGTCATCGGAAAGAAGGAGAGGGCTGGAGAAACATGCTGGAAAGACAAACAGCAAAAAGATTTTCCTGGATCATCCTGGCCCAGTGTAACCATGAGTCGTTTAAACTGGAGGAAGGTGGAGAGTCCTCAGAGAGTGTTGAGACAGGAGAGGGAGGAGGAGGGACGCGAAGCATGAAGAGACTCAACTCAGTACTGCTGGCTGGGCCGATGGAGGAAGGGGGCTACAAGCCAAGAGGTGCAGGCTCCCTCTGGATGCTGGGCAGGGCCCACGGCTGACCACAAGGAGGTGGGACCGGTCCTGCAGCTATGAAGAACGTGTTCCGCCAGGGCAGTGACAGGCAGGAAAGCAGGTTCTCTCCGGAGCCTCTGGAGAGAAACCACAACCCTAAGGACAGCTTGATTTTGGCCCCGTGAGACCTATACCCGCCCTCTTAGTGCCACGGGGTGAGATAGGGAATTGGTGGTGTTTCAGTCACTGAATTTGTGGCAAAGTGTTATAGCAACGGTGGAGAAGCTAAGGAAACACCAAAGACCCCAGATGTGTCAAATCAAGAGAGAGGAGCCCTGCTGCAATCCCTGGCTCATGGTGTCACCTGCAGGGTCCATCATCCTCCCTGAGATGCGGTTTCTTTGCCTTTAAAGTAGAAATAAACCAACCAACCTCCCAGCGTTGCTCTTTTAATTGAATAACATTATTCTTGTAAAGGCACCCAGCACATACTGGGTGTTCAATAATTGTTAAATTATGAAGAAGAACAGAGAAAAAAAGAGAAAAAGAAACTCCTTTGATATTTTTCGGACTTTTTAAAATAAACTGGGTCAAAAAGAAATACAGCTTGAATATACGTTGCAGACTAATTCAGTTTTGAAGTCTTTTGAGAGCTTTTATATTTTCATCTCTATAAAATTGTGGAGTGCTGAAAATACTGCCAAATACATTAAAATTTCATTAGAAGGTGCCGTATGAGGCCACACCTTATTTTTCTTGAAAGGAAAGGAATGTGAAGGGGATGGGACAAGAAAACACATCATTTCAAAATCCCACTTCCAAATGCGTTTATTTTATGACATTTAAAATCACAAACAGATTCAAATGCCTTGGCTCTAGTGTCACAGCGAGCGGAAAACCAAGCACATTAACACCGAATTATTTCTGTATTAAAAGGTTAACCTCGTAGGTGCCCGAATGAGCATGCTTCCATTCGTATGGCTGAGTGTGGGTTTTTCTCTTGCATTACATTTTCCTATCACACAAAACAGCCTTGACCTAACTTTCATTCTTGCTGGATTTCCCTGTCTTTTAGGATGAACATAGAGCCTTGGAGTCTGGGGTTGGAGTCGTGTAGCCACCACCTACCAGGCTGGGCCATGGGCTGGCCGTTCAGCCTCTGTGATTCTCTGTGCTGGCACCTGTAGAGTGGGGACAGCAGTGGAACTCTGATTGATTGGGTGGCTGGAGGATGGGACAAGGGAATCCCTAGAAGGCACTCGGCAGAGTAGCCCCCAAAACACACAGGCCATACCTGCTCTTATCACCTCCACTCTTCCCCTTAACAGCCCAGATGCCAAGTGTCCGACCCAGGCTGCTGTTCATTAACTCCAGCGTCACGCAAGTGATGTCACTCAAGGTCTCTGGATCTTATCAGCCTGTATTTTACTTCTCAGCTCCTAAGTGCTCTGATCATTGATTGGTTGCTGCTATTCTAGGAGGGTGTGCATTCAAAAATATTTATCATCCTCCCCCTGCCCACCCTACCACCCATGCCTTGAATACTCAGGGGTGAGGGCTTATCCTCAAATCATTGGTAGGGACCAGGCCCACACACGTGCAGTGTGGAATTGTCCTTTACTCATTGGTTTATTAACAGAAAACCATTTTCTAACTCACTATTGCAATAACAGTGATTATTGCAATTGAACTGCAATTCAAGGTGTCTTACAGTGTTTCAATGGTTATTTTTATTTCACAGTTACCGGTGTTGTTAATAACTCAGAAGGGTTACAGTCATCGTCCACCCCTATAGCTTCAAGGTGTCTGCAGTGGAAGCAAGGGGCAGGAGTTCCTGGTGGGCAGAAGGGCTTCAGCGATCCCCTGGACGGGTTTAGGGACCATCCAGCTTCTGTTTGATTCCTGTGCCCATCCCCCTGCCGCTTCTACCTGTTCAAGGCTCCTGAGGGACTGTCGGGTCAGAGGCCTCTCAGACCTGTCAGGAAGTTCTGTCTGACTTGACATCTGACCTTTCTGCTGAGGGGCCAAGGTCAGGCGGTGGCGGGAGAGCTGCATTCCCGCGGCTCTGCACGGGGCAGATAAACCCACTTCAGATACCACCTCTCTCCAAAGCTCAGGCCACTTAAGATGCAAACACAGAAAACCCACAAGAACCTTTCTCAGGGGATGTGGGGTCTCTAAGTGATTGAAGGAAACACCGGTTAGAGAGTGAGGAAGTGAGACGGGGAGGCAAGGAGGTTGCATCCTTGAAGGCGCATCCCGAAGCTATATCCCACGAGGCAGCTGACCCTGCTTGAAACCTGAGCGGCGCCATGAGGGACGTGGAGGAAATGTCTCTGCACCATCCAGGGGAGGTGTGGGGCAGCAAGGGCCCCTCTGTAGCCCCCACCCTTCCAGGGCCGAGGCTGCTCCCATCACTGATTCTGCACTCAGGCAGAGCGGGGAGTCCCCACCACATAGCAGCCTTCCATGTGTGGAGGAGGATCCTCACCTGTCTTCAGCCAGCTCCTTCTTTCAAACTGAAACCTGGGGCTTCTGGCAACTTGAGGTCTGACCGCCTGGCTGTAGTGGTGGCAGTGACAAGAGAAGGCTTAACAGACTCTCCGGACATTTTGGATATTGGCTTCCCCAGGACGGTCTGTGAGTGAGCCACACCCTTCCTGCATCCTCCACGCCCCTGCCTGACAGGCTCACACAACCAAAAAAATAAGTATTTTAATACTAAGTATCACTAGGTGTCAAGGCCAGTAAAAGCGTTAGCATGACCCTGCTTGAATTCGGTGTCTGTGATCCTCAATGGCCATCCAGACTGAGCTGTGCGAGGCAGTGTCCCTGCTCCATATCTGTCCCCATCGGTGGTCATGGTATTGGTGAAAGCGGGAAGCAGCTTTTCTCAGAATCTCTTAACAGATTCTTTAAGAAAGAATCTTACAGGATGAGTATTAGGTATGTAAAGGGAGGGTGTTTTCTGCAGACTACAGGGGCGCTGATTCCAGTGTATATCTGTAGCCACTGTCATTCCTACCTAGAGAGCCCAGGAGAGGGGCGGACAGGGCAGAGCACTGACTGGCTGAGCTGGTACCTTGGGTGGAAAGAAGCTGATAGAATCCTTCTTGGCAGCTCCCCGCTCTCCAGCCTAAGTGTAAGCGCTTTGGAGCCCAGGCACTGGCTGGGGTGGGGTGGGAGGTTCACCCTCTCCTCACCACTGTCTGGAGCTCCCTGAGGATGCTGGCCAGCAGGTGCAGGATGTTGCACTTCCTGCTGGCCTGGGGCCGCCCAGCGTGGCCTCTCCAAGTGGAGTTCCAGGCTGCCGTACAGTCAGGTGAGAGAGGACGTCTGGGTGGATGGTGAGGGTGGGGCCGTGGCCTCAAGCTGGTGGACAGGTATCTGGAAAGAACTCCCATCAGGACACTCAGAAATTTCTGGGGCCACTTTGAGGATCCTCATTTCATCCATCAGGCCAGTAGGTAGATATTGGTGGAGGGTGTGTACTCACCAGCAGGGGGCCAGCCTACCCCTTAGGAAACACAGGGAAACCCCAGTTGATGAACAGGCTGTAGAGTAACAAGCCTCAAGATTAAAACTGTTTCATGTTAAAAGGAGACTATAGAGACTTGAGAACTAAATGCACCAAGTGATCTGGGCCTGGGTCCTGTGCAGGAGGAAATCCTACAAAGGATAACGGACGGGACTGGAATACAATCTGTAATTTCGGTTTTTGCATTAATGTTATACATTCTGAAGTTAGTGACTGTGCTGTGACTATGTAGTAATTCTTGCTTTTAGGGTGTAGACACTGAATATTGCAGAGAAAGGGGCATGGTGGGTGCAACCTGCCTAAAAATGGCTCCAAAACGCAAACTCGCACACACGCCTGTGCACACACATGGGAAATTTGGCAAAATGTTAAAAATGAGTGAATCTGGGTAAAAGCTGTGTTGGAGATCTTTGAGCTATTCTTGCAAATTTTTTCATAACTTTGACAAGAATTTCAAAATAAAACATTTCTCAAGAAAGGTAATTTGAACTTACATTTTAGTTACAACTTAGGCCAGAAGAGCACACCCATAGGTGCACACACAGGATTGTCTCCCTGAAGGTGAACAGCCCCCCACCCCACCCTCTCACCCAGTGTGGTTCATGGAACACCCAGGCAGCCCCACTGCAGACGCCAGCATTCTGGCGCATCCCCTCTGGAGCTCTGATTTGGGACTCACGCTTGAAACAGCCAGTTGTCTTTTTTCCATCCTCATCCCCTTTTTCCATGTGGCCTCTTTTGCTGTTTGCTCTGAAGCTGTCTTGCCGAGCCCCGAGGCCCCTCCAAACGGATCACGAATGTGTCACACAACCTGTATATCAAGCCAGATTCTTCCCAACACACTTGCAAAATTGGGTGAAAATCTGTCCAGTCCTTTTGGCATGATGCCATGAAAGATACTTAATTTTTTGGTTGGGTGACCCTGTCAGGCAGGGGCATGGAGGACACAGAAAGTGTACAGCTCAAGCACAGACCCTCCTGGGGAAGCCAGTATCCAAAACGTCCAGACACAGGAACTGTTGAGTCACTTTCATCAGAGAGATGGACGGGCAGGGGGCCAAGCCCTCACCCTCAGACCTCGTGATGTTGCTCGAGGCACCGTTATATTAGAAAATGATGGGAAATAGAACAGGGACACACAGGCGAAGCATCTGTCCATTGTGCTCAAATCAGGTGCAAAGTGTAAGAAATGAGAGGACCCTATGGTGTTGCTGGGGTCTTCCTTTCTGAGCGTCTCCTTGAAGCTGAGGGCAAGGAAGGTCTGGGTCCTGCTGGGAAGAGGCATTTGCATGAGAAAGAAATCTGCCCGTGACCCCAGAGGAAAGCGGGTGTTGCCTGTGGTGCATACTGGCAGCCGCTGGAATCAGGGCAGGCAGTGCAAGGCCGCTGCGGACACAGAAACTGAATACTAACAAGGACGCTCCCAGGGATTCATAAACACACCAGCCAGGCGTCCTCTCCACAGCACATTTGCAGATGGCAGAAAATCTCCCCAGTCTTCAGGGAGGAGCTTCCTAGGGACCCTGGAGGGAGCGTGGTACTTCCGCGAGTTCATGTAGAATGATCTCAGATGGAGCTGAGGCGAGGTGAGCAGGGGACTGGCCACCCTATGTTAGGTTCTTAAAATTTTAATCATGTTCCTTTTAATTTGTGAGGTCAATATTTTCTTTTCTCTGTGCTGGGAAAGACTGTGTTTTGGGGGTCGACGTCAGGTCCTCTCCTCTCTGGGAGGCCATGGCCTTTCGTGTCGTGTTCACTGGCTTCCTGGCAGACTCATAACGAGCCCACAGACCTGCTGTGGAATGAAGTCAAAGCTGTGAGTGTGTCTGGGCGGCTCATTCTCCTCTCCCAGCACCAGGGAACTTTGTTCTCTCAGTCACTCCTGTATTCAGCAGCTATTTCGGAGCAGCTGTTATGGACCAGATGCTCACAGCTCTCACATCACCAGGTGCTGAGGTGCGAGCTGTGAGCAAAATGGCCAAGTCCCTGCCCTGGGGGGCTCACGCTTTAGCCAGGAGATACACAGGAGACAGGGGAGCAGACAGCCCCATGGGGTGTGCTGTGAGATGCCAGCGACAGTGATGAAGCAGATCAGGGCTGGAGATTAGTCAGGGCAAGTCTTTCTGGAAAACTGCAAGGCCACCTGAGCCCAGGGGACAAGGTGCCTTCAGATGAATTAGGGGTCAGGGTGTGGGGGCAGTGCAGGAAGGGCTGGGATGGGGGAAAGAGTGGGAGAAGCACTGCCTGTGGGGCTCAGGAAGGGTTTGGACCGCATCTGAGTGACAGGAGAACCGGCTTTGGAGCCAGGGAAATGGCGTAGTCACAGAGTGCGATTTCATAAGGCGCAGATGTTGAGCAGAGATGGGGTGTGGGGTCAAGAGCAGAAGTGGACGAGGCACTAGGCATCAGGGTCAAAGCATTAGAATGACTGTACTTGAATTCAGTTTCTGTGATCCTCAGTGGCTACCCAGACTGAACTGAGCGAGACAGCGTCCCTGCTGCGTATCCATCCCCATGGGTGGTCACGGTATTGTTGAACGTGGGAAGCAGCCAACTCTTAGGGGATGTTCTTGATGGGCTAGACTGATGCTTCTCAACAAGGGGGATTCTTCCCCCATGGCAGACATTCAGCGACGTCTGGGGGCGTCATCATTGGCATCTTTGTGCGTTGTGGTCCTGGCATCTAGTGGTTGCAAACCAAGGATGACACTCAGCATCCTACGGGGCACAAGACGACCCCACCTCAGAGTAATGTCTGACACAGAAGGTCCCCAGGGCTGAGGCTGAGAAACCTTGTGCCAGACACAGGGTAAAAGCGATGTGCACTCTGCTTCATTTCATGGGAATGAAATGAAGGAATATGGGGGTGGAATTATGATTCTCATTGTGTAGTTGGGGAAACTGAGGCACGGAAGCCTGAGCTGTCTGATGTGATGCAGCTGGGGGGGGTGGTGACTGTGCTGGGATTGGAACCCAGGTCTGTCTGACTCTGGAGTCTGTGCCTGTAACTGATGCAGAAATTCAGAACACTCATGCTGAGGCGCAGCAGGAGCCCAGCACACATGGGGGCCCCAGTGAATAAAGAACCCTCTCTCTGTTTTGAGATGCAAGTTCTTCAGGACCTTCAAACTGCTGCCTCCCATCTTCCCCTGCTCCCAACTGTTTAGTGATCCCCTTGGATTGTTCAGCCTCCCCAGAGTCACTCAGAACATTGACACCGCTGCCCTTTTACTCATCAAAAATGCACCCTGTGACGCTGGCAAGCCAGAGTGTAAGGAATCTCAAGGTGAGGGTTGAGGAGAAATGAGTTCATTTGAGTTCAGCAGCAGGTGAGTGGCTCTGTGGGAGCCATGCCCAGTCGTAAAAGAGGTGGGATTCCAAATACGAAAAACACCTCCTGCCCCAGGCCCTTTTCTTATGCAAATCCAGCAGACAGCCAGTGGTTTCCAGCATGGGGATTCCTGGACCGTGTCACATAGTAGGTGAACCCTGAAGGCTCCCTGCACCTGCTGTATCTAATGGGTGTGTGTGTGTGTGTGTGTGTGTGTGTGTTTGAGTTGATGACTGACTGTATGAACTCAGTTCAGCATCCTGTGGATGCTCACCACATGCACTGCCTGCATTTGCTTCTGTCCGTGTGCACCTGCTCATGCAACACCTTCATGGCAAACCCAGGGGCACATATGCCGGGGGATTGCAGGATCCGGCGGTGCCATCTGCACCCAGCAGGCTTTCCAGGAGAAAAGACTGACTGAGCACTCAGCCATCAGTGTCACCTGTAGCAGAAGGCTCTAGAGCAAAAATTATTTTATGAGCATCACAGTGGAAGTCTTCATTTACCATCACAAACTGGAAAAGTGGGAAAGCGGATGAAGAGCTAATTTACTGAAACAAGGTGAGGCCCCACTGACCAACCAAAGTGTGGAATCAAGGCTGCTTCTGTGAGGACTTTCAGCTGCTTAATGATGTATATTCCTCTTCCTGTTGTAGATGAGACACCCAAGAATGTTCCCTCCTCCACTCAAAAGCCCTTGCAAAACCACCGAGACCTGGGACAAGGAGGTAATAAAGATTTTCTGCAAAAAAATTAAATTAAATTAAAAAAGAAATTTGGAATGAATCTATTTTTGCCACTTCAAGTGTGGGTTCACCTGACCCATAATTGCCATGTTCCTGCTCATCTTGCCTCTCCGCCCCAAACTATCGATTTGATTTGGGAGATAAATATGCTGTGGTGTTATTTAGAGTCAACCTGCTTCTGAGTGTGGGTTAGGGGAGTGGGGAGGAGACAAGGTGGCTCTGAGCAGAATTTTAATCAGGTCTTAGCGGTCTCTACCTGCTCATGTAAGTAATCAAATACTCCTGTCCCGAGGGCAGAGATTCACACAATGTATTTCTATTAAAAAATTACTCTTTAATCAACTTCCTCCTACTCAGGGCCATTGGAGAGGCAGGAGGACCAGGCATTCTTGTCAAGGCCATCCTCATGGTGGACACTTGCTGGGACACAGCCCAGTCTCTGGAACAAAATCTTCTTCATTCGTGGTGAGATGGAGGTTCTGTCTTTTTTTTTTTTTTAAAACCTGGAGTCTATTTATTCATCTATTTCTCTTTCATATGTCTAAAAGGCAAAGCTAAGAGAGGGCTAGGTGGTCTCTGAACCCTCTCTTCTCTTTCTCCCTAAAAGAGGTGATGCTTCTGTCTAGACCATTTGGAGACTGGAGATGCCCACAGCATTTAGCTACTTACTCAGCTATTCCTCTCTCTCTCTCTCTCTCTCTCTCTCTCTCTCTCTCTCTCTCTCTCTCTCTCTCTCTCTCCCTGTCTGTCTCTGTGCATGTTGGAGGGGTTTCCTATTTAAAAATATATTTTCTTTATATATGAAAATACTTGATCCCAACAAATTATATCATAATGCTGGAAGTCCGGGCAACATGCTAATCCAGAATGGCAGATCCATTACGTGGCATGGGAATCAGTGTGGGTCCTTCAGTGACCCTGAAATCCTAAGTGTAGATAACACTTAATCAGTCTTTCTGTAAGAAACACCCTGCTTTCATGCTAAAGTGCTACAATATGACCCAGAAGGAAGAAATAGAATCTCTCAGTTGTTGTTGCTAAGAATTCCTGTTGCCAAGAAAATCCATGCATGCAGTATAAACTGCTGGTTTTCTCAGAGGACAAATATCAGGGTTAAGACTGGGTTTCAGCCTCCTAGAAAAACATAAGGCAGGAATGAGGAAAGATGTGATCCTTTAGGGAAAGAAAACAAATACACAGGATCATAGGAAAGGCTTCATAGCTAGATTTTTTTTTTTTTTTTTTTTTTTGAGGTAGAGTCTAGCTCTGTTGCCCAGTCTGGTGTGCAGCAACACAATTCTGGCTCACTGCAGCCTCCACCTCCCAGGTTCAAGTGATTCTTCTGTCTCAGCCTCCCAAGTAGCAGGGATTACAGGTACCTGCCACTGTGCCTGGCTAATTTTTGTATTTTTAGTCGAGATGGGCTTTCATCATGTTGGCCAAGTCGGTCTTGAATTCCTGACCTCAAGTGATCCGCCTGCTTCAGCCTCTCAGTGCTAGGATTACAGATGTGAGCCACTGCGCCCGGCCGGCTTCATAGCTAGATTTTGGATGCTAGAGTCTGTTGAAATTTTGTCTTCTTTCTGTCTCACTCTCACCCTTCTGAATATCTGCCCCAATTTTCTTTACTTTTCTACAATATTTCTGTTGCTTTTTCATCTTGCTCATGCCTTTCAGTTGCAAATGTAGAATCTGTCCTAGCTAGTAGCTACTTTCAAAATAAAGGGAATTCCTTAAAGGGCCTTGGTTAGCCCACAGCATCTCTAGGAAAGTCACTGACTTGGGCTTGAGATCTATGCACCCAGGAGCACTGCCCTACACCTGGCTGCCTCCTGCGGGGTCCAGGCTGCCACTGCCCCGCTGTCTCTGCAGCTCGCTCTGTGGCAAGCTTTGTTGCTATTGGTGTAGCCCTAGACACAAGTCCCTGCAGTTAGGATGGATGCCTGACCTGGTCCCACGTGCTGTGAGGACACAAGCGTCCTTATTCTTTGCCAGGGCTTGGGAGCAAGACAGACAGATACATCAGGAAGGTGCCCAGGCAGCCTGCAGCTCATGGTCCTCCATCCACTTCATAATCTTTATTGTGTGCCAGGGAACAAGTGCCCCCGGTGCCCACCCTCCTCAGGGACAGTCCTGTGGGAAGGATAGACCAAACCAAGCACACAGACAAATATATCTCAGCAATTGTACCAGGATGGAAAACAAGGAAACCAGTAGTCAGTGTGCAGACAGCTCTTCCCCAGATGGAGCCAAGGAGGTCTTCCTGCAGAGGTGACGTGGTTGAGATGGGAGCTGGGGAAGGTGCACTGGCAGCTGGGTGGGGCTCAGGGGGCAGCCTGGTGGTTTATTTGGCCTGGCTGTGTGTGCCAGGCACAGCCGAGGGCATTGCAGGAAGGGTGGCTCACTGCAGAGGGGCAGGAGGGTCCAGTGCCTGCAACGTCCTGGCATGGAGTCAGGACACGTGGGTGTCGGTATGTGGATTTGGTGAAGCCGTTGAGCCCTACCACTCCAAAACCCGAGTTCAAGAGCTCACCCACTACTTAGAGCAGTGGGGACTTGTGCAAATTACCCTCTCTTATCCTTGGTTTTCTTTTTGGTACGATGGAGTTGATGAAAAGCATCAGCCTCAGAGGATTGGAGGAAATGCATACAGAGTGCTTAGAACGGGACCTGGCACGCAGCAGGCACCGAAGCCATGCGCACCGCTTAGAGCAGTTCAACGTGCTTAGCAATACTGCTGCCAGAAAGCCACATTGTCCCTTCGTGATCAGTCAATGCCTAGGGCAAGAATAGAAAAGCACTTGGGATTTTCTTTTATGGGTCTTTTCTTTCCATCTTATTTTCATGTATCTTAATGTCTGCTGACTGTGTTTGCTACACTTCTTGACTGTTTTTTGTATGTTCTAGGCACTTTTCACAAATATCTGCTTAATCTTTAGTTCTCTATGAATTAAACAAGCATTTGTGAAATCCTTTTGGTGGAATCCTCCCACCTTTGTGAGTGTGAGTGTGTGTGTAATTTACATATCACAGAGTTTAAGTAAACTGTTAAATGTTACACAGCTATTGAGTGGTGTAGCTGGGGTTTGAACCAAAATCAACCTGGCTCCAAGTTCCTTCTCCTGATCAATACTAGGTTATTGGGTATCATGCGGTGAGGGCGTCTAAAAAGTCTTGAGCATTTAGATCCTTCCTGGATTTCTCAGGGACTTGTTTCTATTGCCCAACAGGCATGGCTGCCAGCAGAAGAGCTGAGCTTCACCCATCTCTGCCATTAGATAAAGGATTGGCTTGGTATTGCCCCAGAGCCGCCTTCTTGGAAATAATGCCAAAAAAAGCAATTCCTTGCAAATCCAGCAGTCACTAAAAAGACAGAGAACTAAGTTTTTAGGATTGTCAAAAGCCACCCACCTAATTCGTTTTATTTGTTTCCTGTTCATTTTCTATTTTCTTCTCCTGTCTCTGTAATTTTTATTTCCTCACGTGGCAAGATTCTCCTCTAAATCTCTGTTTAACATACCAATGCTTCTTGCAGAAGCCCTTATCTATTGTTACTTACAGTGTACATTCACTAGCCCTTGCCTGAGAGAGGCTGTGTACTGTCATTTCTGCGCCTGCCTTTGTAGGTTTCAGATTATTTTCTGCTGTGGTCATGTCCATTGGGATAATTTAATCAAGATTTCCTTTCTCTTGCCTTATTACTTGCTTTCCTGGTTACTTTATTAAATTTTAAAATGTCTTATTAAAGTCACTTTTTTTCATTGTGACAAAAGTATAACTGTTCTAACTTTGCTCTAAAAACTTGTAGAACAAACTCTTAATAGGGCCCCCTACTGCCAGGGACATGGGGCAGCACCAGGGTGGCAGTGTGGTGGGGAAGAACAGCTCTTACTTTTTATTCTAAATGTTTCGGTATGGCTTTAATTATTTATAACTGTCACAGACTATTTGAATAAATTGTTTTAAGTAATAAAGCAAGTCTTACATATCTGATGTTATTTTTATAAACTTTTTTTTTTCAAAATCAGGCTGTGCTTTTCAAGACAAAGAGATATAACAAGTCCTTTGTGAAATAATTTTTAAGAATTGTGCATTAAAAAGATGGCTAATGACAATTCCAGCACTTTGGGAGGCCAAGGCAGGCAGATCATGAGGTCAGGAGTTCAAGACCAGCCTAACCAACATGGGAAACCCCATCTCTACTAAAAATACAAAAATTAGCAGGGCATGGTGGTGCACATCTGTAATTCCAGCTACTCAGGAAGCTGAGGCAGGAGGATTGCTTAACTGGGACCCGGGAGGCAGAGGTTGCAGTGAGCTGAGTTCAAACCACTGCACTCTAGCCTGAGCTACAGAGCAAGGCTCTGTAAAAAAAAAAAAAAAAAAAAAAAAAAAAAAAAGAAAAAGAAAAAGAAAAAAAAAAAGAAAAAAAAACAGAAAGAAAGAGAAGGAAGGAAGGAAGGTAGGAAGAAAAAAGAAAGAAAGAGAGAAAGAAGGAAAGAAAGAAAGGTGAACATGAGAGTTTCATGGAACCCAGGGATATGGCTTAATAGAGATTTTTAAGGCCACTTGACCTAACTATAGTTTGCAGCTCAAATAGAAGTTTTATTGGGTTCTGTTATTGGATCATTCAGTGGGGTAGAGGTAGAGCTGCCAATTCCCAAATTAACACTGTAGATTGGCATCTAATGCAAGCAAATGACTTCCCACTTGGCCATCAACTGAAAACCACATGGAAAGACAATTTACAAACTCTCTGGAGGCTTTTTGGTGACTTCCTGATTGCCTTTTGGAAATGGACAGACAGAGCAAGGCGACAGGGCAAACCCAAATATTTGGCGGCTGCAGCTCTTTTAGTCTTCACAATCCATGAAGTCCTCACCTGGGCAGGTGTCTACCTGTGGCAGGTGGGCAGGTAAGCCTGCTCACTGGCCATAGAGGCAGGACATCTCTGCATGGAAAATGAGCCTGTCTTGGAGAGCGACCCCTAGTGGTTTGGGAGCCTTTTTGCACTTCACAAACATCACTACCTCCTCCTCTCTGGGTACCTCTCTGTTTCCACTCATCTAAATATAAAGAAAGGAATCCTTTAAGATACAGTAGCCAGAACTTTCTAAGTCCTCTCCCTCCCCCTCTCTAATCCCCACACTCACTCATCAGATGTGGGTTTCTTAAATATAAATCTAAAATTAATACATTCAAGCTTGGTTCCTTGGGGGAAAGCTGGAATAACTAGCAAATGTCAAAATGTTTTCTCCAAATATCTAAATGAGTGGAAAACAAAGCAATACACTTTCCCTAGGAATTACCTGGCCACTGGTTTTTCCATAGACATGATATGTCTCCTTATTGCTCCCTAGGGTGGATCCAATTGGGAGCAGTTTACACTGAGGATCTCAGGCGCTTACAGGGAGACACCATTAGTTTAATAAGAGAGAGTCCTGAGCCTGAGGGTTCTGAAGGTGGTGCCCATGGACTCTATGCAAATTGCTCAGCCATTGTCTCATGAATACGACATATTTCTGTAGGTCTGGAAGAGACCTGACGACACCTCCAGAAACGGCCTCCTTCTCTGGGTAGTACCAGTTAACCTCCAGAATCTAGTATAACTCGAAATCTTTATTGGAATTATCCAAGCCATTACCCTGCTCGCTGTATTAGCTCTGCCCTCGAGCGCTCTTGACAGAGTATCAGGGGAATGAAGAGCTTTGTCAATTGGAACCCAAGCCTCCTGATCTTAATTAGAGATGTGCCAAAGTACCTGAATTTAATGGGGGAGGTTGGCAGACAGTTCTCTCTCACCCCTCTTGCATTTAATGACTTCATTACTGATTACTGTCCACAGCAATGCAGAAATTATATATGCTCTGCAGAAAAGCAAAGAGGTTGAAATGAAGTTGCTTTTGCATAGCAAGTTCCACGCCTAGCTTTGCACTGTTTGCAAAATGGGGAAAGCCAAGATGTTAGCATGCCTCCTCCACATATACCCTCCCACAGCTCAGCTCAGCCCTGCAGCCTGGCCTCGCAGGCCCTGGAGGGGCCCCAAACTGAAGGTGGGGAGAATGAATTATTCATGTGCTCGCTCCCATCCACAGATAATTCAATATTCTGCTCTCAATAATCTTTTCCAGCGTTATCTGTATTCATCCTCTCGTTCTGTAAAGAAGGCTGCTAAGTAATTGTTAAATATCTCTCCTGCTCCCTGAATAAATTGGAGATACAGAAAAATAACAGGGATATGATTGCAACATATTCGTTTGGTCATGTTCGCCCTGATTTAGTGGGCACAACACACAGATCCAGCATTCCAGAACTATTGCCATTCACCGAGAAGGGTCGAAGTCACACTTTCTTCCAACTGTTTTTGCAGACATTGATGCTCCTTAAAGCTCCCTAATAACCCATCACTCCGCAGTGGGGACACCAATTCTTAGCGTCCAGGTGTCTTTTCCAGTGAAGAGACATTCACATAAAAATTCTGACAGTTTTCTTCTTTCATTTAAGCTAAACATTTCCATTTGAGACAAGAACATTTTAACCATTACATCCTTAGGCTTTGTACTGTAAATCTGCAGGTTCAGTATTTCCCAGGCCAAGCAACAGTTTGTGTATATAGTAAATACAGCTGGAGGAAACTGTGTTTATAACACTTAGTTAGAGGGAGTAAATAGCTCTGGGTACTCATAAGAAAGGTAAATGTACCCAGAGCTACTGCAGAAGACGGGGGCAGAGGAAATGATGAAAATGATGACCCTGTTTGTAGGAAAATCACCTGGAAAAGCAACTGTGGCTTTAGCCTTTACACAGGCAGAAAACTTTCCAGGAAAGTGACTTAGACCCAGGAGGATGGGCTTTGACCTTGTTCCTAAAGGAACCAAGCCCTGAAACTTGGTTTCTTTATTAAATTAAAGTTTTAGGGCTTGGTTCCTTTAGGAACAAGGTCAAAGCCAGAGGCCTGGCTCCAGGATGAGATTCCTGTCTGCGTCATGTTCCCTGTCTCTATGTGCTCATGAGTCAGCAGGGAAGAAACCGGGTGTGCTGGAAAAGAGCTCTCTGGGTTTGGGGGATCTGCTGGGGCTTGCAGGTGGATAATGGGGGAGCCGGCAGCTGGTTAGGGTGAAGACAGCCTCAGAGCACGGCAGGCTGCTGACAGCCCCCTCCATTCCCGTTGGGTCTCCAGTGTCATCAAGGTTGTTTATTGAGTGTCTGCTCGTGGTTGGCCTTGTGCTGTAACAAATATACTGAGACACTTAACACTTCTCTTCCTGAGAGCTTAGTCTGTGACAACAGGGTCACAGATATTTATAAGCACATGCAACTATTAAATAAACACCTGCCGAGACCAGTCTCTCTTGCTATCAAAGCCTTTCTCTGCCTTCATTCGCCTGCCTTTTGGGTCAGGTGCCGCTGGTCTTTGGTGCAAATTCTTCTGAGTACCGTGTGGCGGCGCTGCTCTGCTTTCTTGGTCCAGATGCTCTCCCTGGGGCCGAAGTACAGGGTGCTTTGGTTTGAACGGTTTTGTTTTCTCAGCCAGGGTGATTGTGCCGCCCGCCCCGCCCCCTAGGGAACATTTGTCAATGTCTGGGAACATTTTGGTGCCACAGCGTGGGAGGGGTTGCTTCTGCATACCGTGGGTGGAGCTCTGGGTTGCGCCCCAGGTGCACGAATGTCACACATGCACAGCACAGCATCCCCTCCTGAGTAATCTTCCAGTCCCACAGGTCAGCAGTGTGGAGGCCTAGATGTCCTCACTGATGACGGGGCTGCCCCTTCCGCTGTTGCTGGGCTGAAGACCTGCCTGCCACCTGCCAGCAGCAGTTCTTTAACTTCTGTGAGACTCCTTGCCTCACCTGGAAAACACATACCTGGGGCTCCTCCTCATCTGGTTTCTGGGGTCGAGTGAAATCGTGCTTGTGAGTACAGAGCAGAGCTATTATTCCTGGCTCCTGTAAACATGTAGCCCCAGCTGGCATCATTATTGTTCTCATTTAGCTTTTAAAAGTCTCAGCTGTATATGCTTCAATATACCCACTCTCGGCTGTCTTTTCCCTGTCCCTCCTCAGCTCAGGATCCTTCACTGGCTCCCCACTCCACTGGCTTGCAATGGGCACCGCTTCCTGTTTGCCGGGGAAGCACCCAGTAGCTCGGCCCTCACTGCCCCTTGTGTGATGTTTCTGAGCCAACAGCTGCTCAACTTCCTCCAAGGAAGTTGCCGATGCTTCAGAACTTCTATTGGTGCCAGGCAGTATGGGGGGCTGGGGGTTTAGAGAGATATGTCGCGTGCAGGGGCCTCCTCACCTGGCATCAGCTGGGAGGCCTTCACTCATTTCTCTCCTGTGCCTACACAGCCCCACCTGGGCATCACAGCAAGCCTGGCCTCCTCTCAGGTCTGTGTTCCTGGGTGGGGTGGGGTGGGGTGGGGTGCACGGAGGGTCCCTCCTTCCCTCCCCCGAGTCCTTCCCTGATGGAGACAGCTGCTTCTCTCCTTGTGGAAATACACTCCGGGGGGTGGGGTGGGGGGTACTAAGGAACTTATCAAGTGATACTAGTGACCCTCAGAAGGTCTGGTGTTGCCACATACTTGGAAGTGAGCTCCAGGGCAGAGAAAACAGCCTCTGTTATCTGACACTCAGAATCTGCTTAAAAGGCCGCCTATTCCCAAAGACTTCCCCACTGTGCAGCTGGCCTTTCATTTGCTGCAGCTAAGGGGCCTGCCATGCCTCCGCTACCTTCCTGCTGACAGGGAAGCGGGGCTCTGGGCGGTGGAGCCCAGCCCCAGCTCATCAGGCCCCCCGCTCATCCTCTGGTAAATTCTGTCAGGTCCTCTGTCTTGGGTCACCTGTCAACTCCTTCCATAGGCCTTACCTGAGCATCTGACAGAAAGGCGCCTTTACACAGTCACTCTGCATCACGTTACCTGGTTCTGGTTTCTCTATACTCTTGTCACCATCTGAGATGATCTCTCTGGCTTGTCCCCTTGTGATTCCTGTGAGCTCTGCATGGGAACAGGACGTTTTCATCAGAGTATTCATCAGAGTATTCACAGGGCTCAGCTGAGGACCTGGCATGCCCTAGGTGCTCAGTAAGTACATACAGACCGCACTTGAATACGGCAAAGGCTCTCCTCATGCCCCATGGAGAGGGACGGGATGGTGGAAAGTGAGATGGAGCAGGGGAAAGGCCGGGCTCTTGACCTCATAATCTCTCTTCATGAAGGCTCCCCATGATTGAGACTGGGGCCTGGACAGGCTGTCACGGTGTGGCATAGTGACACCCTCAAGATTGAAGGATTCTTCTCAGATTCTGCAGTGCCAAGGTCTCCGCTGAAGTTACACTAGTATTCTGAGAGATGGGGGTCATTCTTGACTAGGCAGGTGTGCCCATCACTCCACGGCTCTGGGTGAACATTTGCTGTGTTCAGGAGTCTCGACCACAGGTCGCAAGGAGTAGCAATGCTGCCGCCAGACATGGCTGGGGAAACAGTGGCCAAACATGTCAGTCTGTGGAAACTGACAAAGGACAGAGACTGAGGACGTGACAGGTGAAAGACTGCCCCAGGCCCCCTCTCCGTGTGGACTTCCAACCCCAGCGTCTCCCTGTACTGCGAGAAAGAGCCCCGGTCATTTAAATCCACAAAGTGGATTGTGAGTAGCCTGTGGGGTTTTAGGGCTGGTAAGAACATCAGTGTTCATTCCCTGCCTCTGGACAACCTCATTCTCTGCACCTTGCACCTTGCTTTTTAACTGATCTTTGGTGCAAACTGATCTTCCCATGTCCTGTTCCCATATGTCCTGTCTGACCAGAGCCCAGTGACCTAGCAGGTGCCCAGTCCCTGGAGCCTGCTGTCACGCCTCCAGAAGGCATCCCATTCCTATTGGCTGCGGCAGGGTTCGCTTAGAAGAACATTTGTCCAAGTGGGATTGTCAACGGGCCTTCTAACATTGGTGCTTCCTAAACGTCACAGCATTTCTACTCTATTCTTAAGTGTGAGTGTTGGTGGCATCAGTAGGGTTTAAAATCAAGAGCTCAAGAGTGAAATGTTGGAGCAGGCTGCAGAAAAATCTTAGAATTTGAAATGACATGGACCCTGTTTGAATCCTGAACCCACCATTTACTGGCTCTGTGACTTTGGGCAATTTACAGCACTTCTCTGAGTCCATGTTTTCCACCTATAACATGCAGATAAAACAAGTATTTCACAAGGCTCAGAGCTGCAAATTACATGGAGTGTGACTGTGTTTCTGCCTGCCCAAAATTTCCTTCTTCCCTGCTAAAAGGGCCCTTCCTTGCTGTGAGGAGTACATTTCACTTGGTTCAATATTCCAGACTTCTCCTAGGAATAGGCAATGACCTGGCTTGGCTGAACCAATCAGCTCAGGGGTACACATGTGACCAGGTTAAATCAGTCAGCTCAGGGACACACATGTGACCAATTCAAACCAAGCAGCTCAAGGGTGCACACGTGACCAACTGAAGCCAATCAGCTCAGAGACATACATATGACAAGACCAAACCAAACAACTCAAGGAGGCTCATGTGACCAGGATGAACCAATCAGCTCAGAGATGTGTGCATGGCCACCAGGTCAATCAGGATTCCTGTTAAATTGTTTCCTGGTGAAACCATCAAGCCTATGACGGGGGAGGGCTGGAGCCAGGGATGTTCTAAGAACACATAGACTGGGACCTCCCTTGAGTCCCTGAACTTTGCAGATACATAGGCAGGTGTATTTCCTCTCCCCCATGCTAGTCTGAATTGAGCATTTCTGTATTGCACCCAAGAATGCATTGTGTAGTGCAGGGCATGGAGAGTGTGCAAGGACGGGAGTGGGCCCAAGGCCCTGGGAGGAGAAATGTCATTTTCTGTTCACCATGCACAGGCATTGGAGCAACTAGCTGGAGGTGGGCTGAATGGCCCTTCACAGTCACTCCTAAAGGCCACCCACTCCTTAAATTTCTTGGAGAAACCAAAGGCACCTCCGTGAAGCCTCAGCTTTCAGCCGCTTAGTGGGATGCAGAGTTTCATCCTCGAAATGGGCATTGAGTGAAATGTATCTACTTCGTGAAGCTCCGGAGAGACCTCATCTGGTAATTCCCCATTCGCCAACAGAGGCCAATGACAGCACTTTCACTACCAATTCCTCGTGTAATTCATTTCTTCTCAGCAGTGTAGAGCATGGTAACATATCCATGGATTGCAGGCAAAGAAAACGTTTGCCTTTCCTGAAAAAGAGACTTTGATACTCATATGCATATGATCAAATCTTGATGTAACTTGAGTCAACATTTTAGGGTCAGAGTGTACTGGGTCCCTAGAAGCCTTGGTCTGGGAGGCAGGAGTTGTCTTTCTGATGGGCTACATAAAAGTTAAGCTCGCTAAGGCCTTCGTTAAATAAATGACAATTGGTAAAGTCTCTGAATTTCAGGAGCCTAAGTAAATTGAGTGTGGCACATAAGGGCTCACACGGAGTCTAGTTTCATAGGGCTTGACAGTTGAGCGTCATATAAATAGGACTGACAGTACCAAGCCATGAATTATTCCTGCATAATGACGTTCTTCAAGGATCAGACAAAAGCTGTCATTACTTCATTACTCTGCTGTGTCTTATTTATTCAGGGACTGCTCTGCAGAAACCATAAGACAACATTTTCCTTTCCCCCCCATACAGGATTGCCTCCATCAGGCAAAAATGGCCCGCTTCCAATCAAAGCACTCACAAATCAATTATCCCCAGAGTGATGAAAATTCCTGGAGGTCACTGCAGACTGAGCTTGAGAGGGAAATCTGATTTGTCTCTCCTCGGTTCATTAGCTCGGAGTGTTTGCACCTTCACAGTACCCTTGCTGGAGGGTCTTCAGCCTTTTCCGGAGAAGTCACTACTTCTGATTTCCCTGCAGACTTACGACTGTTGATGAGAAATGACAGAGGCCAGCAGGCTGAGGACACCTTCTCTCGGTCATTTCGGGGACCTTAGTGAGGAGATTGTGTCAGGGAGGAACATCTGGGAGATTTACCTGTTGGTGCAGGTGGTAGCCGTCCCTCGGGGGTCTGAGGCTCTACATGTGGCTCCTGGCTCCTTGTTACTTCTGGTGATCTCAGTGTGTGGAGAGAAGTGGCAGGCGTATACCCAGGCCGTGTGCTTGCCAGGGAGGCGGATGAAGCACTCTGGGGACGTGTTTTAGGAAGACCAGTGGACAGTGGTTGAGTTTCCTGGGACGTCTAGTACAGGGCTCAGGAGAGCAGGGGCTGCAGCCAGCCTGGCCAGGTTCCCACCTCTGCTTCTCACTAATTCGGTGACTGGGCAAATTACTAGGCTGCTCTGTGTCTCAGTCTCAGCTATAAATAGGTTGTTGTGAAGATCAAATAATTGAACACTCATAAGATGCTTAGCGCAACACCTGGTGCAGTCAGAAAGGCCAGCCTTTTTTATTTTTATTTTTATGTTTTTGAGATGGAATCTCACTCAGGCTGGAGTGCAGTGCTTTGACAGTGGTTTACTGCAACCTCTGCCTCTCAGGTTCAAGCGATTCTCCTGTGCCTTCTGAGTAGCTGGGATTAAAGGCATACACCACCACGCCTGGCTAATTTATGTATTTTTTAGTAGAGATGGGATTTCACCATGTTGGCCAGGCTAGTCTCAAACTCCTGACCTCAAGTGATCCACCTGCTTCGGCTTCCCGAGGCGCTGGGATTACAGGCATGAGCCACCGCACCTGGCCAGCATTTATTTTTTAACACATGATTCAACTGTCATATTGAACTGAAATCTTGACAAAAGAGAATAAAAGAACTAATATATTAGAAACATATCATTGTTGATAGGCACTTAAAATGAATATACATTCTACCTCCAACAGAAATGCAAGCCCATGGAAAACTGCTACTGGGGCCAGGTGCCACGGCTCATGCCTGTAATCACAGCACTCTGGGAGGTCGAGACAGGCAGATCATTTGAGGTCAGGAGTTCCAGACCAGCCTAGCCAACATGGTAAAACCCCGTCTCTAGTAAAAATACAAAAAAAGTTAGCCGGGTGTGGTGGTGCATGCCTGTAGTCCCAGCTACTTAAGAGACTAAGTAAGGCAGTAGAATTTCTTGAACCCATGAGGTGGAGGCTGTGGTGAGCCAAGATTGCACCCCTGCTGTCTAGCCTGGGCAACAGAGCAAAACTCTGTCTCAAAAAAAAAAAAAAAAAAAAAAAAATTGCTATTTGATGTTCCCACATTTTGCACTACCTCTGGGAACAATAATTTGCATAAAGTAGAGTCCTCTTCCTGACTGACCCCTTGACCCAGAGAGAGATATTGCTCAACAATTCTTAATCCAACCTGTCCCAACCTCTCTCTCATGGAGGATCCAGAGAGGGAAGGGTGAACAAATCTTGCAGATATTTTTCAACTGAATAGCTTTGTGATCTGAATGTGATCTAATAATCTTGATGGTTTATCAGAATCATGGCAGTGACAGAATCTAGAATGCTGGATTTAATGACAACCATGATAGGGAAACAGCACTGATTTTTTTCTGGAGATGGGTTCCACAATTCCCCTTGAAGGCTGGCTAGTAAGGACGTGCAGAATCGCTTTCTCTCTGTTGGAAGGGAGAAGCCTGGAGCTCCATTAACTTTTTTAAAAAAACACCACTTTTCTCCAGAAGCAAGATGCTGGCTGGGGTGCAGTGTGCATGTAAGTTTAGACATCAGAGATTTAGGCTGATCATGGTTAAAACTTACCTGATTCTTAGTCCTGCTTGGTATGAACTTCACAAAGGTTAGTACCTTAAGAATTGCTGACACATTTATTACAATTTCAAAGCTATGGCTCAAATCCCAGGAACACAGGATTGCAGTGACCTAGATAATTTGGGCTCGAATACCTGCAAGGCATTCCGAAGAGACAGAACGCCAGAACAAGGGAGAATTGGCAGTGGAGGTGGGTGCTGAAATTCGAATATAAAAATGTACTCTGGCTGAAGAATAAGACAAAATATAAGTGATTTAGGAAAATTATCCCAGAAAAATGAGAGGTGAACTTTGGATGGGGGTATACATCAGATAATAATTTCCGTAGTTGCTATTTCTTTTACTTCTTGCAGAAGAAATGCAATATAGTTGCTACTCGGGAATTCTGATGGAGGTTGGACATTGTTCGAAATGGGAACAAGTTTGAAGGATAGGCTGGAGGGAAGGAAAGCATTTTGTGTTTCTTCCAGTATAGTGGCTTTCATAAAGCTGAAAGTCTCCCCTGGAAGAAGGCCTTAGGGGCCCTTTCCTGCACAGGTAGGAATGGTTTGTAATTAACATATTAATTGGCAGGTGCTTCTGAAATGCTGGAGGATGCTTGAGAAAGGACTTGTGTAGTTTCAGCATTGCCTTTTCCAAATTGTTCTTGCCATAAATTGACTCAGCCAACCCTCTTCTTTATACAAAGGTTAACTTCCTGTCCAGCAGGTGTGGGTTATCAAGTCTAAATGTGGCAGTTTCTGTATAATATTTGCCTCTGGGTGCCTCTGTGAAAACAGCTAAAAATAGGGATTTTTGGAGAGAGAAATCTATCGGGAAAGCTAAAGACTGCAGGTGACCTTGAAGTGATGAGGGTAAGTCCCCGCTTTTTGGAAGAGGCAGCCAGAACTTGTCAGGCCACTGCTGAAGCTTGCTAGGTTATCTATACCGACGGTTAACTGCCACCAGCCACTAAGAAATGTTTTCTTGCTAAAAAATAAAAAATAAGTAGCATTATCTGCAAGAGTGATCTACAGTTGACTCAGCCCTTTTGCATATCTGATCCTCACACACGCGTTGACGTAAAGAGAACAGCTTCTGTTACCCAGAGCAAGCCTGAGTGATGTGGCTGAGGTCTGAGCCAGAATTCACACTCAGGCCTTCTGGCTCTGTCTATTGCCTAGAATTCCTCTCCTGGGACTTCATTTATTCCTGTTTTTTTCCATTCATTTGGAGGCACCACATCCTGTAGACAATGGTTCTGACTAGAGAAGCCCCCAATATCCAAACTAGAAAAAAATAGAAATTAATAAAGATGGTTCACTTCACAGAAAAATGCTTCTTCCTCTTCTCAAAAGAATGACCATTGAGTTTCCTTAAAGGAAAGAGCATGTTGCCAATGTGATTTGGTTTACAGTTACCAAGGATGTCCTCCTCGGAGTGTGTCCATTTGATGACAGGAACACATCTGAGAAAGCGAACCCCACCCTGTTCAGGGCACCTCCTTCACACCCTTGAAGCCTTCTCTGTCTGGGCGGCTTGGGCCAGATGGCTCTGCAGGCCCCCCTCGTCCTGTGCTTGGTTCCTGGCCTGCCCCCACTGCTGGCTGGGCTTCAGGCGTGTGCCTGTGCTCCTCCATGGGGCGTGGTAATAAAGGGCATTGTCAGAAAGCCCTAAGGTGGACTTCCTGCTCCTTTCTGGCCTTTGGCAGCTTCCTTTCAGAAGATCAGACAAGGGGTTTCGGAAAGAATGAACGTGAATTAAAGTTGAGCTGGAAACTTCCCTACTGGCTCAGCAGCCCTCTCTTCTTACACAAACACATACTTGAGTGCTTGAGCGTGTGCACACACACACATACACACACATACACACATATGCACACACATGCAGGCACACACACATACACAGCCCACACACACGTACACACATGCACACACATACAGACACAGGCCACACATACACATGTACACACATACACATATGCGCACACATACAGACATACAGTACACACATATACACACATACACAAGTACATACACGTACATACATGCACACATACTCACATGCACACATATTCACATGCACATGCACACACACACACATACACACACCCACAGCCACATACACATACCCTAGCCCATCTTCTTAGTTGCCTGGCTCAATCTGAGACCCTTATGATGAGTCTTCCTGTCAGTGATGCTACCTGCCATGTCGATATTCACCGTGTTATTCATTTGGATGGTTCCCATCGGGGGGCCTTCCTTGTTCAATCTATAGTAGTAGTTTTCAATCACGAGTGATTTTATCCTCTTCCCGTGGGATACCTGGCAATGTGTGGAGACCTGTTTGACTGTCACATCTGGGAGGGGTGGTGCTACTGTCATCCAGTGGCTGGGAGACAGGGTTGCTGCTGGACATCCTGTGGGGCAGAAGGTAGGGCCTTGCCCACCCGACTCATGCAGCCAGACGTCAATAGTGCCGGGGCGAAAAAGCCCTGGTCTGTAGGGGAAGCCTGCATAAAGATGAAATGGTCAACAATTCATTTTTGCAAGGAACCCTGACCTGGAAGTTTTGGATAGCATTGGGATCTGTCTTTGGCAAATTCGCAAAGGAGAAATACGTCCACGCTCACAGAATGACGCTCATGCATTATATAAACCTTGCCTTTTTTTAAGAGCCAAGATGACAAGGACCACAACGGCCATTTTTCCTTTTAATTACAAAGTGCGGTTAGTAAACGTGGCACCATAACTTCTAAATTACAGTCCTCCATGTGGCTCATTCCCTGAGCAGCCAGGCAGAGGAAGGACACCTGCTCTGATGAGGTGCTGATCGTGTTTGAGTTATAGGCAAGGAGAATGATCTGGTCGGTCTTTGCTGAAACACTTTTCCTCCTGTCATTAAGATGTTGCATTGAAAAAAGACACTTTCAGTGTTTGGTGCTATTAATAATTCTCCATTTGTGACATCACCTACATCCCCAGAGAAACAGAGTTTCAATTACTGCATTACAACAAAACCCTTGCAAGATTGGGCTGATAGATGGAGATTTTAAAATGGAGAGACTGAGAGTGTCTGCCTATGCAGGGGCTGTGGGGAGGGGCACTGTAATTTAACATCGAGATGGCATTTGAACAGGAGAGCAAGGCTCATCATTGCAAGAAGCAGAAGCTTCTCTGGCTTGTAACAGTATTAAATATAATTTGCCACTGAATGCACCAGCTATATTTAGCTGGATATTGAAAAGGGTAGAAGAAGGATATGTTTAAATAAGGTTTTGGACAGCTCGTCGTATACAAACTCATCACACTCGATGTACACATCTCTCTACAAGTTAGGGGGGGAATTAGCTTCCATCTAATGCTTCCCTTAAATGGTGGTTTCTGCCCCTTTTCTCTCACAGAAATCCTGAACACAGCAGTTCTCATTAACACAGACTTTAATGGGAGATATTTGTCTACACTGCTGTGCCGTTTCTACTTGCATGAGGCTGCCATTTACAACAACAAGTGTAATAGCATCTTTGAGCTTTTTAATTAAAAATTAATTAGAAGATTTAAGAACAAACTCATTGGGGGTTACTGTACAATAACATGTTTACAAAATTAGGTCTGGGCTTTTTGTTCCAGCTAAGTGTTTCAATCAATTCCGTGTCTATTAAATGTAATTACGTATGATGCTTCCTCAAAATTATAATGTAGCATTTAAAAAGCAGCTGGGAAAAGTCTATAATTTTAAGTTTGGAATTAGGGTAACTATTAAAATGCAAATAAAGGCAACTGAAGTTGGTTGACTGGGGAGTGGGAGGTAACAGTTAAAAACCAAGTTTCAGCCAGAGAGAGTTCCCCTGGAACGCCTGGCTGTGTGTTTCACCTTCCTTCTCACTCCTGCTGGATCTTCCCCGGGGAAATGCTAGGGAAGGAGATTGCGGTGATACCAAATGATAAGAACCGTGAGCGGAAAGGATTAATTGCCTTGCACATTTCCTTGCTAGGTATTTAAGCACGTATTACTTTTTAATGAGAGGTATTAATTGATTAAATGTTTGCTTTAGATTTTGGTCCTTTAAACACGTATGTTTCCCAAATGCTCCTTTTCTCTGTTCAGAAACGGCACTTTTAGACACTTTGGAGAGAGGTTCTATATGCATTTTTTTTTCTGTGCGCATTTCCTTAATGGGTAATCATTCGATGAGAGATTTTAATGCGTGTGGAGGCAGAGATTTAAGATCTGGAATGTCCGAGTTCTTTCCGTCTCATTCATTAATGAAGGTCTGTGGCAGTGTCCAGTTTGCACAGCATATTAAGTCCCATCTACCTGATAACTTCCTGGACAGAACTGGGTTATGTCAAAAAATTATGCGAAGTAATTAAAAAGCAGTGCTTCTCAAAGAAGAATGCCAGGGTCTGTTCCTGCAGCCAGTGCTCTCTTCCCTACCTTGTGATGGGCACAGAAGAGGTCAATTCACATCTAACTAGAACAGATTCAAGAAGCTTGCAGTCGTGGGGCTTCCCAGTGGACGGTACAACTAGAGAAGTAGATAGACCCAGGCTCTTTCTAAGCATGCGGGACACAGAACTTACACTTGCTGGTGCTGATGGAAAAGCCATTGATGGTTTCCTCTTCTTGCCTAACAGGACCTACAGCCCAACGATGCCTTGTATGTTAAAGCAGAGAGAGAACTGCCTATAGAGATATCCCCTGAACTGCAGTGTGTCAATATGCTTCTGATTTGAGTGTGTTACTGTAGTTACTGTAGTTCATTTTGTAGACGTACTCCTTAGGCAAGCACTCTATAAACTAAAACATCTAACTCTTCCCCAGATTTTTCTTTTACCATTTGCCATTATCTGTTCAGAGCATGTTTCTCAATGAGAGATGTGCTGGGGAATCTGTCACGAATGGGGTGTGAATGCCCTAGTGCAGCTCCTGGTCATTGGTGTGGCCATGGATGGTGCAAAAGGCAGCAGGGTGTCTATCTTTCCATGATCCCCCACGTCTACACAGTGCAGACACCCAGAATCTCCCCAGGACAAAGGGAAATTCCTTGTCTCACTCCCCACCATGGCCACTGAGTAGGTAAGTCCTTTGAAGGGATTCCAGCAGGGTAAAATATATCTTTATCTTGCTACATCTGTATATTTGTTTGTTTATTTATTTATTGATTTATTGGAGATGGAATCTCGCTCTGTTACCTAGGCTGGAGCACAGGTGTATGCTCTCGGCTCACTGCAACTACCTTCACTTCCCAGGTTCAAGCAATTCTCCTGCTTCAGCCTCCTGAGTAGCTGGGATTATAGGTGGCTGCCACTATGCCCAAGTAATTTGTGTGTGTGTGTGTGTGTGTGTTTAGTAGAGATGAGGTTTCGCCATGTTGGCCAGGTTGGTCTTGAGCTCCTGACCTCAAGTGATCCACCCTTCTTGGCCTCCAAAATGTTGGGATTACAGGCATGAGCCATTGCACTGGGGTAATATAATATTTGAAGGTTATAAAAAAAGTTCTAACTTATTGTCATTGCTTTGCAGGACCTAATTAATTTATTGGAACTGCCCTCTTTTGTCTGTGTTTTCCAGAGTAAAGTTAAACATTTAAATTCAAATGCAAATGTTTACGGCATTTCTTCCACTGTGCTGCTTGATGACCAGATATCAATTACAAAATTATATTTATCATATATACCTGAATAGAAGAAGGATTTTTCTAAAGTTCATCCCTCAGGAAAGGAGAGTAACTTTACGTTTGCATTTGTAAATGTTTCTCTTTTCATGTTGCTCTCTTTGTATTTTAAAGAACAACATTTTGACTCAGGAAGACACATGTGGCTGAAACAACCTCTTTTTATTTCATCTTTGGGTGCTTATAGAGGGCACATGTCAAAATTGGGATTGAAATTTTTTCTTAAAGTAATAAAAATTAGCATAGATTTGGTGATTTTTCCCTGGGGGCAGGACTTCACAGTCTAATAAAATACCTAGTTAGTCTAGGACAATTTCAGCAGGCTATACAAAAATTTGGAACTCAAAGACTCCCCACACCAGGAACAAATCAGCAACCCCAAATCAGGCCAGGAGCTAATGTACTTATTAAAACATGGAAGGAGGGATCACTTGCTCAAAAATTGCAACCCAAATGGAATGGACCATTTTCAGTGAAACTGGCCATGCCTTCTGTGGTCAAAGAGCTAGGATTACATGGTTGGATACATCTTTCCAGGGTCAAGCTTGAGATACCTGAAGCCCCGGACCTGGAATCTGAAGCTACCATCAGCCAGTATACCTGTGAACATGTGGAACACCTGATGTATCTGTTTAAAAGGCAGTCAAAAGATGAGTAAGTACTTCCCAACTTTCCTTGGTGTCTTTGTTACATAGTTACTGTAGGCTGGATAATAGTAGCCATTGCTATATTTTTACAATCTAATTGCTTTCTTCCAAACAGATGGAATCACATCCTTTCTAATAATTAAGCAAAGAACAATGTTGTAATCAATTTTTATAACAATCATTCCTGAAAGGATAGGTATCCACCACCACCTCCATCCTGAAGTTTCCATTCTAAAGAAAAAAATAACAAATGAGTATTTTTTTGTGTTCCATAATCATCACCCACAGCATGTGTACAGTGGAACCATGCATATGGGCATCCGCTTTATTTTACAACAGAGCTTCTCTTTACCTCTTCATCAATTATTCTGGGTACTTACTAAGTTTAATTGAACTTTAATGTAAAGACTGTCAAATGCCACCAGCCCCACTTGGGCACAGCACTGTTGGTTTCGTTTATCTCCATTATCATCCAAATACTTTGCCAACTCAATCCCAGCTCAATTTTGGGCCCTTGAGAAAATAACCTATCATCCTAACGACAATGAGGAACTCCTTTCAAATAAATAAGCCTTGATGACTTATATGACTTTAAAATTATGGGAATGACAAGGGTTACAATGACAATATGAGCAGTAAACCTTCTCCAGTTCCATCAGAGCAACGTTTCTGGGGTTGCATCCCCTTAGAAACCCATTTGGGGGCCAATATCAATGTGCGCAGAACTAAAATTCCAGGTGCCACTTTATATTAAGAGAAGATATGATTTTGGTCAGGCCCTGGGAACCTTGAAAAGTTATCAATATGATGGAACCCTGGAAATTAACCCCTCACAGAATCATGTAAACTATGCAGTTACCCATACTGCATTATTTAGAAACCTGTATGGTTTTCATGGAAACCATCCCTAGTTGAGGGCACTTTAAAGGATATACAGTCTAACTGTCAAGGTAGGCCCACTAGCTGTGTTCACGTTTTCCCTTGAGAAGACTGTACTAATCCTCAGACATCTGGTTGCCTTTGCTTTCCCAGTATGAATAATACCTCTGGGTGATTATTGGAGGACACTAAGCATAACAAAACTCCATTGGGAAAACAGAGCTGCTGGGACAACTCAGGGTACTTCCCAAGGTATTTTCTAGCCATTAACTGGGGCCATCTTAGCAGGGACCTTAACCACTTGGAAAAATAAAAACAGCAAGCTAACCCACATGTTCCCCATAGAAAACAATTTTTGTCTTGAACAACAAGGAGCTTTTTTTCCTGTGTGGAACTAATTCCTACTTATGTTTACCAGCCAATTGGACTGGAACCTGTACACTTGTTTATTTAACCCCTGCAGTTAATATAGCTCCCAATAACCAATCCCTCAGTATACCTTTGACCGGAACTACCAGGCACAAGTAAACCATCCAACTCATATCCCTTTTGCTAGGACTAGGCATAACAAGTGGATTAGGATAGAAGTTGGTGAGCTTGCAACTTCCGTATCCTATTATCAGTGCCTGTCCATGGATTTTATGGAAAGCTTGGATGACATTGCTCAAAGTATTGTCACCTTACAAAATCAGGTAGACTTCTTGGCCGCAGTCACCTTACAAAATAGGAGGGGACTAGATCTCCTAACTGCTAAAAAAGGTGGCTTATGTCTTTTTCCTAGAGGAAGAATGCTGCTTTTATGTCAACTAATCGGGCTTAGTAAGGAATGACCCCCAGAATAATTAGCTGGCTGGGCCTCTAAGATATGACAACAGTTATGAAGTCATGGAACTCCTGGTCAAAAGTGCTAAGTTGAGGTTCATGGCTCCTTCCTCTAGCCAGCCCATCATTAATGATGATACTTGCCTTGGTTTTTGGACCATGTTTGTTAAATCTCTTAACCAAATTCATTTCCTCCTGCCTAGAGACTGTCAAGCTTCAGGTAATCATGCAGTAGGGCTTCCAGTCAGTTCCGGGTAAAGACACCACCTCTGGCCATCAAGAAGCTACCCTTTCTCCCCTAGACAGAGCAGGGCAGGATTTCTGTGATTCCCCAAAAGGTAGGGACTGTGCCCAAGTCAGGATGAAGCAGTTACAGAAGAAAGACTGTCAGTGTCTCTGCCCGCCAGGAAGACTTACGAGAATCACGTCTTTCAGGGTGGAATGAGTCAGGAAAATAGGGACTGGAGGCAGAGAACCTAAGGCCAATTCACATTGACTTCCTGGAGCTAAATCAAAAGGAAAAATCCAACTTTCCACATGACAAAAGAATGGATACTACTAAATCAAAAGGAAAACCCCAACTTTCCAGTAACAAAAGAATAGAACCTGCACCCTTTGCAATCCCCCACCCCACTTCTGCCTGGCAGATGATAAATAGAAAGTATCTCTGATTGGTCCCCTCCCACAACCAATCAGACTGGCCATGGGCCTAGTCTTCATTTGCATAGGGATGCGTAACTTCACTTCCGCCTCTGATTGGCCACCTTGTACAACCAATCAGACTGGCCATGGGCCTAGTCTTCATTTGCATAGGGATGTGTAACTTCACTTCCGCCTCTGATTGGCCACCTCGTACAACCAATCAGACTGGTCACAGGCCACTCTTTCCTTTACATAGGGTGTAAACCAAGTAACCAATGTGACACCTCTGGAAGGTATTTAAATTCCAGAAAAGTCTGTAACCTGTGATCTTGCGCCGCTTGCTTCAGACTGCTCCCACTCTGTGGCATGTACTTTCATTTCAATATATCTGTGCTTCTGTTGCTTCATTTTTTTCTTGTGCATTTTGTTCAATGCTTTGTTCAAAATGCCAGTAACTTGGACAACTTGTAGTCAAGACCCTCCACTGGTAACAGGAGGAGGATGGGAGGGAGGGATAGAAAAGGAGAAGGAGCTTCAGGAGGAGGAGGAGGCAAAGACAGAGGGAGAGAAGGAGGAAGAAAGCTGGGAGAGAGAGTGAAGGAGAGGAGGTGGAAGGAGGGAGGAAGGAGGAGAGAGAAGAATGAAGGAGAGAGTGAATGGGTCACTGTCTCTGGGTTGCAGGGCTGACTGTGGCTGTGGCTTGTCTCTCTCCTGTCTCCCTGTCCCTGGTCCATTAGGCTGACCACCAGATTCCTGGGCCCAGGATATTTGCAGCACTGGTCCTAGGAACTTCTCACTGAGGTCTGTTCCAGGAGTTCTCTCTCTGACCCCGCTCTGCTTCTGTGGTCCCCAGTTGGATCCTGCTTCTGGCCTGGGATTTCATGTTTAGAACTTTGCCCAGTGACAAACCTCAGCATGGCCCAGCAATTGGGGGCCTGGCATCCCTCTAGGTGCAGTGCCCGTCCCAGCTGCTCCTGTTTTGGAGAAATACGTGGCCACTGACCTGTGCCCAGTGGGGCCAACTTTGGGGGTCTTTGCAGCAGCACTGTGCTCTTAGCTTTCTAGAAGAGGGTATTTCAGCAGAGATAACAGAATTGGCCAGCAGTGCCTGCTCATGCTGTCCACCCAATAAGCCATCACCTTCCAATGACCATGATGCCTGTAAGTGTAACAAAAGTCTCATTCTGGTGACAAATGTGGCTCTGCACTCTATGTCCCGTGAAGGATAAAAAGGTGTTTCAAATTCTACTTATGAATTCTGTCAATAATTCTAATAAAAACTTTCAATAATTAAATTAGAAGCAGAATATAACGTTTTTAATGTAAAAGGAGAAACAATTTGCTGAGATAAGTCAGTTTGAAAAAAAAAACTGTAACTGCTTGTGTTATGTATTTATGAAGCAGAAACTCATTTTCCCATCCAATTCTAGCTTGTTATTTCATGATGGGCAATAGGTACTTCTGGTAAGAACAACCACCTCGGATGAAAATGTGAGTATTGTCTTATCCTCAAGTTCTCTTCAGACCCAGATCAAAGGTTTAAAAAGGTCATTAAGGTTTGAATATTTCACTTGACTGACTCAGGCTAATTGCAGAGGGAGTGGTGGTTTGACAGCTAACTCCATCATTCCCCACCTTTCTGTGTCCTTCTTTTTATTTTTTGTTATTCTTATCTAAATGCTGCCTACTCTTGACACATAATTCAAGGATCTCCTCCCCCAAGAAGCCTCCAGGGATTGCCTCTGGATGGATGAAGCTTTGTGACTGGTCACCACTTGCCCTTCAACCTCCTGTCTACAGGGTTGTCAGGATGGGTCAGGAAGGAAAAGATTCTTTATGTCTGCCTCCTCCTTTTTGCTACCCACTGCCTGTTACTGGGCTGTTCTTACATTGTTGTAAAGAAATACCAAGGACTGTGTAATTTATAAAGAAAAAACGTTTAATCAGCTCGTGGTTCTGCAGGCTTTACAGGAAGCATGGTGCTGGCATTTGCTCGGCTTCTAGGAAAGCCTCAGGAAGCTGATGACCATGTTGGAAGGTAAAGGGGGAGCAAGCACATCACATCATGAATGCAGAAGCAAGAGAGAGAAACAGAGTTTGGGAGGGGGGAGGTGCCACACACTGGTAAATGATGAGGTCCCACAAGAACACAGTCACTATCATGAAACCATTCTTTATTCTTAGGCCTCTGGGCTTGTGATGGTAGAGGCTGAATGGGAGATTCCTGAAATGTCTTTGAGGCCTTTTCCCCATTGTGTTGAATATTAACACTTTGTTCCCTTTTAGTTTTGAGTAAATTTCTCTACCAAGTGGTGGTTCTACAACCACTTCAATTCCTTTCTTGAAAAAGCTTTTTCTTTCTCTGACACATGGCCAGGTTGCAAATTTTCCAAACTTTTATGCTCTGCTTTCTGTTTAAATATAAATTTCATCTTTAAGCCATTTCTTTGCTCCCACATGTGAGCTTAGGCTGTTAGAAGCAGCCAGGCCAATTTTTGAATGCTTTGCTGCTTGGAAATTTCTTCCACCAGATACCTGAGGTCTCACTCTCAAGCTCAAAAGTCAATAGATGCCTTGGGAAGGAACTGAATGCAGGTAAGTTCTTTGCAAAGGTATAACATGTGTGACCTTTGCTCCATTTCCCAGTAAATTCCTCCTTTCCGATTGAAAACTCCTCAGCCTGGACTTCACTGGTGATGGCACTATCAGCATTTTGGTGATAACCATTTAACCAGTCTCTAAGAAGGTCTAGACTTTCTTTCATCTTCCCATCTTTTTCTGAGTTCTCCAAGCTGTTCCAACAGATGCGTATTACCAGTGTCAAAGTCGCCTCCACATTTTCAGATATCTTTATAACAATGCCTCACTCCTCAGTACCAATTTTCTGTATTAGGTCATTGTGGCATTGCTGTGAAGAAAGATCTGAGACTGGATGATTTATAAACAAAATAGGTTTAATAGGCTCATGGTTCTGCAGGCTGTACAGGAAGCATGGTGCTGGCATTTGCTTGGCTTCTAGTGAGGCCTCAGGAAGCTTACAATCATGGCAGAAGGTAAACGGGGAGCAGGTACATCACATGGCAAAACCAGGATCAAGAGAGAGACAGAGAGTGGTGGGGAGGTGCCACAGACTTTTAAACAACCAGATAGCATGAGAACTCAGAAGACAGCACCAAACCATGAGCGATCCATGCCCGTGACCCAAAGACCTCCCACCAGGCCCCACCAACAGCACTGGGGATTACAACTCAATATGAGACTTGGGTGGGGACAAATATCCAAATTCTATCAGCCCCTTCACAAGAAATTCATTTTGAGAAAATGACTAGGTCACCTCCCCGTAGGCTTGAGATGGGCTGTGCTATGCTCTGCCAATTTCAGGCCCCAGCTTGGGTTTGAGATGAGGATAATGGGTAGAAAGGCAGGAGAACTGGTGGGAGGCAGGCGAGTCTGAGTCACTGAATAAAAAGTGATTATGGAATATTTGCTCACTGGGAAACAAAATAAAAAGAGGCTGAGAGAGGGTCAGAAGCAGGAGACAGTCACCAATGCAAAGCACTAGGTTTGGGAAGATTCCTGTAGGATTGGAAGCTCAAGAGAAAAACATTGGGAGAGGCATGTAGATAGAATTCGAGGGCAGCTACAGGGCATGGGAGAGACCAAGAATGGGTGGCATAGGGATTTAGAAATGAAAGCCTTACTGTGGGTTATGAATTGAAGTCTCTCTGATGCTCTTTGAGAGACTCCAATAAAAAATGGAAATGATCTAAATTTTGTTTGAGCATTCAGAGGTGTGATTGTGTGAGCCTGCTTCTTTATGCGACTCCACACAGAGACTGGGCCCCATGATGAGCCCTGTCATGTCTGGGTTATACCCAGGTTTTATCAGTGCCTTCACGCGGTGCCCTGTGTGCATAGCACCTGGAGTCAGAAGACCTAAAACTTGAAAGCTGGATGCGAGACTTTGAAAATGTTACTTAGCTTCTTTAAGCCTCAGTTTCCTTAACTGTAAAATGGGCACAGTAATAACAGCTTTCTAATAGGGCTGTTTTCAGAGCAATCTGAGATAATTAGATGTGAGGATTCAGGGTTAGGCTTATCGCATTGTAAGCAATGAATTATTAACAGATCTTTATTTCTTTGTTTTCCTCATTCATCCTGCTATATGGTTTGGCTCTGTGTCCCTACCCAAATCTCACCTTGGATCGTAGTCTCCGTAATCCCCATGTGTTAAGGGCAGGACCAGGTGGCGGTAATTGAATCATGGAAATGGTTTTCCCCAGGCTGTTCTCATGATGAGTGAGTCTCACGAGATCTGATGCTTTTAGAAACATCTGGTACTTTCCCTGATTGCACTTCCTCTTCCTGCTGTCTTGTGAAGAAGGTGTCTTGCTTTCCTTTGGCCTATTCACCATGACTATAAGTTGCCTGAGGCCTCCGCAGCCTTGCAGAACTGTGAGTCGATTAAGCGTCTTTCCTTTACAAATTACCCACTCTCGGACACGTCTGTATTAGGAGCATGGGAATGAACTAATACATCCCCTCATGTTATGTCTTACAACCCCAGCTGTCGTGTTTGCTCTTTGTAGAAAGGACTGTGTCCTCTGAGCTCACACAGGATGGTGTCCGTTTCTGGAGCTCCAGAGAGTGAGTCTACCCGGTAACAACAGAGGGTTCTTTTCTGTGCTGCCCCAAGATGGACAGCCTGTCATGATCCAGGCACAGATATGTGTGGCCTGCCACCCAGCCTGCTCCCTGAAGGGGCTCCTGTGTGCTCTGTGCTGAGCCTTGTCTGAGTTTCTTGACCCTGGCTGTGAGTCTCACGAGGGAGGCAGGAGGGTTTGGCCTGTTTGCTCAACCCCTAGAAAGAGGACACGTGCAAGTGGGCTTTCACTGAATGTCCCTGAGCAGAATCAGAATCATACATTCATAATCACATTTAATTCCTCAACAACAAAGGGGACACATTTGTCTCAAGGCTAAGTACTAAAAAATGCACAGAGCAGGGAAAAATCATCCACATAAATTTAACTGAATGCCCATGACTAATGATTTATTTAAGGTGTTCTGGATTGATTACAGCTGGCTGTGTTTGAAAACAAGCAGCTTGTGTGGGAGGCAGAGTAGTGGGCAGCTGTGGGTCAGCCTGGGCCTGGCCGGTGAACTGAGGCACGAGTCTGCAAGCCAGGCAGCTTGGGCAACCCTTCCCTGTGTACAAGGAACTGAGGTGTTGTGTGCAAAATTACTGGTAACAAGCTAGTGCTCTGTAAACGTCAGGTACTGTTATCATTTTTTTTTTTTTTTTTGCTGTAGTCAGGTGTATTAATGCCATTTGCTCCTCCTGAAAATAAATCTTTTTGTACTCCAAAATGACAGATAAATATTTTATTTGTTTGATACGGAGTGTTCTGCATCTGACATCCTGATGAACAGTGAACATATTTCCATTCACTAATGGTGTTAAAAGAATCACAGGCATGGTTTTGCAAAAAGACGTATCTTTGCTACCAACAGACTTATTCATTACTGCAGAGATGAGGGGACTTTTTGCTATTTGAATGTATGCATTAACCAAAAGTACAGAAGGGGGTGTGACCTTGAATATTTGCATTGGAATAACAGGTAGTCATGAACATGACCACCTCTATCCAACTATTATAAATAGTTTGGTTTATAATATATGTAAGTATATATATTAATATATATATTAATAATATAACATAATATAATTGTTAATTATATTATATTTTTATATTTTATATTATGTTTAATTATATTATATAATTATATAATTAATTATATAATTTATATATAATGAATATAATATATTCATTATATAATATATATATTATAAATAGTTTGGTTTATAATATATTGTGAAATAGTTTGGTCTGTATTATAAAAAATACAGACCAAAACACGACAAGCAGAAGGAAAGTGATCAGACGTGTGGTGGTTGGTGGGTGTTTGGCTTCTCCACCTGTTGACCCCAAAGCCCAGTGCTGGTAATTGCTGCTGCCTGTTTGATCCGAAACAAGGAATAAGGGCCAGGCCTGATGCGCAGAAGCAGCCCAGGTGGTCCCTCTTACACAAACAAAGGTAAAGAGCTTGGCTGTGAGCCCTCCTGTGAGGGGCACGGCTTTGCATATCTATTCTAGTTTTATCTTTGCAATAACCAATGGGATGGGAGACACTGTCACCCATTTCACAGACCAAGCAGGGGTCAATGAGGCCAAGCAGAGGTAAGATGCTCTCAATCACACAGGTATCAGAGTTTCAACCTCTGGGAGTGCTTGTTCCTCCTTGTATTGGTCTGAAATCTGATTTCCCAAACTTGTCCCCACAGTCCAGGCTTCCTCCTTGCTCAGCACATGCCTGGCCCATCCTGGGGGACAGAAGTGTAGGTGGCCAGAGATGGCAGTCCCTTCCCTGCAGCAGTTTACTTCCGTCAGGGCCGAGTTCTTCAGGCATCCTTCACACATCTTCCCCACAGCCTGGCTTGGGGTATCCCCAACCTTTTGCTTGTTTTCAGTCTACTTCCAGCTGGTTGATATCCCTCTACAAAATTTAATATTTAGGATCTCATGTCACACCACGAGCTGGTTGTAAAACACCCGAATGAAATGTACAATGGCCACTGTGTTAACTCGGTCACTAGGGCTCTCTGATTGCAGGCTAAGTTTGTGCCGGCCTTGTCAGTAACCAATAATAGCATGGACTTACCTGGAGATCCTTGCGGGTCACAAAGTGCTATTGGGTACCTCCTACATGCCAGGTCTTGGTCTCTAGGATATAATAGTGAGCAGAAAAAAAAAAATCAAATGGAGAGCAGTAGGGAGAGCAGAAAGGAATAAAACAATCAAACTAGTGCGTGCAGGTTGCCACTGTGTGCGTGCTGTGAAGGGCGGGATGCGATGCTCTCATTGTGTAAATGGGCATGGTTTGAATGGGGATGGTGAGAAGACACGCCTCTAAGGAAATGGCATTTAATCTGATAGGTAACAAGTGAATGAGAACAAAGTGGGTGAAGTGGCCAGGCGGGGTGGCTCACACATGGAATCCTAGCACTTTGGGAGACTGAGGTGGGTGGATAGCTTGCGCCCAGGAGTTTGAGACCAGCCTGGGAAACAAGGCGAAACCCTGTCTCTACTAAAAATATGTAAAACTAGCTGGGTGTGGTGATGCATGCCTGTAGTCCCAGGTACTCAGGCGGTTGAGGTGGGAGGATCGCTTAAGTTCAGGAGGTCAAGGCTGCAGAGAGCTGTAATTGTGCCACTGTACCCCAGCCTGGGTGACAGGAATGAGAATCTGCCACACACACACACACACACACACACACACACACACAAACCAGGGAAGGGGCAGGAGATGTAGAGGGTGAAGAGCAGTAGGAGAGAGAGTTCCAGGAAGCAGCCATTGCATGTGCAAACGTCCTGAGGCAGGGAGGAGCTTCATGGTGAAGGGAGTAAAGGAAGAATGGCCGATGTTCAGAGAATGAGCATGTTCTGAGTCAGGAATAGAGAAGCTGGCCCCAGGGCAGCCATGCAGGAGCTTGCTAGCCATGGCAGGGGGTTTGGGCCTTTATCCTGAGAATAACAAGAAGTCACTGAAGAATTTCAGGTAGGGGAATGAAAGGATGAGGCTGTAGCTTGAAAAGCTCACTTCGCCTGCTCCGTGTAGACTGGAACTTCACAGGACAAGAGAGGGGTGGGGAGGGGAGCAACGATGCCCTCTGTGACGGAGGTGTGAGTGTCCACTGATGGAGCATCTGGGGCATGAGCTCCTTCTCCGCAGGCCGGCCCAGCACTTAGCTTGCAAGCTGGAGTAGAGACTTTGGACCAGGTGCTGTCTTGGGTGGAAAGGAAACCCACTAGAAGTGATCCTACGGGTTCACCACCTTTCTCCACTTGGAAATCAGCTATTAAGACAGGATTCCCCCCTTTGACATGCAGGGGCCGCCTTCAGCAGCAGTTAAACAGAACAGGTAACACTGGGACCTGAACTTGCATTCTTTAAAATGGGAGGTTTGAGGGGAGGCTTTGCATCAAATGGATCAGCATTTGTTGTAAATGGTGCATGCGCTGAATATGGCAAAGGACATTTTTGATGTTGGCTATTTCTTTGAACTTTGAAGAGCCCTACTTTTCACCGGCTTCTCTCTAGCAAGCCACCCTTTCAGTGTCCCGAGGACACCTTAGATCAAAGCCCGCTGTTCCCAGGCCTTTTTACGTGTGCTCCTTTGCACAGGTGAGATGAAAGTTGCTGGGAATGGGGGTGTCATTCCATGAGCCAGATGAGAAATGGGGATATGAGCATCTGTGAGAGGGTCCACAGGACACGGTCCCCAGGAAGACGGCAGCTGTCCCCTTCTCTCTCCAGTGACCAACATTTCACCTTGGGAGAATTTGGGCTCAGAGGCTTCCTGTTTGGGTTGGGACAAGGAATCCCAGGCCAACCTTTCAAGGGCATAACATTGTCAATTTCTTAACCTTATTTGTCACACTCATATGGATGCCATAATTAGTTATTTAATTACGATGTGTAAAACCAGAAGTTAATGAGGATAAAATGATGAAATTTAATTATTTTGCCACCCCAAGGTAATGAGCTTTCATCCTGGACTCGGATGTTGGAGTTGGAAATCTGATTGTAGTAAAACGACTCTCTGTGGGCCAACTTCAAAATGCAGGGAGTGTCTATGACATGGTTCCTGTGTCCCTTGTGAGGGCTGGAGGGATGCAGAATTAGAACAACATAACAGTGACTACAGGCAAATACTTGTGGGGGGAGGTGGCTGGTGGTCCCGCAGTGCCTGGCGCTGCTCCACGGGCATGATTTCCAGGACCAGCAGTGAGCAGTCAATTCTGTAATAGGCACGATCACCCAGGTGAGGAATGAGAGGCTGAGATGCCAAGTAGCTTGTCAAAAAATCACATGGCTAGGAAACAGTGGAGGCGGGTTTGCAACCTGGTTCTGCATCCCAGCTTTTAGAAGCTCTGCTGAGCTTGAGTGGAGTGAAAAGGTGCTCTGGGCCACCTGCTATCAGGAAGCCGCAGACAGAGCTGCACAGACACGCTCCTTCAGCCAGCGCACATGGCAAAACTCAGGCCACGTCGGTCGCTTTTACCTGTTCTCTGTAAAATGTTTATACTATACATCAGCGGTCCTTGGCCTTTTTGGCACCAGGGACAGGTTCACTTGCAAGACAAATTTTTTCCGTGGACCAGGGAAGGGGGAAATAGAAATATTATGTCTATTATTATTACTTTGTAATATATCAATAAATCATTATACAACTCACCATGATGTGAGCCCTGAGCTTGTTTTCCTGAAAGTAGACAGTCTTAGCTGGGGGTGATGGGGGATAGGGACAGATCATCAGGCATTAGATTCTCGTAGGGAGTGTGCAGCCTAGATCCCTCACACGCATAGTTTACAATCCGGTTCACTCTCCTGTGAGAATCTAATGCTGCTGATGATCTGACAGAAGGCGGGGCTCAGGTGGTAATGTGAGCCATGGGGAGTGGCTGTGAATACGCCTGCCACTCACTCCTGTGATGGAGTCCAGCACCGGTCTGTTTCCCTGGGGTTGAGGTCCCTGCTTTGTAAAGAACATGGCACTTTCTTCACTAAAAACACAATTTGAAATTCTCATTCTTTAAGACACCTAGTTCTCATATTTTAAGATATTTAAGTTTTCCATGTATTCAACTTTTGGAAAGGCAGCATTTAGGTGTTTGGAACTAAATAGCATGACTGCAAGGTGTTTAGCAGATCTGGTTTCCTAGTGATGCCCCTGGAAATCGCTCTGTTAGACTGTAACTGTTTCCTGTGTCTGCTGTAACAAATTGTGCCAAACTTGGTGGCTTAGTGCAACAGAAACTCACTCTCCCACAGCTCCGGGGGCCAGAAGATCAGAATCATGGTGTTGGTGGGGCCACGCTCACTCCTGCAGCTCTGGGGCAGGGATTTTCCTCACCTCTCCCAGTTTCTGGTGGCTCCTGGAGATCCTGGGCTGTAGGGGCCCCTCCCAACTCTGCCCATACCTTCAGGTTACCGTCTCCTCTGTGTGATGTCTTCTCCTCTCTGATCTTGCAAAGGACTTTTATCATCAGATCTAGGGCCCACCTAGGTCATCCAGCATGATTACATTCCTTAACTTCAACTGCAGGGATCCTCTTCCATTCACAGGTGCTGGGATGTGAACATAACTTTTCTTGGCTGTGGGGGCAGACACCATTCAACCCACTGCTGAAATCATGCATTCAAAGCACTTAGAACAATGCCTAGCATCAATAACAGCTCAAGGAATACTGGTGGTTGCTATTCACACAACAGTCATGATTATTATTTCCTAGGGTAGTGTTTGGGGAGACTCCAGGCTTTTTCGTTAAAATTGAACTGATAGCACAAAGAGTCAGTGCAACAGGTGAGAGAAGGCCTGGGAGACTGGCAGCCCCTTTTCCTACCCGGCAAGGCTGCCCATCCGAGGGGAGGCCCGGGGACTCTAGCCTCGTCCCCCATCAGCATGGTGAGAACACTGGTTTCTTGCTGGGGATTGCAGGGTCTGCCTTTCAGTTTCCTTGGAGCAGATGTTCTGGGAGTTCAGTGTTTCCCTGGTGAGAAGCCCGGGGCTCTGACCTGCCAGCATGCTTGTGAGATTCCTAAACACCGAGGTGATTGGAACCTGACCTCTTCACGGTGCAGAGGATCCTTAGGGGCTCCTGCCCTCTTGTAAAAGCACAGCTTGCCTCTCACCTTCCACCTGGAGCTCCTCATCCACCAGCCTGGGTGAAGCCGCCATGAGGATGGACCAGAGCCTCGTTCTGTGATGCTGTCATTTCTGCGTCCACAAATTCACCACACTGGCCATACACGTGCTCGGCTGCTAGGGGACCAGGAGAGCAGGCGGTGGGCTCCTGACGGGTGTTTCTTAAATCTGCTTAGTCGCCCCTCACCCAGTGCTTCTCACCCCTTTCAAGAGTCTTGTGTGTGCCAGGCACCCTGAACAAGCCCAGCCCTGCCCTTAGTGAACTATTCACTAGTCAGAGGACAGGGTAGCCAAGTGACAGGCAGTCACACTGCCTGCATGGGCAGTGACATTTTGGGGCAGGAGGCTATGTGGTCCATGAAGGAACGCCACTGTGGGTGGTGAGGTCAGAGGAAGCCAAGGGCTGAAGGATGAGTGTCATCTGGAGAGAGGAAGAGGTTTTCATTGGCAGGCAGGACTGAATTCCTCTTTGTTGTGGGAGCTGCCTGGGTGTTAGAGATACTGAGTTTAGACGGAGTCCTGGAGACAGCAGATAGCGGGCGTGTCTGTAACGATGGGAACCCAGGGAGGCTGGCGCTGAGTGGGCAGGCTGGGAAGCATAAGAGGAGGCTGTAGGAGCACACAGGCAGGCAGGATCCTGGAGGGCCCGTAGGCACTGAGGAGTGTGGCTACTTCAGGCACAGGAGAAAGAAGTGTTTGTAGTAGGAAAGCCACATATTCCCCGTGGCCTTTTACAATGGCCCGGCTGCTACACCACGACCTTATCTCCACGCTGGGCTCAGATTAATACCAGTGACAAACATCGCAAGGTCTGCTCCAGTGTGTTTTCTTCTCATCAGTCACATAAGACCCAGCCCCGCGGCTCTCTCCACTGGCCCATGGCATAGACTCCAGTGTGGCCGCCACACACCGTGGCTGCCCTCTGCGGCTTCTGTGCCCCGACTCTCCCGAGCTCACTCAGACCTTGCACCTGGGCACCGGGCCACCCAGCACTGTCCACACCAGGCGTCCCCAAACTACGGCCTGCGGGCCGCATGTGGACCCCTGAGGCCATTTATCCGGCCCCCCGCCGCACTTCAGGAAGGGGCACCTCTTTCACTGGTGGTCAGTGAGAGGAGCACAGTATGTGGCGGCCCTCCAACGGTCTGAGGGACAGTGAACTGGCCCCCTGTGTAAACAGTTTGGGGACACCTGGTCCACACTGCGGAGCCGTGTGCTTCCCAGGTCGGTTACATTTGTTCTCAAACCTGTTTACGCCAGTTGTACTGGCCAGTGTAATTACACCCTGAAATTAAATGTTACATAGAACCATGGCATCTGAGTGCAAATGAAAAGGCCATTGTTTCTATTAAAAAGGTTGAATTTTTGTAAATATTCAAACGAGGCAAGGTACTAAAAATGTTTCTTGAAACTTTGTTTCTGTGAAACAACAATAAAGCACTGAAGAGAAAATAAGTCCGAATTCCAGCTGATGGCTGTACCTGCTGCTGTGTCAGGTTCATGTTCTCTGGCCTGGCTACACCAGCCGGAGGCGGCTTCGTGGGTGCATGCCAGGCCCAGAGCAGAGGGCGAAGGGTTTATTTATTTTTCTTTTTTTGTCTCAGAGGTTGTCAGTGTACACGTGGATGCACGATTAGCCGTTCTATGTTAAAATACTTAAACTGCATCATATCTAGCAGTGCCCCTGTTGTGCTGGGTAAGAGGGTGTGGGCTGAGAACGTTTGTGGTTGGAAGAAGAGGGCACCCCTCAGAGCTCAGGGTGGCTCTGAGCTCTATCCAGGGCTTGGTCTGTAGTCTGGAGACACCAGTGACAGTCTCTGCCTATGAGACAGCCATGCGGAAGGTCTTAGCCACGCCTGGCACATACTCAGCACCCAGCTTTACTTGTTGAGAGAAGGAAAAAGTATCCAAGAGAAGTGACCATTTATTCCTCTAGGAAATAAGAAACAAATTACTTATATATAATTTATATATAGTTATAAATATATATTATATAAGATATAGCTATTATTATTATCTTCCTAAAGGTAAAATACAGCTCAGGTAGATAAACTTTTTTTAGTTCCTTCTGTGGTAAGTTATATCCACACAGCATTGAAATGAACGAGCAATTGATTGACGGAGAACATGAAGGGGCACGTTTTCCTCACACGTCACTGAGATTTAATGCAGGGAGTGGACTCTGGTGGACGGATGCAGGTGAAAAATGCTGGTTTTCCCTCTTTGGGCGTGATTTTTTCTTGCCTTTATGAGAGCAACTGAGTTTGGTAAAGGAGCTGTGGGGTTTCCAAAGGCCAGATGTCCTCTCTGAGCGTGAAGGGGCTGCTGCTGAGAGCAGTGTCAGGCTGTTGAGCATTACTCTGCATCTGGCGTGGAGGGTTGGATGCAGAAGACCAACTGCTGCTGAGTGGAGTGGACACTCGGCCCGGTCAGAGCTCTCCGAGGCTGTTTGCAGCCAGTGCTCAAAGCCAGCTGGGATATCTGTGCAGAACGATGATTAAAGTGATGGTTCCTCTGGAGGGAAACATGATTTCAGTGACTGCATTTGGGGTTTGGGTAATATTGACAACAGTTTATATATAATTGTGACGATATCATTGCTTGCCATACTTAAAAAGGACTCAGAGACACTGGCTGTGCCACTCAGCTAGGGTGTCCCTCCCTTCTCCCTAACTGTACCCATCTCTCACCTTGAAGTTCACATCCGTACTTGAAGGGGATTGGAGCCCCTCCCTGCACTCTCTCCGTGTAACTCCTGCTGTGTTCTTGGTGATTTTTGCTTCTTTTTGAATGATCTTTTCAATATCCCAAGTTCTCAGTTTTGTGACCTCCTCTCCTCCAAAGGTATTGCACTTTTCTATATCTTAGTCACTCAGTCCCAGGGGTCATATTCTAGACTGTGGGCTCTCAAACTTGGGGAGCTTTAGAAAATTCCACTGTGCATGCTGTGCCCCAGATCTATTATATCAGTCTCCTGGGATGAGAGCTGGCACCCGCATTTTAAAACTCCGCAGTTTACTTCACTGGGGAGCTAAGGTCATGAATCACTGATCCCCAATGCACCCGCCTTGGAGCAGGATGCCCAGTGCCCCTCTCTCTAACTACACTTCCTCCTCCTCCAGTTTCCCCAACTCTGATTCATCAATTTCATGATGACCTACGTTCTTCTTACACTTTTCAGCTCTCAGCCCTCTTTGTCTCCTCACCGCCTTCCTCACATAGTTTAGACTCCATCACGCAATATTTGAATCAGTCCCACGAAGACACTATCAGGTGTCTCCCACTCCTGTTGATGCATTAATTTGGCAAAGTCTAAGCGGGTGAAATCCAACCTCCCACTTACTGCTTCCTGCACCCAAGCAGATAAGCAGGTACACACACACACACACACACACACACACACACACACACACCCCACTCAATGTTCTGTGTTTAAGTGCACAACCATAGATGAGTCGTGAGTCTTTGGTTCTGCCCATCAAGCCTATCTCGTTCCCTGAGTCTATCCATTATCCACTGTCTGAAATGACGACTTCATACCTCTTCCTCTTAAGCCATTCACGTCTCCTCTACTGCGTCTGTTTCTAGCTCTTGACCTTGTTTCCTATTTTAGTAAGAAACAGAAATACTCATAATTGCCACATATTCCACCAGCACATGCACCTGCCACTCCTCCGAGCCCCAAGACTCTGCCTCCCTGTCCCCAAGACCCTCAGAGGCCAGGTCTCCATGTGTGCTCTGCCTCTATGCCTCCTGTCTTCTCCAGCACAGCTCTCCAGGGTGTTTGTCTTCTGCGTGTCTTGGTATTGTGCTTCCTTCATCCACTCAAATATGCTGAAACATCTCTTATAAACACACACCAGAACACCTCCCTTGGCTTCCATGCCCCTTTTCTCATTGCCCAAATTCTCCACACCCCGTTGCAATGAAACACACAGAAAGTGATCTCAGTACCCGTCGCCTCCCCCTTCTCTCCTCCCAGTCTCTCAGGGATCTCTATGGTCACACTCTTGTCCCTCCCCTGAAAAATCTCCAATGCTTTACGCATTGCAAAAGCCAGTGATTCATTCTCAAAAGCACTGAGAGTAAACATTGTTTTCCCCTTGTTGAGTTTCTCAGCCTCCTTGGGAACATGAGTTTTCTCTTCTACAAGTTTTCCTTCTAACTTTGTGGCTAGTCCTTCTAAGCTGTTACTTCATTTTGTTGAATCTCTCTCATCTCTCTGCCACTAAATGTTAGAATATCCTGGGGCTCGGTCTGTGGGCCTCCTCTCTATCCACAAGCACCCTCTGGTCTCCACATTTCAATGCTCTCTGTGTCTCTGCTTGGATGTCTAGAGGCCATTTCAAAGCTGACGTGTCCAGAGTGAAACTCTCACCCTCAAACTTTCTCTCCTAACGTCTTTCCTATCTTAAAATGTCCTAGAAAATTTATATCTGTCCTTTCAGGTGCTCTAACGAGAAATATGGCTCATCTTTAACTCATTCTTCTCTGACACTTCACACTGAATCCATCACAATGTTGCTCAGCTCAATCTTAAATATATGTAGAGAATCCAACCTGCATGACTTCTAGCCTGCATGTAGCTTTTGCATGTGGCCTGGAAACTGGATTCACTGTTCCTGCTCCTGCTCTACCGCCACCTCGTTGCCTGTACAGTAGCCAGAGCAAACCTGCTAAAAGGTAGACAGGGCTAGGTGTGGTGGTGCACACCTGTAATCCTGGCACTTTGGGAGGCCAAGGCAGGTGGATCACTTGAGGCCAGGGATTCAAGACCAACCTGGATAACATGGTGAAACCCTGTCTCTACTAAAAATGTAAAAATGAGCTGGGCATGGTGGCACATACCTGTAATCCCAGCTATTTGGGAGGCTGAGGCAGGAGAATTGCTTGAACCCAGGAGGCGGAGGTTGCAGGGAGCCAAAATAGCATGACTGCACTCCAGCCTGGGCAACAGAGCGAGTCTGAGACTCTATCTCGAAAGAAAGGTAGACGGGATCACATCACTCTGCTTCTAACCCTTCACTGGCTCTTTTCTCACTCAGTGGGACACGTGAAAATATAAATGAAGGACCTTGTAAGCCATGCCAGAGGGCAGGCTCTTGAGGCTGGAGAACTTTAGAGCAAGGAGAGATAAAAGACAGTGAGAATAATAACTAAAGGAACAGGTCATGCGGCCAGTGAGCAGGTGCCGAAGGTTCCAGCCTTGTCCCTCTGACAGCAGGGTATGTGCTTTATTCAGTTCACTCTGTTGCCAGCCAGGGAAGCTGCTTAGGCCAGGGTCATGGTGCAGTGGGGCTTTGTGGGTCACAAAGGTGGGTTTGTTGTAGGGGAGAGAGAGTAGTAAAGCAGATAAAGAAAATCTCAGTGAGTCCATTCTAGCCCAGGAAAAACCAACACATTAAAAATACAGAGAGTGGCTGGAAGAGCCAAAGACTAGGAATGACTTCTGGTTATTGCTATTTTGTGGCAGGACCTCTGCCCTCAGCCCTTGAATGGGGTGAAGGTGAGGGACTAAGACTATCAATGCAAAGGCATGGTTGCTCTTGAAAACCTTACTATTTGGGAAACTTGCCAAAAACCTCCAAGAAGGTTCTGAACTGGTAGGTGTCAACCTTGCAACAAACAGTTTGGTAAAGGCAAGTCTCGTACAAGAGGACTCATTGATACCAGTGGCTGAGGTGGGAGGATTGCAGGAGTCCAGGGGTTCAAGGCTAGCCTGGGAAACAAAGTGAGACCCAGTCTCTACAAAAATAAAAGAAAAATAGCTGGGTGTAATGGCATGCTCCTGTAGTTCCAGGTTCTGGAGAGGCTGAGGCAGGAGGATCATTTGAGCTAAGAGATTAAGGCTGCAGTGAGCTATGATCACACCACTTCACTCCAGCCTAAATGACAGAGCAAGACCCTGTCTCAAAAAGATACAATAAAATAACCTGCAGATAGTATCTGGCTTTTCTCATACTTGGTCCAAGGCAACTCAAGTGTTACATTTAAGGCCATCTCAGATTTCCTTTGCATCTATTTTTTTTCTGTCTCCCTACTTCTGAATTTCTTTGAATCTAGCATTGAGCCAGGAGTCCAGATTATTGATTATGAGTTATCTCATTCATTCCCACATATTAATTGGGAACCTCTTACATGCAAGTGTTGGGAGCCAGATGAGCTCCTGATTTAGAATGAATTCCCCCACACTGAGAGTCCCAGTGCCAAGTCCCCGGACTAATCCTTCTGATGCAGCCATCCAAAGTCTGTCTTCACAAGGGTTTTGGCAACACTTCCCTCTGCAGATTCTTCATGTCTCAGCTGTATGTTGTCTACATGAGGGTCACAGGAGATTTGTTGCAGGCATCAAAAGTATCAGAGATGTCCATTCAGAGTCTTAAAAGCACATCGACAGTTCTTGATGCGTAGACAGCATTCTTGATGCATAGACAGCACTGATATTTTCATTGCAACAAACATGCACAACAATTAAATCCATGTCATGGGATAGTTGCTTGCAACCTGATGTCCTTGTAAGACACATTCTGAGACTTCAGTCGTGTGGATTACATAGCACTATTCAAAACCTTCCCATTGCCAGAGAAAGTGGAGGGAAGGAGGGAAGAGCCAATCCATGGCTGTGTCCATTCCTAGATTGTCCAGCCTGTGTCTGTTATTAAGCCCTTTAAAAGTACACTGCTTCCCTGGAGAGAAAATATATTCACATAGTTCCCATCTGCTCCACCAGAGCAGCGGTGGCCTTGAGATAAACCTCCCAGCACCCGGGAAGAGGGGATCCCACACACCACAACCAAGTCCAATTATGTTGAAAACTAACAGCCAAATCTCTCTGCCCCTGCAGTTCCTAGAGTGTGAAGAGAGAAAGAACAAACGAAATAGAAACATTTGCAGTGCCTTAATGATGAGAGCATGAAAAGCAGCCCGTTCCCTGTTCCCACCGTTCAGCTTCTGTGTGTTGGTCCCTAGCAAGGATTGGCAAGATCTGGCGACCCTCCAGGTCCCTCCTCATGCCCTCTTTCCCTTGTTCAAAAGCACCGTGAGCATCTCTTGCTTGTTTCCAGTTGCCTTGGAAAGTGTTTTGGAGGAAACGGCCTGGATAACTGCCAGGCTTCCTCATTTTCTTTCTTTTCAGTAATTAACTTTGTATTGAGCTCTCCCACCAAAATGAACAGCCAGGCCTTCCTTCCAGATAGAAATTGCAGCAAGAAACAAATGGGAGTTGAAATAAATAACATTGTGTTGCTTGATAAATGTATTTGCAGTAGCAACAAAGACTGCCTCCCAAGGAGTTCTAATTACGAATCTGACCCGGCAGAGCCAATGCCACGGTTGCTACAGAAAATAAATGGGCAAAACAGGGCCTGGGGTTGGCTATTTCCATAGATTTGTCCTGGAAATGTTAATCAAAGCAAAGCAGAGGGAGAGGGGAGCCAGGGTTATTCTGATAGTGCTAAAAAAATTAAGTTCCTGGCCGGGTGCAGTGGCTCACGCCTGTAATCCCAGCACTTTGGAAGGCCAGGGCTGGTGGATCATGAGGTTAAGAGATTCAGACCATCCTGGCTGACCTGGTGAAACCCCATCTCTACTAAAAGTACTAAAAAGTACTGGGTGTGGTGGCATGCACCTGTAGTTCTAGACACTCAGGAGGCACAGGAGAATCTCTTGAACTCGGGAGGTAGAGATTACAGTGAGCTGAGATTGCACCACTGCACTCCAACCTGCTGACAGAGTGAAACTCCATATAAAAATAAATAAATTAAAAAAAATTAAATTTCTGTTAGCCATTTGCAATCTAGTCATAGTTCTTTCTCTCTTCTTTCCTCGTTTTCTTTAGGGAAACTATGCCTATATGTATATTTTCTTTGTGAAATACGATTTCACACTTTAGCTTATAAAATGGGTTTTGCCAGGGGCGGTGTCTCATGTCTATAATCCCAGCACTTTGGGAGGCCGAGGCGGTGGATCACTTGAGGCCAGGAGTGCGAGATCAGCCTGGGAAGCATGACAAAACCCTGTCTCTACAAAAAGTACGAAAATTAGCCGGGTGTGGTGGCGGGTAGCTGTAGTCCCAGATACTCAGGAGCCTGAGGCAGGAGAATGGCTTGAACATTGGAAGTGGAGGTTGCAAGTGAGCTGAGATCATACCATTGCATTGCAGCCTGGGTAACAGTGAAATTTTGTCTCAAAAAAAAAAAAAAAGGTAGACAGGATCACATCACTCTGCTTCTAACCCTTCAGTGGCTCTTACTCAGCTGGACACGTGAAAATATAAAAGAAGGACCTTGTAAGCTCCTGCTGGGTCAGGCAGGGAGGGATTCAGGGCCAGGAAATCAGATGCTGACAGGTCATTGTTGAAAAGTGCTGAGGAGGGGCTCTGCTGGCTCCAGACTCTCCCTAGGACTGTGTGGCAAGCCTGCCAGGACACCACTGACTGCCACAGCCACGACAGCTCAGAGCGCTGGAGATCAGGAGTCCACCACTGGGCATTACTGCCTGTGGGCACACCTGCTTCCACCAGCGATCCCAGGAGAGGGAGTGGCTGCCTCTGAGGCCTCAAGCTCGGCAGCCTCTCCGTCCTCACCCTGGTGCAGGCAGGTCAGAATGTCGCTGAACAGCAGCCTCGGGTCCTGCCCTGCTGCCAGGGGGAGCAGGAAAACAGCCAAAGCAGCAGGAGGTGACCCTACCTACCCCTTCACCTCCAGTTCAGGCCCAATTTGCATCCAGAGCCCCTGCACGTGGGTCTGCGGGGGAGACTTCACATGCAGAGGTGCTGCAGGTAGAGGGGATGGCGCGAGGCTGCCTGGATGCTGTCCACCCCTTCCACCCCACACTGCATCTGATCCTGGTGCTTGGTCCTCTCCTCTTTCTATCTACCTACCTACACACACACACACACACACACACACGAAACACCAAGGCTTGCGTGTGTGATGCTGCCCCACACGTGTCACCAACATCGGCCTGTGTCCAATCTCAGCTGCTTCTGTACCCGAGGTCTGACCACATCCACTCGCACTGCACTCCTTCCCTACAATTCTGCCATGGCCGACTATCGTCTCTATTATGATCTTGTTTTTGTCTCCTTAGCTGACGTTTTTAGTTATTTCAAAAGGAACCAGTCACACAGATGCAAAGCCAGTGTCATTTGTATTGATAGGAGATAACAGGAATTATTACTGCAATAAAAAGGGAATGCATCTTTGTGAAACATTAATTATCAGAAGCTCTGAATCCAAGGGCTGTGCTCTTTTTTGAAAAGATAAATGAGTAAAGTAAGGTGTCAAAGACACATTATTCTGAAACTGAGACTTCATTAGATGAATTGAAAAGCAATTACACTTGACCCTTGCATAACAGGGGTCTTGACCTGCACGTGCCCACCTGCCTGCCAATGGTCTTCTACCTCTGCCACCCAGGTTGGCAAGACCACCCCGCTTCCCCTCAATCTACTCAATGCAAAAACCATGAGGATGAAGACCCCATGACCATCCACTTCCCCTTAATGAATAGTAAAGATATTTTCTCTTTCTTATGATTCTCTTCACATTTTCGTTCTTCTAGCTTACTTGATTGCAACCATACAGTATACGTATCACCTACAAAATATGTGTGAATCAATGGTTTATGTTATTGGTATGACTTCCAGCCAACAGTAGGTTATTAGTAAACATTTAGGGAGTCAAAAGTTATTCATGGATTTTCCCCTGTGCAGGGGGTGGTGGGGCGGTTGGTGCCCCTATCTCCCCACGGTGTTCAAGAGTCAAGTGCGTGAAAGAATAATACACACGGCTGTGCCTGCCAGCTGAGATGATCTAGGACAATGGTGGGCATTTTTAGTTTCTCATTTAATGTTTCAAATTATCCTGGAATGTGTGTTATTCCCAGTTTAAGATGGGGAAGTTGAGATACAGGAAGAGCTTGGACAGGGTTCCAGACTGAGGGAGTGGGGGTGTTGGACCTGCACCCAGCTTCTTGACCTGAGTTCTGGGCTCCACAGGAATCAGAGGCGGGCAGCTGTGTCAAAGCTCTCAGCTCCCAGCATTAGACTCATGCTTAAGGACATACAGCTTTCACCCCTGTTTGATCAAGAGACGTTTTCTTCTGTAATGTTTCCCCCACTCTAGATCTCAAGGCCATTCACCTGTAGGGCCGTGGGGACGGCTCTCTTCCGTCCCTGGGCTGGACCTCTTAAGACCGCCGATAGCACGGATGAGTGGAGCCTGCACTGCGGAGATCCGTTGGCTTTTGCTGGGAAGGACTTTTGCCTTCATAAACATTTTCCTTTCTCAACTTCTTAAGTGTCTGGGACAGGGCATCAAAGCGGCATGTGCTGACCTTTCTCCACAAAACAGAGCCTCCCGGCCCCGGGGCCATCTGTCTCCATTGATGTGTGGCAGCTAGAAAGATCCGGACTCAGACCCGGGGAAGTCTCTCTCAGAACAGCTCTCTGGCAGGCCTGTGGCTCCTTTTTAATTGCTCAGTGGTAAAAATTATAGAGGAGAGAACGTCTGCCCGGGCAGTTGAATGATTTTCTTACCAGTAACCCCAGGATGTGACCTGGTGCGTTCTTCAGAAAGAGAGGAGTGCTGTAAGTCTGTCACCTGCGAACATCTGGCAGGGATTATTATGCATGCAAATCTGATGCATGAAATTCAAACATGGAGGCAGCCATCCCCCTACCCGCTAAATTTATGACCTGTGGATAAGTTATGAGTGAGTTATGCATCTGACTAATGTAGGGATGGACCTGGGAGCGTCTGTCCGGGTTTTTCCAGCTAGTTGTGTCTCTGGTTCTGAGCAGGAGGATTGAGACCCCTCCAGGCTCTGTTCTCTATCTTTCCCTTCCTCCCATTTTCCCTCCCTTCCTTCTTGCGTTCAGCAAATGTTGAAAATGCAGCCACGCTGCACCAGGTGCTATGCTGTACACCAGAGATACATCAAGAGAGACCTGGTTTCTGCTTCCAGCTGGCAGTGTAGCATGCTAGTTGAGGACATAGACCTGGAGTCCAGGGATCTCAGTCCCAATTGTGCATCCACCACTTCTTCCTCCTGTGCGAACCTGGGAAAGTTACCTGGCTCCATTCTGCCCCATCGGGAAATAGGATTGTGCTCACCTTCTATGCTGTGTTTGTGATGACAGGAGGGGCATATATTTAAGGGAAGCAGGTGTCATTACAGGGAGACTAGGCACATGCGTGGCGGGGTCTTTTTTCTCCCCAACTTTGGGGCTGTGTGGGAGGAGAAGATGGAAGTGGGAGCCACCCACTTTGTCTAAGCCCCAAGTGGAGAACTGAGTGATGGGGGGCAAAATGGATAAACGGATGCAGCCAAAGGGGCCCGGGGCCTTTGAGAAGTTTCTGCAAACAATGAAAGTGAGACCAAAGTCAAGTGGGTCCCTCCATGATCCTTTCATCTCAGTTCATCTCAGTTCTGTGTCTGTGGCAGAACATAGGGGAGCCAGATGCATCATCCACAGGAAGGAGACAAGGACCAGGCGGGGTGACTGTGCCCCGCACAAGCGGCCTGACCTTCATGCAGGAGCCTAGTCCCCATGGAAACCGGAGAGCTGCCCAGAGATGCTGCCACAGTCCTACAGGCAGGGGAGACTTGACTGGTGAGGACCAGAGATCAGGGGCCACAAACACACAACACCTGTGCCTGGAAGAACAAGACAGAGCCTGGTCCCACCACCAGCCAGTGAGGCTTTTGATTTGCCCCCTGCCCTGTCTTCTTTCAGGTCCAATGTCATCTTCTCAGCGAGGGCGTTTTTGGGCTCCCTATTTACTATCACACACCCTGCCCTGTGCCCACTGTCTTCTCTGCTCCTCTTTCTCCTTTAGCTGTGGTCGCACCAAATGTATTATGCATTTTAATTGTTTATACCGTCCACTGGGGTTCTAGCTATTAGGATCCAGGTAGGAGTTATCATCTTGCTCACAGTACCTGGCACAGGGTAAGCCCTTGGTAAATCATTCTTGAATAAATGGATGGATGGGTGAATGAAGACTGGGTGTCCTGATCAAGTCTGCTCACGCGCCAGGCTTACAACCTCTTTAGGGGCCGGGCGCGGTGGCTCAAGCCTGTAATCCTAGCACTTTGGGAGGCTGAGGCGGGTGGATCACGAGGTCAAGAGATCGAGACCATCCTGGTCAACATGGTGAAACCCCGTCTCTACTAAAAATACAAAAAAGTAGCTGGGCATGGTGGCACGTGCCTGTAATCCCAGCTACTCAGGAGGCTGAGGCAGGAGAATTGCCTGAACCTAGGAGGCGGAGGTTGCGGTGAGCCGAGATCGCGCCATTGCACTCCAGCCTGGGGAACAAGAGTGAAACTCTGTCTCATAAAAAAAAAAAACAACCTCTTTAGACAGGGACATCTGTCGCTCTGATGGCCCTGAAAATATCTCATAATCTTTCTTTTCAATTTTCCCTATAACATATTTTCTTAAACGTCAATCAAATTTCCTATAGAACTAAATGTGAAAAATCCATAGTGTTTGTACCAGCTCGGAATTAACTTCATAAAGCTGACCTCAGAGCTGTCCCTTTTCACATCTTTTCTTTCTTTTCAGGGAACCATGAGTAAAATATAAAGACGTTTTTAAAATGTCGCTTAAGAAAGAGATGCTAAAGTCTTCTCTAGTCTACAACAGACAAAATTTAGCCAGGACCTTGGGCTGGGAATTCTTGTCTGTATATGTGTTTATCCCTTTGCTTAATCATTCTCTCAGTCAACACGCGTTTCACAATCCCTGGGTGTTAGGTGTGATACAAGCTATAGGCAGTGGTGAGTAAGCTGAGCTCTTGGACCGAATGCTTTGAAGGTCAAGGAGGACAGTGACGGGGAGTAGACATTGTCTGTAGATGACACAGAGCTGCAGGTGGTCCCCTGGTGGGCATCTGCCTGAGTCCACTGAGAATTGAGGCAAAGATGTCAAGAGTGATGAAGGTATGAACAGAATGAGTCGCAGTAGCAAGGGGAGGCTACATTTTTGAGACATTTGGAGGTGAAGAGGAGAAGTCAAGGGCTGAAGTTTGGGAACTGAAGTGAGTCTTACTCTGTTGTACATGTGTGGGGTGTAGCCAATGGAGGGAGCAGCTGATGATGTGGGAAAGCCACTAGCCCACTAAACGCCTTTCTCATATCACAGACCCTGCTGAAAGGGCTGACAGTGATGACTCTCAGGCCACCGTAACCCTTGGAGAAGCCCTAAGCACCCGGCCCACGTGTAAGAGAAGGAACGTGCTGATGTCAGGGCTGGATGGGATCTCATTTTTCTCCTCTCAAGGTGCCCTTATACCTGGTATCGTGAAGTTTCTAGCCAGTGGCATCCCATCCAGTAGAGACAGCCTCTGCCCTTGTGCCCTGAAAAATCCAAAACAAAGGAAGCCCTTTGGCAAATACATGTGGATCCCTGAAACAAGCCAAAAAAGACTTCCTCCCACATGATCAGAGTTCAGGATGTGCAAGCCCCATCGATGATAATGAGAATGAAGGGGCAGACATCCAGTTTTCATGTTGACTCATGTATTTGACTTCCAGAGTGAATAGCCACAGTCATCTTCCCACTACTGGGGTGCACGTGCATTTTCACCTTCTGTGCAAAGGCATTCAGGCTCTCTTCTCCTTGAGTCTCCATCAGCTATAGGCACCATTACTCTATTAAATGATTGCTAGTTTGATGGGTGTTGATTAATAGCTCACTGTAAATTTAACTTGCATTTCTCTGATGACTAGTGAGTTTGAGGTTTATTGTTTTTTTCATAAGCTTCTTAGCCATTTGGATATACAGTACTCTTGTGAATTTAAATCCTTCTGTTCATTTTCTACTCGGTCGTTTACTTTTCTTGTTATTTTAATAGGAGGTCTGTGTGTGTATATAACAGCTATTAACCCATTGCCTATTATCCGTGTCACGGATTTTAAAATAAATCTTTATCTATTGACATTGTTTACAAAGGGTTCTGCTATATAAAAGTTCTCAATTTATGTGTAGTCAGGTATGATTCTTTTTTTCTTTCTCTCTCCTACACATCTGAGGTTTCAGTATTGATTAAGAGTGTTTTCCCTGCCACTAGATTTTATGTGGAATTTCCTAGGCTTCTTCTAAGAAAGCACTTCTCCCAGCACACACACACCCAGTAGAGCTTTGTGTTTCCTGTAGCTCTAATTAAATTTGAAATGGGCAAAATATAAACGGATAGAAACTTGCTGTTTTAATGTTATTTGATAACCCATATCAATACTCAATGAGAATTGTTGAAACATAAGTGTTTTGATGGAACTTTTGACAAGAATTAGTTTGACATAATTTCAATAGTGGAAAGCCGTTTCCAAACCTCCTGGCACCAATTCCCTCTTCACTGGACAACAGAACCCCTGATGTTCTTGGAAAAACTAACACCTCTTCAACATTGAGGGCTGCCTGGATCAAACCAAGGGGTCCTCCCCACCTACCTAGAACCGGCTAGAAGGCAAGCCAGACCCATTAGCCTTGCTCTTTCAAGCTGAACGAAATAATAAAGCAAGGAAAAAGTTACCAGGATTCATTTATTTTAGAGGAAGTTGTCTGTTGAGATAATTAAAAGAATACTACTGCTCTGACCTCCAGAGCGGTTTCAGTTCTCAAACCTTATGTCATTTTGTGAGCTCACAATCTCTGCTGTTTGAGTTCCAGTTTTGCTCACATTGATCTGAGTCTGTTCTGGTCACTGGCAACCCAAGGGCCCTAACTGCTATCTTGTTTTCAGATATAACTTCAGTCCCATGCCTTGTTTGTACAACAAAGAAGGAAGGAACCACAGGTTTTATATGTTTGACATACAAACAATGGGACTAATGTTAAATTTATGTCACAACATCACTTTATTTAACCCTCCCACACCATAAAGACATAGGTAGCAATTATCATCCCCACATGAAGAAACTGATGTTCTCAGGGTCTGTGAGCTGATCTCTGGCAGCGAAGGGACCTCTGATGTCCCACTGGTGGCTGTGTCCGCAGCACCCAGCACAGTGCTCAAAATCACACAAAAAATGACCCCTTTTAAGGTCACTCAGATGCCAAGTAGAAGAGCTGGATTTTACCCAGACCTGTAGACCATAAACAAAGACAGATTGGAAATCATGCATCTTCCATCACGCATGCATCTATTAAACAGATCTGTGTGGTCCAGCAGATACTGAACAGGACAGTAGCTGTGGATACAGCAGGAATAAGGAAGGCAAAACTCTCTTACGGACAGCAGGGGAAATATACATAGAACCATAGCAAATTAAGAGATAGACCAGTTGCAGGAAACCGCATGAACTATGAAGAAAAATAAACTGAGTGCATTGAAGTGGGCAAGTATTTTAGGTCGTGTGGCTGAGAAGGGTTTCTCTGAGCAGATGACACCTCATTTGAGTTCTAAGTGCGCAGAGGGAAGAGAAAAGCATTGAAGTTGGAATAAACTGAAAGGGGAGGTGGTGGGGGCGACTTACTGCACCTTATGTTAGAGAATCCCGATGGTTAGATGGTCTGTGATGGAAATTATTTTATTAGGAAGATTAAGGTTAGCTTGTAATTCAGAAATTAAGGTTGTCTTGACTTCATTTTCAGCTGACAAACACTGAGGCAGGACTGGTCATAGTTTTGTTGGAAGCTGAAAGAGCCATTTATCCTGCCTTTCTCCCTCAATCATTTCTTCTTTCCATTTATCATCTGTCCATCATCCATCCATCCATCCATCCATCCATCCATCCATCCATCTGCCAACCTCCCATCCATTCATTGATCAGTCTTTGTTCATCATTCATCTATGCATCCATTATCCATTTATACATGATTCTTTCGTTTAACTATTTAACCATCAATAGGATTTAAGCTTTGGCCATATGCAGTCGCTAACAACTGAAGGAGAGAGGTGCTTAGATTGTTGGTACCATGCAGAAGAGATAGATATAAACTGGAAGTCTGCTTGAGAAGGTAAGGGGGGTGGCTGGTAAAGAAGAGATTGTTAAATTTTTTTCTCCAGTGGCCCCCTCACCTCATCTAGGCCCTGTTTTCTGTTTCATCATTCTCTTCCCTGTCTGGTCCAGATAACCAATAAAGCATCCAGGGCTTGGGAAAGTTTCAGAGAAAGGCTTTGGTCCTGTGGTCCTGTGCCTGGTCCAGGCTAAGCTCTGCCCTAAGTGACAGTGAGTAGAGAGAACAGAATGAGGAGCAGCCCCTGCCTCAAGGGTGCTCTCACGGATAGGGCTTGACTTTATCCATATTTTTAGGCAGGTGCATGGGGATCACAGATCTAAATTGGATGGAAGCCCTCCAAGCTCCATTGACATTCACATACCTTGCCTTTTTGCCTCCAGTAGCATGTGTTTTGCAGAAGTATCTTGAGAACCACTGGCTAGATCGTACTCCGTTCATACTTTCAGATGATTTTCTAGCAGATCCCACATTGGAAGTTTCTGGTGTTCTGTCTCACCCCAGGTTTGGGATGCACTGATATTTAAAACAACATAAATATTCTGTGTGCTTCGGCATTGCAGCAGAGCTCATCTGCCTTGGACTTTGGAGATTGCAAGTGACTGTAGGCTTACAGCAGCCCTGGGCCAGGTCATCCGGTTCCTGATGCTCAGTCCTGGCACTCCTTAGAGGGAGCAGGGCCCAGAAACTGGCTAGAGAGCTCTTCCCCAGAGTTATCAGTCTGTGTATTCAGGGACGGAGCATCTCCTGATGGCCTGGATGGGACGAGGACTCAGCTGAGCAGCAGTGGTGCTGCTCTGCAGCTTCTGCTCACGTGACACAGCCACACAGAGCCAGAAGAAACCCGCCTGGAACGTGATCAAGTGTGTGCTCAGGAGTTGGGAGGCCACACACACTGCATTTTGATGCTGACTTTTTATATTCAAAGCAATTTGCCTAGGCGAGCTCAGTACAAGTATTGCATTACTGATAGATTATGGATAAAATGCCTGAATGTACAACTTAGTTGTCTCAAATTCAGCTAAGTTGTTGTAGTCAAAGTGATAGGAGGAAGAGGTGAGCAGAGGTCTGAATTCCTGAAATCTAGGATTACAGTGATTCTCTTAGGGAGCTTTCAGATGCTTCTCTGTCATCCACTACCTGCCCTTCTGCCACTACAGGGTCTAGTTATCTTTATCTCCTTTAGGTCTGAGCTCTACATTCACTTGTATCCACATGTATTCATTAAACAATATTGATTTCTTAGCCAGGCATATTGGCGCACACCTGTGCTCCCAGCTACACAGGGGGCTGAGGTAGGAGGATTGAAAATCCATCCATCCATCTATCCATTCTCTCATCTATCCACCCTTACATCCATCCATCCTTCCATACATCCATCTTCCCATCCATCCATCCATCCACCCACCCATCCTCCCATCCATCCATCCATCTGTCCTTCCATCTTCCCATTCTCCCATCCATCCTCCTATCTTCCCATCCATCCATCCATCCATCCATCCATCCATCCATCCATCCATTCTCCCATCCACCTACCCTCCCATCCATCCATCTTCCCATCCATCCCTCCACCCATTCACCCATCCTCCCATTGATCCATCCTCCCATCTTCCCATCCTCCCATCCATCCATCTATCCATCCATCCTCCTATCCTCCCATCCATCTATCCATCCATTCTCCCATCTATCCACCCTTTCATCCATCCATTCTCCCACCCATCCATTCTCCCATCCATCCATCCTCCCATCCATCCATCTTCCCATCCTCCCATTCATCCATCCATCCTCCAATTTTCCATTCTTCCATTCTTCCATCCACCCATCCTCCCATCTTCCCATCCTCCCATCCATCCATCCAGCCACCCTCTCATCCATCCATCCACCCTCCCATCCATCCATCCACCCTCCCATCCCTCCATCCCTCCATCCTCCCATCTTCCCATCCATCCAGCCACCCTCCCATCCCTCTGTCTATCCATCCATCCATCTATCCATCCATCTGTCCTGCCATCCTATCCATCCATGTATTACTCCATCCTCCCATCCATTCATGAATTCATCCTGCCATTCATCCTGCCTTCCATCCATCCATTCATCTATCCATCCATCCATCCTACCATTCATCCATCCTTTGGGAGCCCAGGAGTTCAAGTCTGCGGTGAGTTATAATTGTGCCACTGCACTACAGCTTGAGCAACACAGAGAGAAACCATCTCTAAAAGTAAAATAATAATATATTAATTTCATGCCAGTTATATAGATTCCATGTTGAACAAAACTAGATATGGTTCCTTCCTGTCTTTAAGGACCATAAATGTAAAAAGAAGGACAGAAAATTTTTTAAAAATATATCATATGTGTAAAATTTCAATAGGAATAAGCCCCAGGTAGGTGTGGTACCTGGGGCTATGAGTAGCTAATAGTAGAATTTGGGATAGTCTTGGGAAAAGAGAGGGCAGAGAAGGCTTTCTGGAGGGCGACGATTGCTTTGAGGATGGAGACAAAGAACTAGTGTTCTTAGAAAAAAAGGTGGCCTGAGCGAAGGACCTGTGGTGGGAGGTAGTGTAGAATTCCAGGAACTGGGAGGAGGTCTTCGTGGCTGGGAATAGGCAGAGTAAGGGGTAAAAGGCAAGAAATGAGGCTAGAGAGGGGGCGGAGCCACAACACATGAGACCTTCCCTGCCCACCTTGCCCACATGACCCAGACACACTGAGGAGCTGGGTTTGGTCATTGCTCTTATTACTGCTGTGTTCCCAGATTTCCCCTTCATATTCCTGCGACATCCACCAGAGCCAGCTCCTGTGTCCCTGACTTGTTCCCCTCCTGACACCTGCCCCAGGTACTCACCTCTACCGATGATGCATCAGACTGGCCCTTTGGCTTTCTGACCTCAGACCCCTTCCCCTCTCCCTCTCCACCTCTCTGCTTCCCATTGCCCTTGTTTGCAGCCTCTCCTTTCCCTATGAACACATTGGTTCCAGCCCCAGCCTCTGCAATCGCTTCCCCAAATGAAATGAATCTGAGGACCACCTAGGATGTAAGCCCGTCACCATGGAGATGGTCAGTGAATGTCTCTTTAGTGTCTATCTCCCCACTCAGTGCCTGTCTCTCCATCAGATTGAAAGTTGCAAGAGGACAAGCCCTTCCCAGGGCCCAGTGAAAAGCTTAACACAGAACATACACCAAAAATAGTGTGCAACCATGACCCTCCCCTCCCCCAAACCACCCCATGCAGCCCAGCACCGCAAAATCTGAGGCAAAGGAGCTGCTCTTCACACAGACAGACACAGACAGACTGACGGACCAGCTGGCGGACCCAAGGACAATGTGAAACAGGCTCTAGAAGCTTTCTGGCTGCCAATATTTAACACACGGAGCTATTTTCAGATGCTAGTCACAGACATTTTGAACTGCATTAGAATAAACAGAATTCTGAATTATCTTCTCAGCAGTACATGAAAGAACTGTCTATCACCCAAAAGGGAAAGAGGGAATGATGAATTTCTAAGGTAAAAATTCTGGAAGGCGTGGGGGGGAATCCAATCCACAGGCAGTTCTGGAATCTTCTCACACAACAGGTGGTCCTCCGCCCTCCAGTCCCACTTCTACTGTGATTAGGGGAAAGTGCAAAGCTGTCAGCTAGACTGGGCCCAGGCTGGGGATCTGGGCTCTTGAAAATGTATATTTATTTGCGCATGCTAATGGTCAGCAGACAAGGAAAAATGGTGTAGGGGCATTAATGCAGAGCCCTGTAAATCATGCATGAAGAGGAAGATCATGCCCAGCACCAAGGGGCTGGCCAGCCGAGGAGGCTGCATGAAATATTTAGCAGCCAGCCAGACTCAGGCCTGCTCCAAATCCCCACGTCCAGACCTCTGCGGATGTGATTTTTGTGGAAAGCTTTAAAAGTAACTCAAATGCCTTCTCCTTGTATTGCCCAAGTCTCCTAGCAAAGCTGGTTCCTGCTGAATGGTGGCTCCATGTCCACATCTGGGGCCTTGGTCATTGAGGGCCCCACACTGATGGCCATGAGGACACCCACACACAGTGTGTGTGTGTGCTGGCGGGGGGTGACTTTTTACCCAGCGAAGTCAAACTGCACACGCCCCCTGCCTTTTAGGAGTTCAAGATCTGTAGCACAGTCACGGGGGACTAGGGACTGGTTGTACACAGAGTGCCCTCATGCCTCAGCAGCACTGCTCACCTTTCGGGCCCTGCAGCAGGCTGTGGTCCCCCTCCCTGCCAACCACAGGGCCTTTGCACATATTTTCCTCCTTCACGAAGGTCCCTGTCTGGCTCACCTTCCTCTCCTTCTCTTCTTAAGGCCTCAGCTTAGATACCACCTCTCCAGAGAGGCTGCGATTACACCCCCCACCCCTAAGCTGGCCTCTGTGCAGTTCTCCAGCTCTGTCCTGTCCTTCCTGCCCTGTCACTGCTGTGCTCGTTATGGGGGCATGCTGTCACTGGCTCTTTGCTGACTCCTTTACCAGAATGAATCTCTGTGCTAGAAGGGGCTCTGTGGGCCCATCCCCACTGCACTGCAAAGCACTGTCCAACACGTGGCAGGACTCGGTACAAAGCCACGGAGTGAAACAGGTGCCTCCCAGCGGACATGGGACATGGGGGTTCCTGCCTGGAGTCTGCATCTCCTCTGCAGAAAATGTTCTGGTCCTTGGACATGACCTTCAGGCTCCCTATCTGAGAAGTCCGTATAACCAATAAGCCAGGCAATGACTGGACCAATGGGAATGGCTTTGTTCCTGATCGGTTCAAACTACAGTGGCTAAATTAACATATGGCCACGTGCTTTGTCAGGAGAAACAATGACGGATTCCTACCCGAGCTGAGAGGGGGCACTGTGACGCCATCCAGCCTCCCTTCCAGTACAGCAGGGCCCTCTGCTTCGTGTGGGTGCTTGTGGATGGACACTGCCCTTCCTTCCAGCATAGCCGGTTCCACTCCTCCCAGCCCGGCTGTCTGCAGGTTCTAGTGCCACAGCACCTGTGTCTCCATGTCCTCTAGCCAGTGGGCTTTCTACTGTGAGAATCTGTGTCTCCCCACAAATGCTGGATTTCTCATGGAGATTTTCCTGGATAAGATGAGCAATTGGGCGGACCCAAGTCTCCTCTGTCTCTGGGCGCATACATGAACTGCGTCAACACCATGTGTCTTCATGCAGTTAATGTATGCGCCCAGAGACAGAGATCCTGGTCCTCCCACTCTGATGTGCTCTTGGGGAAAGCCATCGAAGAACTGTGGTCAGCGGGTGCTCCAGGAGTTTCAGCACCACGGGCTTAGTGGGGCTCCACAGGGCTGGATATGCATTTCCACTGAAATGCAATGGAATGAATGCAATGAGGCGTCAGCTCATTGCATTGATTCAATAGCCCTCAAGTTCCTGCCGTGTGCCAGGTACTGTGTGTGTGGTGGTTGGGGGGTGACTTTTTACCCAGCAAAGTCAAACCACACATGCTCCCTGCCTTTTAGGAGTTCAAGATCTGTAGCACAGACAGTCATAGGGACTAGGGACCCCAGCACCATGAGCGGTAGTGGATGTACACAGAGCACCCTGTGTGCAGGCGCAGGTGGTGGCTAGTTCCAGCCAGGCTTGTCTGGGGACTCCTTTGTGACACCCACTGTAGACCCAGCCTGCAAGTGCTTTCTTCAGTGGTCACCTTTGCCTTATGAAGGAAAGCCAAGTGCTCTTGTTGAAAGGCTGCTCTTCACTTCTGATCCAGGCCTGCTCGGAGGGGAAACCACAGCATGGTTTTGAGATGACGCTCATCAGGCTCCCTGAGCTGCTCAGGGACAGGCCACTGCCAGAATCCCGCTTTGAGTTTCAAGCAGCTGTGAAACCAGAGACATGGCGAATCCCCCCAGCCCTCCCTTCAGAATAATGTCTGTCTGGTGAGAGCAGCCATTCCTCCTGTTTTTTGAGGACAAGACCAGCAAAAGACTTGAGTCACCATTTCCAAAGAAAAACAAGGAGAATGCAAGTTCCTCAGCTTAAAAATATACACAAAGGGACTGATTCTATGTAACTCTGGAGTCAGAGCTGTGACTTCCATTGGCTGCTGCTGTTTAGAGAAGGGTGGCTGTGCTGAAGTTGAAAAAGAATGTATTTGGCTTTGATACTTGGAGAAAGTGTCCCAGCCATCATGTATTTCTGCCTGGTTTTCTTTTAGAATGCACCAGCTGGAGTCAACATGAAAGGGCCCCCTTTCCCATTTGCTGCAGAAGATGGTTAATTGAAAGAGTCTCCCTGCCCCTTGGTAAACCTCATTTCTGCGTATTAGCTTTACGCATGAGTTCTGGGGTGACTAGTCAAGACGGGAGTCTGTGTGTAATTAGACCAGACTGAAGAAGAAGCAGGGAGTTTGCTGGCGGAGAACATGGGAGTCTCTGTATCACCTTTAATCACTCCTCCTGCCCACGTGTGTCTCTCATCACAGCCATGGAGACAGAGCGCCCATGCATGCTGTCTCCCCCTGGAGTCCTTCGCTCCATCTCCACCCACCACCCAGCCTTCACTGTCATCCGTCTCACCCCACTGGCCTTGCTCTTCTTTTTGGAGCATGATAACCTCCCCGCAGCTGCCCTGGCACTGCCTCAGGACATTTGCACGTGCTGTGCCCCATGCACACTCTTTTCTCAGCTCCTGGCCTGCTTGGCCCCTACTGTTATCCTTGTTTCTGCTTAAGCACCAGCTCCTCAAAGGTCCTCCTGGTCGTCCCACTGCAAGTAGCCTCTCCCCTTCCTCCTTGCGGTTCTGCTCCTCCCTCCACCTTGCAGCCCTGCAGCTTCCTGTGAAGGTGCTTGCTGACATGCTGACTATCATGTCCCCCACCTGGCTCTTCCCCCCTTGACACTGGCACTGGCTTTCTTGCTGGCGGTGTCGCTGCCTGTGCCTGTGGTGGCCGCTCCATCAGCATCTGCTGAACAAATGCGTGAATGATGAGCCTTTTCAGATCGAGGTTGTGTGGGGCTCTAAATTAAAGAAGAAAACATGCAAAGTGAGGCATACAAAATGCGTTAGGAACGGGGTTTATTTAAATTCTTAAAAGCTGCTAAATTTTAATACATCACAAGACGATACATTATGGAATATTTTAATGAGTTACCTGATTGTATACTATGTCTTCCTACACTTTTCTCATGCATGCATTTTTGCCTCTTCATATGACAAAAAATTTGGTATTGCTTTCAGCAGAAAGAACAGAAAGATAATTCCTCTTGTGTGGTCAGGCAAAAGTTTTTCATTTTAAGTTGTGGATAGTTGGTGGCATGCAATGTGCAGATGGACACACAGATAGACTCACTGTGGCATTGGGTAAGTTTTTGTCTTACAGACACAAAGATTTTAATAGATTCTTTTTCTTTCTTTTTTTGAGAGAGTCTTGCTCTGTCACCCAGTCTGGAGTACAACGGAGCCATTTCAGCTCGCTGCAATCTCTACCTCCCAGGTTTAAGAAATCCTTATGCCTCAGTCACACAAGTAGCTGAGTAGCTGGGATTTCAGGTGTGTACCATCATGCACAGCTAATTTTTGCATTTTTAGTAATGGCAGGATTTCGCCATATTGGCCAGGTTGGTGTCAAACTCCTGGCCTGAAGTGATCCACCCACCTCGGCCTCCCAAAGTGCTGGGATTACAGGTGTGAGCCACTGCTCCCACCCTTAGATTGTTTCTCATCTCAGTAAAAAAAAAAAAAAAAAAGAAAAAAAGAAAAAAGAAAGAAAAAGAAAAAGGTACATCTACATTTGGGTATATGCATTATGAATTATTCCTTATAAGGGAGAGCACTTATTTTGACTAGATGATAATGAGAACTGATAATGAGAACTGAATCCTCTCCTGATAATAGCATATCTGCTGATAAGAAGGTTTTTCTTAGACTGGCGTGGGGCTCCGTACATTTCAAACCTTGCTCCTTCTCTTCCTTCACCAGACCCTCTGGTGCTGGGTTCCAATGGGAAGCTCACACGGCCCTGGGCTCCTGGCAGGACACTGGAAGCACTCTTGCCACGGGCGGCAGGGCTGTTCCTGGAAGCATCACTGCCCCAGGACACCTAGCACCATGGCACTCGATGCAGAAGGGGCTTCATACAACTTTGCCACTCAGGCCTAAATAAGTGCATCCCAGAAGAGCCACAGCCCCGATAACAGCTCCCGAGGTGAGGGAACCCTAGGGATGGGAAGCTGGAGCAGAAGGAGATGGTGGCCTAAAGCCAGCTGCAGGGAAAATCTCTCCCCATTGGCAAGTTTCGCAAAGCTGTGGCCACAGGAACACGTGACTAGGGCCCCTCCTAGTCTTCGAAGGAGCCCCATGGAAATGAGGGCCTCACAGTGACTCCACCTCTGGTCCTACTTTACCTGCAGTCAAATAAGAAGAGATTCGAATCAGCTAAAGACAACCTATTCCCTCTCCCCAACCCCTGCAACCCCAGGAGCTCCTGCTTTGTCACTGTGTCTGTCCCCAAATGGACCGCATCTGAATCAAGCCCCTTTGCCTCCCCAGTGGTCACCGTCTGGGCTGTGATGGGCAGCTCCCACTCTTGCCTTAGAATCCGACTGGAGAGGCAATTTCTTCCCATCACGTGGAAAATATGTTCACCCCATGGTGCTTTTCACCCAAGCTGACTATCACTCAACTTTTTGGTGTGGCTGCTGGCTCTGTGCCATCTTGGCAATGTGACCCCAGAGCAGCTGTCCCTGGGCCTGCATTTAGGAGATTTCACATAATGAAGAACAGGATGCAAATTTTATAGCCTCAGTGACGGTAAACACCCCTGGTGAGGCTTTCCGGGGCCAGAGAGAGGACTCCGCTGAGGGAGACGGGTGGCAGGATCTTTTTATTTCATTTATTTATTTATTTATTTATTTTTGAGATGGAGTCTCACTCTGTCACCAGGCGGAGTGCCGTGGCGCAATATTGGTTCACAGCAACCTCTGCCTCCCGGGGGTTCAAGCGATTCTCCTGCCTCAGCCTCCAGGGTAGCTGGGACTACAGGCATGCGCCATCACGCCCGGCTAATTTTTGTATTTTTAGTAGAGACAGGCTTTCACCATGTTGGCCAGGATGGTCTCGATCTCTTGACCTTGTGATCTACCCACCTCGACCTGGCAGAGCCATTCTTTATATAAGTATCCTCTTTATGCCCTGCGAGCCACATGCAAATGCGGAAGAATGGCATGCAATGCATTTTGCCTGCCGCAGGGACCTTGCAATCACGGCAAGCAAAATATTCTAAACAGTAAGTGAATCGAGGAAGACATACTGCCAAGTCAGGAAGAAGAAATCCACCTGTTCAGTGATTTCAGGAACTGCTGAAGGAAATCACCAATGCAGACCAGTTTCTGCAAGAGAATGTCACGCAGGCTTTGCTTCTCATCGGCATTCCCCAGCTGCTGTCTTGGTTGACTGAGTCTGGGGGAGAGGGCAGAGAGTCGACTTATTCTCTGCTAGGTTTTTAACAGTCACAAAGGGCTGTGGTCCTAAGAGGCACTGCTCAAACCTTATTGTACATCAGAATTACCTGGATAAGGCCGGATGCAGTGACTCAGGCTTGTCATCTCAGCACTTTGGGACCCCAAGGCGAACAGATCATTTGAGGTCATGAGTTTGAGACCAGCCTGGATGTTTTAGTAGAGAAACCCCATAGCTACTAAAAAAAAAAAAAACAAAACTGAAAATTATCCAGGCATGGTATCAGGCAACTGTAATCCCAGCCATTTGAGAGGCTGAGGCAGGAGAATCACTTGAAACCCGGAGGTGGAGGTTGCAGTGAGCCAAGATTGTACCATTGTGCTCCAGCCTGGGCAACAAGAGTGAAATTCTGTATCAAAAAACAAACAAACAAACAAACAAATTACCTAGAGAGCCTGTGAGCATGCAGAGTGCTAGGCCCCATGCCCAGAGATTCTGATTCAGCCTGTCTGGGGTGAGCCAGAGATTCTGCATTCTGTCTAAGGAGCTCCCAGGTGATGACGCACATTTGCAGACCAAAGTCTGGAGGTTTGAGAACTTGGAGGGCTGTGGCTGGGATATCTCAAATTTTTGTCTTGGTATCCTTTGCCAAACAGAGAAATGTACTGTTTATGTTTTTCATGAGCTCAGGAAGCAGAATGCAACCCATGCAGGTTTGGGGACTGGATTCTCTCTGTGCCTGAGTGGGAGACTCAGCCCCAGTAAGTGCCCGTGGTTGGCCCTGAGTCCACAATGGCTTGCTGGGCTGGAGGCCACCAGCTGACGGAACCCATGGGCGGAGTGAATTATTTATCTGGACTCCTCACAGAGAACAGCACCCTGCAAATGTCCCTCCCACCGTGCTGGGTGGGATTCGTAGTCAACCTAACAACCAGCTTAGCATCGTCTCCCCTGGACCTTGCCCCTCCAACCGCATCGAACTTTGAGGAGCAATTACGGAATCACTTGACATCTTCCCTGAGAGCTCTTGGGTCATGAAAGCTAATTAACCTTCCTCTTGCCTTCCAAACTAAGTAACAACCTCCAGAGCCAAGTGTTCTGGAACAGAACAGGGGGAAGGAAGAGACTAAGAAGGAAGCACTGTCTCTGCTATTTTTTTTTTGTTGTTGTTTAATGTGGGTTGGCATAGAATTTTTTAAATAAAATAAACTCCATGGAAAAAAGGTTGTGGGTTCAGAACTCCTGGGAGCAGTCCCAGCAGTGCCAGGACAGTCTCCATGGCAGCTCTCTGCTCATCTTTGAGGTCTACTTTGCTCAGCCGCTAACTCTTGTGAGCAGAAACATGCCAGCTTCCTGATCTCTGGGAAGTCCTGGATGGGAACTTGATGTGGGAAGTGGAGGTGCCCTGAACTTGGAGGTGGGGCTCATTGGCACCCCGGCGATGGTCCCGTCTGTGCTGTGTAGACTTGATCAAGCAACTCAAGGTGTCCTGGGTGGCCCAGACTGAGGGAGGACGTGCTGGTCTCCACCTTGGAATCTTGCTGGCATTCAGTGCATGACATTTCTCTCTAAGAAGACATGCCGTCAAACACTTAAGGACTTGGGCTCATGGAGGGTGTACATCTGAGCTCAAATGCGCATTCCGACACTTCCTGGCTGTGTGATCTACACTGTGATTCCCATACTTCCCCATGTCCACACACCATTGAGTCCAACCGCGTTAGCACCCTGGAGCTGCCCTAACATGTTACCATGAACTAGGTGGCTTAAAGCCAGAGACAGTCATTCTTATAGTTCTGGGGGTCAGCTTTCCTAAATCAAGGTATCAGCAGGGCCAAGCTCCCCTCCTCCAAAGTTCCAGGAAAGGATACTTCTCAGCCTCTCTTCTGGCTTCGGGTGACTGCAGCAATCCTTGGGGTTCCTGGGCTTATAAATGCGTCACTCCACTCTGCTTCCATCCTCACTCGAGCGTCTCACCTATCTTCCTTTACATCGTCCTCCCTCTGAGATGCTCTGTGTCCAAATTTTCCTCTTTTTAGAAGGATGCTGGTTGTTGGATCAGAGACTACTTTAATCCAGTATGACTTCATCTCAACTAAACTACATCTGCAAAGGTTCTGTTTCTAAATAAACCCACATTCTGAGATTCTGGGTGGGCGTGATGCTTGGCAGGACAAAGTCCACACAGGAGACCCATCTTCAGGATTTTCTGCATGGTTTGAGGAAGCTGATGGTGACATCTGTTCTTAAATCTGTGTTCAGGAAAATCACGCTGGTAACCTGCCAGTGGCCACGGTGGGAGCATTGACTGACCCAGGGAAATCCACATTTCCCAACACACATTGGATACCTGAGGACTCCAGAGCTACTATCTGTTCAGTATTAAAAAAAACAAAACAAGCAAACATAAAACCTCTCATTTTTAAGTGGAATGGGTTTATTGGCAGATTTGCTGAACTCAGTTTGCAAGGATACTTTAGACCAGGGGTCAGCAAACTACATCCCACAGAACAAAGCTGCCCATTACTTGTCTTTCTAAGTGCAGCTGTTTTTGTTTGTTTGTTTTTGTTTTTTGTTTTGTTTGTTTGTTTTTGAGATGGAGTTCCACTCTTGTAGCCCAGGCTGGAGTGCAGTGGCACGATCTTGGCTCACTGCAACCTCCGCTTCCTGGGTTCAAGTGATTCTGCTGCCTCAGCCCCCTGAGTAGCTGGGATTACAGGCGCCTGGCACCATGCCCGGCTAAATTTTTGTATTTTCTAGTAGAGACAGGGTTTCACCATGTTGGCCAGGCTTGTCTCAAACGCCTGACCTCAGGTGATCTACCGCCTCGGCGTCCCAAAGTGCTGGGATTATAGGCATGAGCCACCACGCCTGGCCACTCCCTTTGCTTTAAACACATATTAGCAAGAGTCCTAGAGGCATCAAAGACATGCCAGCAGCAAAATGAGGCTTTGTCCTTCGTGATTAAACGATAATCGAAAATGCAATAACTTTCACCCTGCCTGATTCAGTGACGTTCAGTGCTGTGCGTATGTCGAACCTCAAATCTTGCTGTCCCACGTGGGACAGCCCAAACCTAGGGAGCCACTGCACGAAGACGCTATGATTTATTAAGATAATAAAGCTATCAGGATGACAAATGTTTCATTCTTTCCCCTATGTTTTTTCCCCCAAAGGAGCGTCTGCTTTTCCGTGTGATTTGACTGTCCGCTGAGGACCTAGCATGGTGTATCAGCAGAGTGGAAAAGTGACTGAAGTGATTGTTTATTGCCTTGTACTAAGTTACATCACTTTAAGCTTTAACTCCACAGCTCTTGCACTATTTTAAAACCGTCTGGCAGATCCCTAAAACTAATGGTACAAACCACTCTGTGATACATTAAAATACATTCCACTCTGTCATACTGCAAACAAGTAGCTGCTCCCCAGTCTTTGAAAAAGTACTTTCAAGATAAAATATGTACTTGTGGGTTCTGCAGGTTTTTAAAAAGTCTTGAATCTTCACAGATTTACTGGAGGGGAGGGGGTGTTTCATGTAAAATGTGTTTTTCCTTGACATTTAGAGGTCTTGCAAAGTGGTTTATTATAGATCTGTGGACATCTTGCTATTTAATTAAATTTCAGAAATACATTCTCCGCACTTATAAGAAGGAATATGAAGAATGTGTTTGTTCACTGTCTATTTATTATTCTTTTTCTGTTTCGAACAAAATTATCAGTTCGAAATAAGTCATCAGAGGCACTTAAAATTTTTCAGGGTCAGAAATCTAATTAACCTCAGCAACTCTGCTTAAAATGTTGAATAATATAAGGCAAGTCCTTACAGGAATCTTTGGAAATATTCAGTCTTGGTGATATATTTACAACTATTTTAAAAAAACTGACCTTCAATGTCTATTTTCAAAAGACACGAGGGAATGGAAAGCAGTTTGAGAAACAAGTCACTTGTGAGGTCTCATCTAACACATTTTAGAAAATTATTGCTGGATGTAAGCAGCTGAATTTGTAAACTATTTCCTTACCTTACATTTTACAGACAAAATTAAGAGTAAGTTCACAGTAAATGAATCTCTCATCTGAAAATAGCTCTTTCTCCTCATTTAAACCTGACATCGGAAGGATACAACCCAAATGTGTTCAGCCCAACAGATTCTGAGACAAATACATTTCACAACTGTCTTATTGGTAGATTTGCTTAGCACAATTTGGGTATTTGTTATCCTCTGACAAATTCAGAGGAGTTTGTCAGAGGATAACATTGCATGTTTGCAATAAGTTTGTGTGTTTACATGTTGCATGCAATAAGTTTGTGCGTTTGCAGTAAGTTTGCATGTCCTTTGGTGCTAGCTTTTATTTTTCTGTTAGGGATTCAGTTTGCAGCAGAACAATTCCTCCTGTAGCCACATTCAAAGTACCATCGGGATTCAACTTGTTTGTCTCAGTGAGACTGTTTTGTTCCTAACTTATCAGAATAAGAGCTCACGAGATCAGCAGCTGATGGAAATTGTCAGAACAAGAGCTGCTGGCACCCATGTAGAAAACACAGAAAATATGAACAGTTGGTGGGCAAGGTTCTTGGGCACAGTAAAGGGTACAGAGCAGGCAACGGGAGGAGGCCTCTCCAGGCGAGTCACCTGGGAAGGTTGGTGACAGGTGAGAGGAGTTGGCACAGCAGGCAGGTGGGTGGTGTGCACCTTGCCCATTAAGAGCTGGAAACCTTTGCCAGGCGCAGTGGCTCATGCTTGTAATTCCAGCACTCTAGGAGGCTGAGGTGGGTGGATCACCTGAAATCAGGAGTTTGAGACCAGCCTGGTCAACATAGTGAAACCCTTCCTCTACTAAAAGTACAAAAAATTAGCTGTGTGTGGTGGTGGGCACCAGTAATCCCAGCTATACTTGGGAGGCTGAGGCAGGAGAATCACTTGAACCTGGGAGGAAGAGATTGGAGTCAGCTGAGCTCGCGCCATTGCACTCCAACCTGGGCGACATGAGTAAACCTCCGTCCCTGAATAAATAAATAAATAAAGGGCTGGAAATCCTGCGGGGAGGCAAGACTGAGAAGAGGGAGCCCAGGGCAGATATTGATGTCCGGTGCACAGACTGGGTGAGAAGTGAGGAAGTGGATGCCTAAGCCCAGGGAAAGAGGGGAGGGAAAGGGCTCATCCTGGGGCAGTTGGGCACCAGGCCTGCGTCAGTTTCCTGTGGCTCCTGTAATGAATGACCACAAGCTCTGTGGCTCTAACAGTGTGGACTTAGTATCTTATAGTTCCAGAGATAGGAAGGGGAAATGGGTATCCCTGGCTAGATTCAAGGTATCGTCAGGTCTGTGACCCATTTGGAGGCCTTAGAGGAGAATCCGTTTCCTGGCATCTCTGTCTCTGAGGGGCTGCCCACATTCCTGGGCTCACAGCCCCACCCTCCCTTCTTAAAGTCTGCAGCCCTGGGAAGAGACCTGCTGCTACCATCTTCCATACTGAGTCCACCCAGACAGTCCAGGATATGCACCTCATTTCCAAAATCAACTTAACAAACTGAAACCCACCCATAACCCTAAGCCCTCTGTTAACATGTACAGTAACGTAGCCATGAGATGTGGGGATTAGGCTCCAGGCATATTTGAAGCCATTATTCTGTCTTCTCTACACCAGTGCAGAACAAAGACTTACGACTCATGGGAAATGTGCCAGAACTGGTACCAAAAGGGATGTGACTGGAGGCACCACTGACCCTTAGTTCTGTTGTGTCACACACCACCCGCAAATTTAGTGTCACAAAACGACTGATCTGTTACGTGCACAGAATCTCTGGGTCAAGAATTCAGCCAGACTATGGCAGGGGCAGTGTGCCCCTGCTCCGTGAGATCTGAGGCCTCAGCTGGGAAGATTCACACATGAGGTCGGCTGCATGGCTGGGGGCTGGAGCCTGCTGAAGGCACCCTGTCTGTGTGGCTGGCCGTGGGTCCTGGCTATTGCCTGGGACCTGGATGGAGACTTCTGGCTCGCAGCGGGGACAGCTGCAGACCTCTCCACCCGGCCTTGCTGTCTTCACAATATGACCACTTCTGGGAAGCGGAACTTCCCCTGTGTTGACTGAGGGCTCCACAGGCTACAGCTGGGCATCCAGTCCCAGACGTGGAGGTGGAATCTGCATTGCCTCAGAGGTCACATCACAACATTTCTGCCACATTCTGTTGATTTTAAGAAAGTTACTGGCCAAGTGTGGTGGCTCGCACTTGTAATCCCAGCACTGTGGGAGGCCGAGGTGGGAGGATCACCTGAGGTCAGGAGTTTCAGACCAGCCTGGCCAACATGGTGAAACCCTGTCTCTACCAAAAAAAAAAAAACAAAAAAACAAAAAAACAAAAACAAAAACAAAAAAACAAAAATAGACAGCATGTTGGTGCATGTCTGTAATACTAGCTACTTGGGACGCTGAGGCAGGAGAATCATTTGAACGCAGAAGGTGGAGTTTGCAGTGAGCGAAGATCATGCCGTTGCACTCCAGCCTGGGTGACAGGGACTCTGTCTCAAAAAAAAAAAAAAAAAAAAAAGTTACCATCCACTTCACCTCCCTAATTCACAGCGAGGAATATTGGATTTCATCTCCTAATGTTGGAGCGACATGGACTGAGAAGAGCCTGTAGGATTGGAGAGGCTGAGGCATCCATCTTTGGAAAAACAATCCAGCACATTCTTTTAGGATCCCAGCAAGCCCAGACCTCAGCAGGAATGCAGGTGGTTTCCAGCTCAACCCTCATTCTAGGGTTGCCTGATTTAGCCAGGAAAACTACAAGACATCCAGTTAACTCTGAATTTCATGTGAACAGTGATTGAAAGTACAGTTATGCCCATGCAATATTTGGGATATACTTATGGTAACAAGTTTGGTGTTTATCTGACATTCAGTTTTCACCGGGCTTTTCTACATTTTATCAGGCAACCCTACTCCATGCAGAATGTCCCTTTAAAACTATGTTGATCATCATCCCTGGGCATGAGGGAGGAGAAAGAGTAACAAGGAGGCAGCTATGAAGAGGAAACGCCTGCAGAGGGAGGCCGACAGACCCAGACCTGCGGTGGTTAAGCCTGTTTATTCCTTGGCCCACCTCAGAGCTAATGTGATCCTTTTTCTCTTTCCACAGTCTGTAAAAATACCTCCTAGCCTTCTGGTAATTAATGGGAAGTGTAGAACCCATTCTTCTGATGAGCTTTCAATTATAACCTGCGTCTAATTTTCAAATGCTCATGAATAAATGATTAACTCAGATCAGAAACAAAAATCAAAGGCCTCACCTGCTCATAAACAGAAAGGTGTGAGAGATTACCTTTCACTTTCACAGAGCGCACCACGCTGCCTTCTTCACAACCCGGAGAACAAGACTCATCAGCCGTTACTGAGCGTCTTCTCTGGGAGACGTCATGGGTTCCTTCACCTCTTGAAGAACTCACTGGCTAGTTTCTTTTATTTTTTGAATGACCCAAACCAGCAGATGCGCGGGTGACCAGCTCAGGGTCCCACAGCCAGAAAGCAGCAGAGCAGGAAGGATTCAGCCTGGGCCCCCCAGCCCAGGTCCTTGATCTTTCATAGGAATCACTTTTGAGCCTACATTTCTTCAAGCCTCACAGTCTTTTTGCCTTGTAAGGTCAGAAGAGTGAATTCATGTGGACTAGCACTGGGCTGAATGGGTCCCGTTGGCTGCTACAGTAGCATGAATATTGTCCCTCCAAATGTGTCCAAGTCCTACTCCCTGGTAACCCTGAATGTGACCTTGTTTTAGAAACAGGACCTTTTTTATTTTTTATTTTTTGAGACAGAGTTTCGCTCTTGTTACCCAGGCTGGAGTGCAATGGCGCGATCTCGGCTCACCGCAACCTCCGCCTCCTGGGCTCAGGCAATTCTCCTGCCTCAGCCTCCCGAGCAGCCGGGACCACAGGCACGTGCCACCATGCCCAGCTAATTTTTTGTATTTTTAGTAGAGACGGGGTTTCACCATGTTGACCAGGATGGTCTCGATCTCTTGACCTCGTGATCCACCCGCCTCGGCCTCCCAAAGTGCTGGGATTACAGGCTTGAGCCACCGCGCCCGGCCGAAACAGGACCTTTGAAGGTGTCCTCAAGGACCTCCAGATGAGATCATCCTGGATTTAGAGTGACCTAAATCTCTTTAGAGCTTTAGGTCTCTTTGATGTACTTATAAAAGAAAGGAGGGGATGTTTAGAGGCACTGGCAGGGAGGGAAGAAAGCCACGTGGAGACGGAGGTAGGTTGGAGTGCTATTTCTACAGGTCAAGGAGTGTCAAGGCTTGCTAGCAGCCACCAGCACCAGGAACAAGCCATGGAAGGGATGTTCCCGCAAAGCCCCCGGAAGGAACCGACCCTGCTTTCAGATTCCTGACCCCCAGAACTGCAAGGCCTTGGATTTCTGTTGTTATGGCACTTAGCCTGGGGCCCTTCATCACAGTAGCCACAGGAACATGGAGGCTGTCTCTCTCAGTCCTGCCATCTGCTCAGCTGCTCAGCTCCATCCCTGTGATCCCCAAAACCAAAGCCCCCATGTTTTTTTCACCACCGAAAACACACAGCTTTAGCTTCCTCTCTTCGTATGTGAGATGCAAATGGAGATTTGCGATTCTGTGTGCGCCTCTCCCTACCCACCTGGTGCTAGAGAAAAGACAAATCATGTCACCAACCCCCCTACCGCGGTCTTCAGAGGGAAATTTAGAGTAACATGGAGTCGTTGTGCTTTTCTTAGTCACATCACAAAAATTACAGTTTTTATAACTCGAACGACCAAAGCACTTAAATCAACTCCAGGAGTGAGCCAGCCAGCCACTCGTCGGCATGGCTCCTGAGAGAAAGCCGAAGGGGGCATGTGTCTGGGAGGATGAGAAATCATTTGCTAAGTAAGAAGCTCACGGAGTTTAAATCAAAACCCAGCACCTCTGGTTTTAGGCAAACTTTTATGTCTTACAGTTCCTGTTTTCCTCTGTGCAAATACCCCCAGGGAAGGGTAGAAGCAGAACCCAATGTCGCTGCTTTGCTTCTTAGGGCAAATTCCACTGTGTCTCCTCCAGCCCCGGCCAAACTTCAAATATGAGGAAAATAAACGCTGTCATACATCAACCAGCCAGTTCCCCGTGACTCCTGCCTGCCGGCCCCTGCAAAGGCAGGGCTGGCACCGCGTCCTGTGGTAACTACCTGCGGAGCCAGCTGAACTCTTTTTCCCCTAAACTTCAGAAAGTGCCAGAATCACCCCAGGGCACCTGAGTGTGTGCCCTGTGAAGACAGCAAGGAAATGGGAGAGGATTTGAAGCCCGCCAACAGGGTGAGAGCCAGCTCAGCACAGAGCCAGCCCGAAGAGGGAGCATTTTTCTAGTAAGGATCATCTTTAATTTCATTGCAACTATAGCACAAAAGGAAAGGGCAGCTGTTGAGAGCAGGGCATCAGTGAAATGAGAACATATCGTTTCCCTCCGTCTTCCCACCCCGGCGAGGCCAGGGGTTCTCCAAGACGGACACGCTCTAAGTGAAATCTGTGGAATTTTGGAAACAAGACAAAAAACGTACTAGAGTGCATTGCACATTCTCACCGTGGAGCCAGGCACACGTGGTTCAGGCTTTCTGGGGTTTGGGTTTGTGGGCTCCGTTTTCTTTCTGTCTGCTGCTTGCCCTGACCATAGTGCCCTGTGGGTGTGGACAGTAAGAAAATGAACCCAAGACCCCTTGCCATGGCTGTGCTAGTCACTCATTCTTAACCTGAGCAAGTTCTGATTTATTCTAAGCCACCCGCCTTCATCAGTGAAATGGAGATAATGGGGATAATGCTTTGCTGGGTAGTTTCAAAGATCAAATAAGGTGGTGTCGGTCAAGATAATAGCATCGACTGCCATTGATCGAGTGCCTGCCGTGCCTGGGCACCATGCTAAGTGCTTTACAGGCAGGGCACTGATTTGCTCCCATATTACACTGGAGGGTAGGGAGGCGCAGAGAGGCAAGGGAACCCGTTCAAGGTCATATGGTACAGCAATGAGCCAGGACTCCAACCCACATCTAAGCTAGTGCTCTGACTTGTTACGCATTTTTATAAAGGGCCAGATCGTAAATATTTTCAACTTGGCAGGTCTGAGTGGAAAACATGAACTCAGTGAAAGTGCTTTTTCTGTTCTCTCGCTCACAGCAATCAACACAGAAGGCCTCTGTGATCAAATGTGGCAGGGAGGGTTTTCCCACACACACAAAGCAAGCAATCAATTCTGCAGCAGGCACCAGCTGGGTGTCCTCTAAGGTAGTTTCATGGAGACAGCATTTGGTCCCACAGGTTGAGGGCCAAGTCCCCGAGACTGCTCCCCACCCAGTTCCAGTGCCAATCACAAGCCCAGGCTGTTTTGCCAGTGCTTCTGACCGAAGGGTTATAAATCGGAGTTCCCCAAAGCCCCTCCATAGGCTTAGTGAATTCACTAGAGTGACTCACAGAACTCGAGGAAACACTTACGTTTAACAGTTTGTTACAAAGGGCATTTCAAAGGATACAAATAAAAGGCTAGATGAAGAAACACATAGGGTGAGGTCTGGAAGGGTCTGAGTGCAGGAGCTTCTGTCTCCGTGGATTTGGGATGCACCAGCTGTCTGGCACGTGGATGAATTCTTGTTCACCTTCCTGCCACCTGGAAGCTCCCAAGCCCTGTTCTCTTGGGCTTCTGATAGAGACTTTGTTGGATAGGCATGATTGACAACCACAGAGAACTGTGACTGGACAAAAGGGATCTGATCGAATATTAATGGACTGAGTGGGGAACCCCAGCAAGGCCTGTCTCTTCAGGTTCTTCTTGGCCTCTCCGCACAGCATTCTTTCTTCCAGAGTATGGAACAGAACCCATTCTGAAATGGACTTCTTGTTACAAATAGACAAAGTAGGTCAGTAAATATTTTTATTGCTAGCTCCAAAACAGAGGCAGGGGAAGATTCCTGCTTCGGGGAGAAAAGAGAGCAAGTGAAAGGGGGGAAGGGGAGGTCAGAGAGAGAGATTCAGTTTCTAGGCCTGTTCCTGAGGCCTAAAGCACACAATACAATAATGAATGAAAACCTCTGTCTGTCTGTCTGTCTGTCTGTCTGTCTATCTGTCTGTCTATCTCCCTGTCTGTCTGTCTATCTATCTATCTACCTACCTACCTATCTAGATATTATGTATATTATAAATATATAAAACATAGTATCACCACAGGTCTCTCTTGTATCTACCCGACTATTCAGCTCTGCCACTGTAGCACAAAAGCAGCCACAGACAATCCATGAACAGATGGGTGTGGCTGTGTTTCAAGACAACTTGATTTACAAGACAGGCCACGCGTTGGGGAGAGACTGCGTAATGGATGAAGGGTCTGTCTTTGTCCATGTGGGCTGCTGCAACAAAATACTGTAAACTGGGTGGCTTGTAAACAACGGGAATTTATTTCTCACATTCTGGAGTCTGAAAGGTCCGAGATCAAAGTGCCGGCAGATTCGGTGTCTGGAGGGCCCCACTTTCTGGCTCAGAGATGGTGCTGCATGTGTCCCTGCATGAGGGAAGGGGGAACTCTGGCCTCTGCAGCCCCTCATAAAGGCACCCATTCCATTCATGAGGGCCTCACCTTCATGACTGAGTCACCTCCCAAAGGCCCCACCTCCTAATATCATCACATTGAGCATGAAGGTTCAATGTATGGATTTCAGAGGAACATGAGCAGTGAGTCCATAGGAGGGTTTTACTGTGGAGCCTTGGCAATGCCTGGAACTAGATAGACAGGTACATTGGGAAAGTACTAAGTGCCAATGAGTTACTGGCTTTAGGATGGCTAATGTTATATGAATTTCACTTCAATCAATTATTTTTAAAAATCAGGCAATGCACCCAATTTGTCCCACAGGCCATAGTTTGCTGATCCCAGCAAGCTGTCCCTGGTCCCAAACTAGGTTAGATGAATATATTTGAGAGAAGTTAGAGATCAAGTCTTTATCAGCACCTTAAATTGGTGGATTCCAAATAGACAGAGGCACTTGACTCAGGTAGGAAGAATCCATAGTACGAGCGTTCAGTGCCAGCCACCATGGGTTTGCACCATGGCTGTGGCAAGTACTACCAAGTCATCCCACGAAAATCATTTAGTATCTCTGGTTTCATTTCACAGGTCTTTAGGATGGGGACAGTAAGGATTCCTTCTTTATGGAGTTAAGAGGGTCAGCTGAGTTAATACAGGTGAATTATCTGGACAGGGCCCAATGCATAAATGTCTCACATAAGAGTTTGCAATCAGTTTAATTTTAATAAATGAAAGAGATTTCCTTACCCGTGACCTGCTACTTTCTAACCTGAGAACTCCCCCAGGCCGCTCTGTTTTTTCAGAGTTGGCATAAGCAAGCTATGAGTAGACATCCTAACAAAGGCAGTCAGGGAAGCTCTAGGCAGATGTGGCTTCTTCCTGGGAGCTGGCAGGTGCTGTGAGCAAAGCCCAGGCCTGATAACTCCTGTTTCTTATGAATTAAAGCCACACACATGGCCTGAATTTATTTATTCTTCAGGGCTCACAGCCCAACCAGTGCCCAGCTGACAGTGGGAGAGGCTTCTTCTTGGCCACAGAAGGCTGACCTTTCCCTGGGTGTGGGTCAGGTCTCAGGACAGAAACTGACCATGAACTGGAACTGGTGATGAAGAATTTGGTAAGGTGGTATTTTCCAGACATAGGCAGGTTGAAAGAACCCTGCGCTGATAATAGTGGAGGAACCACTTCTGCCCCAGTGCCTGTAGGAGCAAGGAGGGTAGCAGTTACGGTAACCGAGAGAGGGGAGCTGTGAGGAGCCACAGCTGCCTGGAGCCAGTCACCCGATGGAAACGGGGCTTCAGAAGAAGGATCTGGACAACCCCCTGCACTGGAGCAGACAGAAAACCAGAGGATCGAATGCTCAAAGCATTCTTCATTCTCAGATGGGTTCTCCCTTGAGGGGCCAAAGCCAGACAGCAGCCCCTCTAGGTTGAGGCCACCTCCACAGCAACCATTTCAGCCAACAGTGAAAGTTCAACAAAAGTCCTAGGGAAGCTTCTGATTGGCCAGGTTGGAGTCTCCACTGTTGCCAGTGGGAGAAAGCATTCCGATTGGCTCATCTGGTGCACAAAAGGGGTTCAGACAAGACTGACAAGCTCAGAGGTCCAAGAATAAAGAAAGAGCATTCCCGTTATCAACATCTTTCACCAAAGCAGTGTATTTGTTACTATTGATAATCCTACATTGACAGGTCATTATCACCCAAAGACTACAGTTTACGTAGGGCTTACTCTTGGTGGTAGACCTTCCATGGGTTTTGACAAATGTATGATGAAATGTATCCATCATTACAGTGTCATGCAGAACAGTTTCACTGCCCTAAATATCCTCAGTATGCCTGCCACCAATGCATCTTTCCCTCCCTCCAAGCCCTGACAACTACTGATCCTTTTTTTTGTTTGTTTCCAAAAAAGGTTTGCCTTTTCTAGAATGCCACATAATTGGAGTGATACAGTATGTAGCCTTTTAGATTGGCTTCTCTCGCTTAGTAATATGCATTTAAGTTTCTTCCAAGGCTGTGTGCAGGGGCTCATGCCTGCAATCCCAGCACTTTGGGAGACTGAGGCAGGCGGATCACCTGAGGTCAGGAGTTTGAGACCAGCCTGGCAAACATGATGAAACCTTGTCTCTACTAAAAATACAAAAACAAGCCAGGCATGGTGGCATGCACCTGTAGTCCCAGCTACTTGGGGGCTGAGGCAGGAGAATCGCTTGAACCCGGGAGGTGGAGGTTACAGTGAGCCAAAATCACACCACTGCTCTCCAGCCTGGGTGAAAGAGTGAGACTCCATCTCAAAAAAAAAAAAAAAAAAAATGTTTCTTTCAAACACTAACTCCATTGTCTGAATGAACCACTGCTCATTTATCCATTCACCAACTGAAGAATATCTCAGTTGCTTCCAAGTGCTGTCAACAATGAATAAAGATATCATAAACATCCATAGGCAGGTTTTCGTGTGGTCATACATTTTTATCTCATGTAGGTAATTACCAAAGATTGAGGTTACTGGATTTTATGGTAAGACTACAATAGTTTCCCCTTATCCTAGGCGGACATGTCCCAAGACCCACAGCAGATGACTAAAACCACATGAATTTCTTTTTCCTTTTTCACAATTTCACGGATAGAAGATTTGTTTTTACTGTAGGTCTTAGCAACGTCAGCGTACTATGTTTTTTTCTTTCCTTATTAATCTAGAGCTTTCACCTTTTCACTTAAAGAAAGCACTTTATAACTTCTCTTTGGCATATCTCAATTGCCAGCATCAATAATCTTGCCCTTTGGGCCCACTATTAAGGAAAATAAGGGTTACTTGAACACAAGCACTGTGAGGCTGTGACAGTCAGTCTGATTACCGAGACAGCCACTAAGGAGCTGAGGAGCAGGTAGCTTTAGGCGGTGTGAAGACCCTGGACGAGGGATGGTTCACATCCCAGGTGGGACAGAGCAGACAGTCAGAGATTTCAACATGCTACTCAGAATGGGGTACAATTTAAAACTTATGATTGTTTATTTGGAGAATTTTCCATTTATTATTTTCACACCATGGTTGACTGAAGCAGCATAAAGAGAAACTGTGGACAAAGGAGACTATTGTGTGTTTAGCTTTGTAAGAAATTGCAAAAATGTCTTCCAAGGCAGCTGAACTCTTTTGCATTCCCACCAGCAGAGAATGGGAGTTCCTCTTGCTCCACTTCCTGGCCAGCAGCATTCAGTGACATCAGTGTTCTGGATCTGGGGTACTCTAGCAGGTCTGTAGCATCCGTGTATTTATTTATCCTAAATGTGGATTAAGTGCCTCTCCTAGTTTTTCAGAATAGGGTGAAAATCATGCTATTTTGGTATTCATCACAGCTTCATGGAAAGGTGGGAGGGACAGGAAGAAGTTGAAGGAAGGCTGTGATTTTAAGCCAAGGTCCATCATAGGAGTCAGTCTCCATGAGATGTGCTGCTGCTTAACCCTCAACTGAACACCAGGTTTCTTGACCAGCCCTCCAGGACTGCATCCCACCTCCCACCTGTCATCCTAACTCCTATTATGGGTCTGACCACCTTAAATCTTTGGGAACCAGCAGAAATACCTCTCCACCTCTAGCCCAGTGCACACACACTCAGACAGCAAGTCCAGCTCCCCAGACACACCACCAGCTCCAGGTGAATTCTGTCCACAGTGCGGTCAACCCTTTAGGTGATTGTGCGCAGTGGTTTCACTTCTCAGGGATCAGAATCTCTCCATTCTTCAGCAGGGTTTGGGATTCCTCCTTGGAAAATCAAAAGGCTCATTGAAGTGCTTTGTGATTTTTTTTTGGTTAATTTTTTTCTGAAAAAAAAATTAGGAGGATTGATATTCCTCTTAGGATGGACTCAAAAATTTCTGCAAGCTTAAAAATAGCCTGTCTCCCTTCACACCCATCAAGTATTCAAAAACATGAAATTCAGGCTCAGAATATCCAGTTTACAGAAGGAAATATTAAAATATTAAAGTTAAAATAAATTATTGTGAAAATCTACTTTCTGCTGGGAAGCATTGAACTGTGATGTGGCATGATGTTTTCTAGAAAAGCATCTCAATTTTGCCTGTTTATAAGGAATCGTAGCTGGACCTCAGAAGGCTACAGGTCAGGAGCTCTGTTGCTTTGGCCAAATGCATTCTCTGTTCTTCCACCCATGTCTGGAGATGCATTATAATTAATCCCTCCTGAGTTTGGATTTCTAGTTTTCTGATTTTTAAAAAACTACTTTTTAATAGATGAGCTTTCTCTGCCACCCCCAGTCAAGTCTTTGCAGTGTCTGTAATCACAGAGGTATGAAATCAAAACAACAGAGGAGATTTTGCTCTGAGGTTCTGCATGCATCCCTGGCACTGGGGGACGTTTTGCCCAGCAGATTTAATTGGTACCTTTGAGTTCTGAAGATAATGCTACTCCATTATCTGAGATTGTAATAAACATTTTAAACATTTTATGATTTCAGAGAGAACCGTTTGTGTGTGTGTGTGTGTGTGTGTGTGTGTGCCCGCGTTCGCGTGCGCCCCTGTGCCTCTGCACAGATTGGTTCTTATTTCCTTTCATTTGGGAATGTTTACCACATCTTTCGGAACTGCTGATTTCAGTTAGGAAACAAACTGCAATCAATATGGGCATTAAGTATCGATCCAAGAGGCAGAGCAGTCCATGAAGGGGACCAGCCAGCAGCTGCTTCTCTATCCAGTGTTCTCTTGGACTTGAAGTCATCCCCTGGGCCATCAGGAGCCCCATCCCACATCCCATGAGGCCCGGATGGCCACAGGCCTGAAGAGCCTGAATAGCATCAGAACCCTCTGGCCCTGCTGACTGCAGTAGGTGACATCCTCAGGGGATGTGCAGACCCTGAACTGTCTTTTCAGAAGCACATTTGTCCTGTTGGCCTCTCCACATGTCTTCAGAGTTGCAGGTGCCAGGAGACACCTGGCCAGGACTAAAGAACTCACTTCCAACTTACAGGGAACAGTTTTGAGAACAGTGGGGAGGGGTCTTTGTTGGAGCGCTGTTGATCGTTGCTGCGCCCAGGAGCAAGTAGAGCATCCACACTGCAGCAAACGTGGAGGCTGATGCAAGTAAAATTGCTGTCCAGACGAAAGGAGCCTCTGCGCAGTTTTCACTACAGGTGGCTGATTTTGGAGCACGACAGTTTTAAAGGACTGAGAAGGAAAGATCCACAGACATAACACATTTTCCACATGACTCCAGAGGGGTTCTACCTTTCCTGAAGCCTCACTTTGGGCCCCAAGTTCAGAGCTCTTATTCTCCCAGATCAGCTCTGAAACAAACATGCTCATTTATCCCCTGATTTACTTAACAAACACCAATTGAGGATATATTAGGTACCAAGCATTAGTGACACCTGAGTGAGTAAGACAGACGGATCCGGTCCTTTGGGGGCTTACAGTTTGCTGAGAAAGAACACAACGTAAGCCAATAATGAACTCGTAGGGAGTTATAAAATGCACAGATGCTATAAATAAACCCAAATTCTTACTAACAGAGATGCACTGGTGCTGACATGGGTGGTCATGTACTCAGAATGCTGGTCCAGAATGGTCTCTGTGAGGAGGTGCCATTTAAGCCGGGCCGAGACAGGGTGAGGACAAAGGTCTCAAGGTTGGGAGGAAGTGGGCATGGCCCAGCATGGAGTAGAGGCCAGTGCGGTTCTTCCCAGGGATGCAAGGGAAGAAGGGGAGAGGTGAACAGAACTGAATCGTGCAGAGTCCTGCAGGACAGGTGGGGGTTTGGGATTTTCTTCTGAGTTTGATAAGAAGCTAAGCATAGATGTGACCTATGGCCCATTCGAGGTTTAAGACTCCTCTTCAGCTGTAGTGGAGTGAGCTGGAAGGCGCGGACGTGGGGAAAGCTGCCTAGCTCAGTTATCCCGGTGGGGCCGATGGCAGCTTGGACTCGGGTGGCTGCAGTGGTGACACCAGTGGGCTAGGGGAGGTCCCTGAATGCCGGTGAGACCTCGACCCTGGCCGGTGTCTAGGCTTTTGATGCCCTCGTGAGTAGGAATTCAAGGATGAGTTGAAAAACGGTGAAACGATGGAGATTTATTGCGAAGAGAAAAGCTTGCCCTCAAGACAGGGGAGAGCAGGGATACTCAACAGACTCACACCTGAGGCAATTTGGGAATTCCATCTTTATGGGTTTCTTTAACCAAGGGGTGGAATATTCATGAAAATTCCTAGAAAAATGTGAAGATTTCTCAAAACTGATGTACTTTTACACCATGCAAGCGTGTCCGCAGAGCTGTCGTGGCACGGATGGATGTGTGACTTAGAATGCTGATGGGCACATAATGAGGTTCTAGGGGAAACCTGGGTCAAATCCAGCGTGATGTTGGGTCCAGTCCTCTTAGCCAGCATGGCCCAGATCCTGTAGCTCAGGGGCTTGTCGGCCCCTCACTTCTGCAGCTATTTCAGCCGTTTCCTTTGCTAATCATGCGACACTGTTGCCTGGAAGTTTCTAGTCTCTGGTCACCACCTGAACACTCTGCATTATTCATGTCTCAGTGGGGATGGAGAGATGTAAAGCAATTTGGGGCACATAGGTGGTGTGCCGGCAAGCCAGCTCTCTGGAATAAACATAGCCCTAACTGGTAGGGTTTGCTGATTTCCGTGGTGTAAATACTCCCACCACGGGCTGACCCCACAGCCACCAGTGTGAGGTCATGGCCAAGCCGGGAGGCCTTGTGTGTGGTCCAGCAGCCTCCCTCTGCTGGCTGGGAAGAGAAACCTGAGGCCCATGCATTGGCCACTGTTTGGTTTCTGTCGTTGAGGATGGCAGTTCCTTCAGCTGGGATGATACAAGGATGCAAGGGACACAGATTTGTGGGTGGGGCAGGGGACCTGCAAACAAGGCCTGTCTGGAGCTCCTGCTCTCACAGGTATCAGCCCACAGAGACCTCTCCCCTTAGAAACCTCTTGTACTAGGCCGGTCGCAGTGGCTCGCACCTGTAATCCCAGCATTTTGGGAGGCTGAGGCAGGTGGATCATGAGGCTAGGAGGTCGAGACCAGCCTGGCCAGCATGGTGAAACCCTGTCTCTACCAAAAATATAAAAATTAGCTGGTTGTGGTGGCACGTGCTTGTAATCAGACCCTGAAGCAGGAGAATGGCTTGAAGCTGGGAGGTAGAGATGGCAGTGAGCCAAAGTTGTGCCACTCCACTCCAGCCCGGTGACAGAGTCAGACCGCATCTGAAAAAAAAAAAAAAAAAAAAAAAGGAAAACAAATAGAAACCTCTTACACTAGTGTTGGTTCTTAGTCTCTTATCGTAAGCACAGGGCCCTGCTCTCTGTCTGATCACATAGTTATGCAGAGATCTGTGCAGTAAGTCGTAGCAACAACGGTGCTGGGCTGGAAATCCACAGATCAGGAAATGGGCTGGAGGGTGAAAAGCATGGGTTACCTGAGTGCCAAACCGCTCAAATGCAGGCCTTCTGACCCAAAAGGGCCCACCTTCTCCTCTAGGTTTTAAGAATTTGCTGATTCTTAAAAATCTATTCAAAATAGAACATAAAAACTGGACAGATTTTTTTTTTATCATTTATTTCTCTGCCCCTGTTTTTCTACTGAATTATTATGCAACAGGAGAAGTAGCCTGTGCTGAAAAATAGATAGTTAAATATTCCCTGTTTAGTAAGGGGGAGAAGTAATGAATCGGAGTGTAAATGCTGCAACTTCCAAAGACAGCAGCAAACGTGTTCATTTAGAAATGACGCAGGTAGTGTGCTTTGTGCTTTTGTTCTGTGTTAATCCTTCAGGCACTGGTTAAACCAGGGCGTTGTACGCACGGTGGACCTTGATCTGAGCCCTGCTGAGATCAAAGGCTCAACCCGGAAAGCTTTCTGCTGATTTTCTTCTGTGTCTTCTACCATCTCCAGGCACTTTGAGAGCAATTTCAGAGCAACTGTCAAAGCTAGCACATGATATTTATATCAGGATGCTGTTTGTACTTATTTATTTAACATCTGACGGTGGCAGCTAACCTGCCCATTAGACAGTATTCATAAAATGCACAATGTTAACAAGGTATAACAGAAGACTTTTCACTTATCCTCATCCACTTAACCTAAGACAGAGCTTTCAATCTTCATTCAGGTAAAGCAAGAGGTTAAGAAAAAGCAGAAAGCTGAGGGTAGTGGCTCATGTGTGCAATTCCAGCACTTTAGAAGGCTGAGGCTGGAGGATCACTTGAGGGCAGGAGTTTGACACCGGCCTGAGCAACATAGAGAGACCCTGTCTCTACAAAAATACAAAAAAAAAAAAAAAAAAAAAATAGCTGGACTTGATGGTGCGTGCCTGTAGTCCCCAGCTACTCGGGAAGGTGAGACAGGAGGATCATTTGAGTTGAGCCCAGGAGGTTGAGGGTGTAGTGAGCTCTGATGGCACCACTGCCCTCCAGTCTGGGTGACAGACCAAGACCTTGTTTCAAAAAAAAAAAGAGCAAAAACTCAAGAACTCTGAGGTCAGATAGATGCAGATTTGAATTCCAGCTCAGGCTGTTATTCACCACATGGTGTGTGCAGGCTTCTTTCTTTCTCTTTCTCTCTTTCTTTCTCTCTCTCCCCTTCCTTCCTTCTTTCTTTCTCTCTTTCTCTCTTCCTTCCTTCCTTCCTTCCTTCCCTCCTTCTTCTTCTTCTTCCTCTTCTTCCTCTTCTTCTTCTTCTTCTTCTTCTTCTTCTTCTTCTTCTTCTTCTTCTTCTTCTTCTCTCTCTCTCTCTCTCTCTCTCTCTCTCTCTCTTTCTTTCTTTCTTTCTTTGAGATGGATGGAATTTCACTCATGTCATCCAGGCTGGAGTGCAGTGGCTTGATCTTGGCTCACTGCCACTGCCATCTCCCAGGTTCCAGCGACTCTCCTGCCTCAGCCTCCTGAGTAGCTGGGATTACAAGCATGCACCACCATGCCTGGCTAATTTTTTGTATTTTTAGTAGAAAAGGGGTTTCACTATGTTAGCCAGGCTAGGCTGGTCTCAAACTCCTCACCTCAGGTGATCCACTGCCTTGGCCTCCCAGAGTACTGGGATTTAGGTGTGAGCTACTGCCTATAAAGTTTCTTAAACTCTCAGGGTGTTCGCGTTCCTGTCTGTGAAGTGAGAGTCATCTTAGTGCATGTCATAGAGCTGTTCTGAAGATTACAAGTCCAGGTTTCTTCATACTAATGATGGTCATTATCATGATTATTATCTTTATATTCATAACCTGAGTCCAGCAGATATGGGCTACGAGCCCAGTTCTGCCCTTTACTCAGTGGTCACCTTGCCCCCGACCCCGATTCTCCGAGGTTGTTTGAGCGCACCACGGACGCTGCCTCAAGCTCCCTAGTCATGTCAGCTCTGAAATGTCTGCATACCCTGAGAATTTACTTCCTCACGGTCCAGTTCAGGGCTGGGTTTCTCTTTTTCAAATCTCACTTGCTCTTGTCTCTTTCTTCTGACTTAAATGTGAAATCAGGCTCGTTTTGTGTGATTCACACACACACATACACACACACACACATGCACACTCACCCACTCACAAAACATCTGTGTGTATCATAGATGTGTTTCTGTATGAGACCTAGATGTCTGACGGGCTTTCCCGTATGAGACCTAGATGTCTGACAACTAAATCTCAGGCACCTCTGCCATGAAAAGCCCTGCCCCCCCACACCTTGGCACCTGCATTTCCTATCTTTCTCCTCACCACCACCCCCTTCGCCACTGCTCCACTCTCCTCTCCATCCTCTGTGGTCCCAGAACCTGTTCCTACATGGAATCCCAAGACCTCTAGAAAGACATGGTGATTCAGAGGCGAGAGCAGGAAGGATCTTCATTTTCCAGTCTGGGAACCTTTGAAGGACTAGCTCCAAAAAAGTCAACCAGGCTAAATTCCTTGTCCACCTCTCTAACCACTCCCTGATGGAACTAGGAGGTCCCATCGATCATCTGAAATCTTTAAAGGATGAAAAACAGAGATGTTAAACGTTCTTCCAAAAGCATTGGTCAGGCATGGTGGCTCACACCTGTAATCCCAGCACTTGGGGAGGCTGAGGTGGGAAGATGGCTTGACCTCAGGAGTTCAAAGCCAGTCTGGGCCACATGGCAAAACGCTGTCTCTACAAAAAATACAAAAAATTAGTCAGGCATGGTGGTATGTGGCTGTAGTCCAGGCTACTTGGGAGGCTTGCGCCCAGGAGGTCGAGGCTGCAGTGAACCATGATGGTGCAAGTGTACGTCCAGCCTGGGTGACAGAGTGAGATCCTGTCTCAGTAAATAAATAAATAAGTAAGCATTGCATTACAAATGGGTGTTTTCTATTTAGCACTATTATGTCCTAGGTAAGAAGGACTCCTGTCCTAGAAGCTGAATCCATACAACTTCAGTCAAACCCTCCTCCCAAACCAGCTCACTGAAAGACAGAAATCAAGAAGTGGTTACCACATTAGGAGTTAAAAGAGAAAAGTACTATTAATCTTCCATTTTTAGCCATGAAATTTGTGGCTGTATGCTTATGAGAAGTATTATTTTAACCTTTATATTTCTCTTTACATTACTTTGTGGAGACAAAATTAAAAGTTAAAAATTGATACTTGACATCAAAAGCTCAGCATGCTGAGGGGTACAACCCACAAAAAAAAAAAAAAAAGGGAAGAAGAAATGGCGGTCTTTGAAGACCTTGGGAATAGCAACATTGAAGAGTCTGCATTGTCTACAAAGATCTATGTCAGAGAAATCGCCTAGAAAGACGTCTGGCAAGGAAGGGGAAGATAAGATTTGAGTACTTTGAAATGAGTCCTTACAATTAAAAGAACATAAAACATCTGAAGAGGTTTCCAGAAACTAATCAAGACAGTACAGTACACAAGAAAGCATACCTGTCAGCTAACCCATATTTCTTTTCTATTTATAAATCATGGATTATTTCCCCCTGTATCTCTAGTAGTAAAGAGACATTTCACCTTAGCTCATTCTCCCTGCTTCAGTCACACCCTCTGCTGTGCCGTGACCTGCCTAGCCTTAGCCCATAGCGGTCCAGGAAGGAGATCACCCATGTGCTTATGAAGGTAAAAAAAATAATTCCTGTTCAAATCTCAATGCAACTGTTTCCAAGAAGCCTTAAGAACAAGGAGAGATATACTTAAGAATACTGCATGCCTCTTTTCTGATTATAAGAAACAGCTCTGTAAATAAACCATGAGTATAAAACTACAGACAAGTTAAGTATTAGGTTGGAATGAAATATATCCATCAAGTAAAAAAATTAGATCAAATGAGTGAAAATAATAACTAGCATTTATCACATGTTTCCAATGTATCAGGCACTTAAACTATTTCTTTTATTTTGTTCTAGAATTTCTATTCCCATTCGACACACAAAGACAGTGGGGCCAAGAGAGCTGAGCAAGGGGAGGGGGCCGAGGACGGCCAGTGTGGAGTCCTGGCTTCCAGCAGGAGTTTCAGAGGCTGCTGTGTTGCAGTGACGCAGCTGGGGCCGGGTACACGGTACCTCCATAGAGAACACACCCTCTCCTCCTCCTTTCCCTGACCAGTCACCACGTATACAGGTGAAATGAACCTCCCTCCCTCCCTCCCTCCCCCTCTCCATTTCTCTCTCTCTCTCTCTCTCTTTCTCTCTTTCTTTCTTCTTTCAAGATGGAATCTTGCTCTGTTGTCCAGACTGGAGTGCAGTGGCATAATCTTGGCTCACAGCAACCTTCGTCTCCCGGGTTTAAGCAATTCGCCTGCTTCAGCCTCCAGAGTAGCTGGGACCACAAGCTCACGTGACCACGCCTGGGTAATTTTTTTTCTTCTTGTATTTTGGTAGAGATGGGGTTTCACCATGTTGGCCAGGCTGGTCTGAAACTCCTGACCTTGTGATCTGCCTGTCTCAGCCTCCCAAAGTGCTGAGACTATAGGTGTGAGCCACCACCCCACCCGGCCTGGTGACAAGAACTTTCTAAACTCATTCCTTTGTTTATTTTCACCCAATCACTTTCCATCATGGAAAGTACAGTTTTGTGGAAGTTCAGACAAGCCACCTGGCTGAAGACTCCCTGGGGATGCCTGACTTCTGCACTCAGGCAAGGCCAAAATTAAGATGCTTCTGTTCTTCCTGGGCTTGTCTTTATCCATCTAAATAATAAATACTCATGTCCCTCTATTGTGATAAATCTCCCCTTTATGATCAAGCACCTCCGTGCTGCTTGAGTGACGGATTTGTCAAAATCCCTTGAGGCTTGGCCTCTGCCGCTGCAGGCTGGCTGCCCCCACCCCCGTCTGTTTTACTCACAGACAGCACAGCAGAGCATCCCGCTGACCTTGGCATATAATGCGGTTCCTCCTCACGCCTCAAGGTGCTGCAGTTGGTATTGGGCCCTGGGGCTCCTCTCGCAGATAACCCTGAGGTTCCTCAGCCTGGGCCCTGCCGGGGTCGGGACTTCAGCCTGGCCACAGTTCGTGTCCTCACTTCTTTAGGACCTGGACACCACAGAGCTAGCTTTTCATTGCTTCATTTATTTTTATTGGGTATTAACATCTTTTAATTGTGTATATTTATGAGATACAGAGGGACGTCATGACACGTGTATGTAAAGTGGAATCTTGAATTCTGATCACTGACAGAACTGAATTCTGTTCCGTCGCTTCAAGCGTGTATTTTCTCCTTTTGCCTCACTAAAACACTGCATCTGTGATCAGCATCGTCCTATTCCCCCCCACCCCAGCCCCTGGTAACCACTATTCTGTTCTCTGCTCCTGTGTGTTTGATTGTTTTAGGTCTCACACAGAAGTGAGGTCATGTGGTTTTTCTTTTTGTGCCCGGCTTATTTTACTTAGTATCATGTCTTCTAGGGTCATCTGTATTTCCACAAGTGACACAAATTCCTCCTCTCAGCCCAGCTCTTCCTCATGCAGGCGGGTCAGCATCACAAGATACCTCTTAGGAGATGCCTGAGACTTTCAATGCTAACAGCAGGATGAGTACCATCAGAAAATATGGCTCCGAATCCAGGAAACTTTCTGCATAGAAAAAGGAGATAAGCAAGAACATACCTTTGCTTTGACAAAAAAGCCTGCGGGGTCCTTGAAAGTGCCCATGTCCAGAACAAGCCTAGGCACTAAATGGAAATGAGAATTGACTTAAGGAGAGAAACTCTTCCCACTGCCTCCCAGCATGAAGACATGAACACTTAGGTTGAGCTCCAAACACATTTCTTAAACTATAAAACAAACACACCTCTCTGTGCTTTTTAGTTTGTCCGAGAACAGGATGGAAAGGCATTCTGTAGGTTCCAGTTTTCTTTGGAACCATCTGAGCAGTTCTGTGACAGTGAGTTTGTCAAAAGCTTCAGTTGTTTTATGTCATGGACCACTTAGGGTCCATCGCCTCTTCTCCATGAGAAAAGGAACACAGAGCAGTACTTCAGCCAGCCAGGATTGACTCATCTGCACTGCAGACCCTGGAGCATTGGAGATTTGCCTAGGGATGTGACTAGCATGTATAAATACATACACAAACATGCACACGCAATATGTAACTGTATTAAGATGGCCAACTAGGCTCGGTGTGGTGATGTATGCCTCTGGTTACAGCTGCTTAGGAGACTGAGGTGGAAGGACCATTTGAGCCCATGAAGTTGAGGACGCAGGGAGCTGTGATCACATCACTGCACTCCAGCCTGGATGGCAGAGTAAGATCTTGTCTCTAAAGAAAATGCCAGCTATAGCACAGAAAGTCCTGTGTCCTGGGAAACCTTACAGTCCCAGGCAAACTGGCATAGTTGGTCGCCCTCCTACTTCGTGGAGGCTGGCACCTACTGAAGCTAGTAGGAAGTCTTCTAGTTACATGATCAAGCCTGGGATGCAGAGACATTCTGTGGGCAACACGGGGAGAGGGATGTGCATGAGATGTCACTGTCTATAGATATTTCACCCTGAAGCTACATCACCACAAACCCTTTGGGTTAAGTCACTCATTTCCCCCTACCCCATCCAGTAGCAAACCCAGAGATAGAGCATGAAGACCGAAAGTCATGTAGAGGTGACCCAGAGGTGCTGGTCCTTATTCTGCGTCCTTGCTGGACGTGCTCTGAACACAAGAGTCCAGACCCAACAGTGGCTGAAGTTCTTGATTCAAGACTGAATCTCTGAGTGACCTGGCGGCACTTAAAAGGGAGACCCTGCCGTGGATCATGGGCAGAGACTGCAGCTAAGTTCCAAGGGAAAACTGAGGAGCAAGGAAGCAAGAGGGCCCAGGGACGGGAGGGGTCCAGAGGGAAGAGTGACAGGCACCAAGCATGCTATTGTCATCCTTGTGGTGACAGCACCTGTTCTGGGTCCCTTGCAGGGACCCAGAGAAGGGCAGGTGCTGTGCTGGGCTCTGAGAGAGCCCTTGTTACAGGATGAATGTGAGAAGGAACGATGGACTCTGAGGTCACATTGGGATGGGTGGAAAGGGCTGGGAAAGGACCACATCTTCCCTCCAGATCAGCCTTTCGTTTATTCATCATTGATGGAGTATCTACTATATGCCAGGAACTATTCCAGGTATTGAGGCTACACATGTAGCAGGGCTGAATAACATCTTCATATCCACGTGGGCATGGAATACTGAAAGCCCTTATTTTCTTTACATCAAGGAGTGAAAACGCTGAAGCTTCATTTTTCTTGGCAAGAGGAAAACTCAACTTCACCTGTTTTGAGGAATTAACCCTGTCTGCAGGCCGCACAGAATTTGCAGGGTCTTAGGCAGCACCAGGCATCGAGGAGGCTACCCTGGCCATGACCATCAGGCACAGGTGCTTGTTTACCAGAGTAAAGCAGAGACATTCAGGGGCTCTTCTGTGAGTGCCTGTCCTGGGCTGCAGGAATCACTAGCCAGGAGCTCTGGGATGCAAGGCAGGGAGGTGTACCCTAAGATGTAGTCAGAACTGGGGTCTCATCCTCCGTCTACCTGCTCCTACGAGGCACTCCTTTCCCCAGTCCTGCAGACTCGACTCCATTCCAGATTTCATGTTCTTCTCACCCCCTGCCCACATCTAATACCTGCCAAGCTCTTTCCTGTCCCAAGGCCTTTGCATTTTCTGTTCCCTGTGCTATCAGTGTTCTTTCCTGGGTTTTGCGTGGCTGTGTCATCCTTTTGGCCTCGTTTCAATTGTCATCTTCACAGAAGGGCCTTTCGTGGTCACTTGATTTTCGTGGTCTTCATCCTTCATCGCTTTCTATCCTACACCCTGTTTGCTTTTCTTCATCGTAACGTATTGCATCTTACTATATTATGCTGACTTGTTTATTGCACATCTCTCCTAGCAGAATGTAGGCACATGACGGGGGTGACTTGTTTTGTCTTGTTCACCACTGGACCTCTGGTGACCTTTCCAGCCTCTAACACACAGTAGGTGCTCAGTAAATACCTACTGAGTGAAGGAGGAATGAATTCAGAAAGTCTGGCTGCTCCCACAGTAGGTATAGTACTCTTAGCGTTCCTAACTCCTGACTCCAAAGCACCCCTGTGACTAAAGTTGACTGACTTGAGAAGTAGTCTATTTTATTTTGTTTCTGGATCTCATAGAATACATCTATTTCTATCTTAATTAAAAAATAAGAAGAGACAATAAAACGTGCTGTTACAGATTGGATGGGTAAAGCAATTGGCTTGACAGCAATCTAGGAATTTAATTATAGCAAAACATGCCCATGGAATACACATACTCAGGAAGGAAGAGTTGAAGAGGTCCAATAAATCAGTTTTTAAAAACAGAGGAAGACTTTGTAATCGTCCAGTTACTGCTGATGAGGCCATAAAGAAGCTCTGAGCAGTTTTCGTGCCATGCAGCACAGGCTCTAATGTGCAGGCGCCTCTTTAGAATGAAAAGCTGCCTGGGAAAAAGCCTAAACCATGTGGTTATTTATTATATAAATGGGAAGCAATGATGCAAAGTCTGGGGGAGCTGGCTAGCGAAGCTCCTTTATGTCTGACCACATGGTTCCGCACATCCTTGATCAGGGTCCTAAGGAGCAAGGGAAAGGGCAAGAACTGGCAGGAAGTGGTTGTAGCCCCAGTTGGGAAATCAGCTGGGTAGACTGATTGGTTCTGGGACTTCACAAGCACAGCAGACCTGGCTGTTCTTCCTCCAGGTTCAGGGAGCTGAGAACATCCTTCTGGGGCCCACTGTCCTGGGGATGGGTGCAGATACAGAGCGGCTCTGCAAGCCTTTCTGTTCTGGCACCTCCTTCATCTGCCAGCTCCCCAGAGAGCCCTCCTGCCTTTCTCCCTAAATAACTTTCCATTCTGGCTCCTCCTCACCACCTACCCATCGCCATCTTTAATCTTCAGAGCCTTCATCCCCATCGGAAAGTGCCCTATTGCATGACTTTTTTCCTGCGCTGCCTGGTCTCCAGTAGAATGCAAACTCGCAGAGGCCTTCTGCGCTTCCACCAGTACCTTGGACAGCACTGGGCTCCCATTAATTGTGTGTGAGTGAATGAACAAGTGGGCGAGGATGAAATGCTCCACCTGATCCTGAAACCAAACATTCATCCACACTAGCCTGCTCTTTAAGGAGCAAGTGCTGATGGCATTGATGAGCTCCCAGTGAGTGGAGGCTCTGACCCCACCTGGAATCTGCAGAAGGGACCATGGATTGAAGTCACGATTTATTTTAATCTTTTATATTGATTGATGATTCCTTGATTGAGACAGGGTCTCACTTTCTCACCCAGGCTCGAGAGCAGTGATGCAATCATGGCTCCCTGCAGCCTCAACCTCATGGGCTCAATGGATCCTTCAGCCTCAGCCTACCAGATAGCTGGGACCAAAGGTGCATGCCGCCATGCCCAGGAAATTTTTGTATTTTTGTAGAGATGGAGTTTCACCATGTTACTGAGTCTGGAATTTTTAATCCTTTAGACATTTGCTGAGATCCCAATTCTGTGAGAAAGCTCTTACCATGCACGCGCGCACACACACACACACACACACGCATGTGACACACAGAGACCTGTATACACGTAACACACATCATTAATAGTGCAGTAATCAGTGTGGATTGCCAAACCTGTCTAGCTTTCTGACTCTCGTGCATATATTAGGATCATACTTCTGGTGTTCTCACTATCCCTGCCCCATGATTGGGTGGGTTTATGAAACCAGTCCTAGCCAATGAGTTGTGAATGGATTGACACGTGTTACTTTCATGCCTGAGAACATCCTTCCGGTGTGAGACCTGAAAACACTCTCCCTTTCTTTGCTGCTTGGAGCAAGAAGGCTCCAGGCAAGAGCTGCTCACTCAGCCTGAGTCCTGCCTGGGTCAGAGTCCCCTGGTGCAGTCCTTTCACTCAAATGATGATGGGCATGTTGCTTAGAGGAGAAATGAACCTTTGCTGTTTTGAGCCACCGTGGTTAGGAAGCTGTTTGTTACCATAGCATAGCCTTGCCCACCCTGACTAATAAAAATATTATTTTCTTCTTTATGCAAAAATAAAGTATAACATAAATATTTTAATGTTACAGAAACTAGTTGAACTCACACAAGTTCTTACTACTAAGAGATTTGTAATGTTTCTGAGTAGGTCCCTATATTTTTCCAGGGGTGTGTGTGTGTATGTGCATGTAGAGAGAGAAAAAGGTATGTCTACTTAGATGTGTGGACATAAATATCATAAAAGACAAAGGAAGAGGCCTCTATAACTATGCACCTGACTCAGACTTTATCATTGTGGCCAGTCCTTAGATTTGCACATCTCTAACCTGTCAAGTAAGTAAATTTGAGCCCAAGGCAGGGTTTGCTACTCCCAAGGTCTTGGAGTTTAAGAGCAGAGTTACCTGGGACAAAAAAACAAGTCCTTGTTCTCCCAGAAAGTCCCTCTACACCACGACTCACCATTCTCTTTGTTTCTTCTGATGATGGAGGATTTTTCTTTTCATGCTTGGAGCAGGGCCCAGGAAGGTATTTGAAATACCATTGGTTCTTTTGAGGCATTAGTCATTTTATGCCTGTCTTTGCACCCTTCCTTCCCTCTGATTCCTTGGTTATGTGTTCATCCTCAGGCTATTTTGTACTTCTTCATATTGGAATGATTTCCCAGGACTCAGGTACTTCTCCATGGGTTAAATACAGCTTTTTTTTTTTTCCAAAATGTTGTTTAAGGACCATGGGAATGAACATGATCTGGGTTGCTTGTTGTGCAGTAAGACACCTGAGCCATCTCCAAACCTGCTGTGATGAAACACCAGGGTTGGGGCCCCGGACTCAGGCATGCTTAACTTCTGGAGGAGTTTCTTATGCACCCTGAAGCTGAGGCCCATGGAAGTGGCAGTAGTGTAAGACTAAGCCCCTGTAAGTGATTATTAAACATCCACAGTCCTGGGCTCAACTCCGATAACCTTTATGGTGATGCTGTCATTTGGTGACTAGGGAGTAGGAAGGTCAAGTTGAAATTTCAGCATTTCCTAAGAAAGTCAAGTTTAGGAGGGATTATAAGAATGTGTTCGTTCCTCTGTTCATTATCTTAGAACCTGCTGGAGTAAGTCCCTTCCCTCGCAGTGGACATCTGTGCGTGCCTGGCACCTGTACCTGGGACATGGAATGCGCAGTGTCCTTTTGTGGAAGCATCCTTCTGCTGTTTTTAGTCCAGGAGGTTTGAGGGAGGCTGTCTCCATCTCTATCCATAAGAGAACCTACCTGGACCTGGCCTAGACAGCCAGTTTTTCCCATTCCTTTGACTACAGTAATTTGTTCAGGAATGGGCATGACTCATCAATCAAAGGAGCCTTGATCCTTGTGCTTAGAGAACTCTTTTTGGGAAAGAGCTCTCTCTTTGCTGAAACAATAAGCTGATCAGAGGTGAGCCTGGTGCTGCTAGTGGCCACCAGAATAAAGGGAGAAATGGCCCAAGAATAAAGTCAATGCGAATGAATGTGAATTGAATGACGACATTTGAACACCTGTATTTGGCCTGGTTCTAGGTCACTGGGTTATGGGAGTCAATTGTTTTCTTGTTTTTAATAAGCCCATTTGTATCAGGTTTCTGTCACTTAGAACCTAAAGAGCCCGTGACTGGTGCAGCTTGAGTCTCACTCCCCAGTCATGATTTCACAAGTCATCTCAGTGCTGACGGTGGTGTTTCTTTCTTTCTTTTTTTTTGAGACGGAGTTTCGCTCTTGTTACCCAGGCTGGAGTGCAATGGCGCGATCTCGGCTCACCATAACCTCCGCCTCCTGGATTAAGGCAATTCTCCTGCCTCAGCCTCCCAAGTAGCTGGGATTACAGGCACGTGCCACCATGCCCAGCTAACTTTGTATTTTTAGTAGAGACGGGGTTTCACCATGTTGACCAGGATGGTCTCGATCTCTCAACCTCGTGATCCACCCGTCTCAGCCTCCCAAAGTGCTGGGATTACAGGCTTGAGGCACTGCGCCTGGCCCGACGGTGGTGTTTCTAAAAGGTGATCGGCATCCCTGCAGGTACTGCTCCTGTGACATTGGGCCCACTGATGCATGATGCCAAATGCCTTCACCAGGGATCATCTCGTGCAGGTGGTTGGTTTGACTCAGCAGATGGTGCCACGAGCCTCACCCTGAGCCAAAACTCAGAACAGCTGGTCGCCCCATCTCCTGTTGCTTCCCAAGGATGCAGAGAACTCTTCTTGGAGACTCTTCAAGGTCTGTTCGGAGGTTCTGCCATTCATTTTCTGCCAACTACGCTGGTCCTGGCTCCAGCAAATGGCTGGCTGCACCTCCCTTCACAGGTCCTTGTGTGGAAATAGGACTGGGAAGCTGCCAGCTTGGGTTTTAGTTTTGTCTTTATTTGTAAAAATAGAGCAAATCAAGTACGCTGCAGAGAATTCCAGTGTTTGAATGATAAAATGGAGAACTCTTCCTGCACAACATACAGAGCGTTGTGGTTCTAATAGGCTGGGAAACACTGGTTGCAATAGAGTAGGGTAGATTTTTGTGCTGCTGGGGCAACGTGGTGCAGCTAGCACACGTGGACTATGACTTGACCAGGTAGAGGTGCTGGCAGCCTCTGCCAACCCGACTTGCCCACAGGACCCTGGTTTGGAGAGCATCTCTAGGGATTAAACGTTCTGCAGAGAATTCCTTGGGAATGCTTTAAGGATTATGAGAAGTAGAAAAGTTTCGTTTTGAAGTTTCCTTTCTTGTTAAAAACATAAGTGTGTTAATAACTTTGTTAAGCCCTATCCTATGTAGCTGTTAGACATGCCATGCTTACAGGCACATTGTGCATTCTATGTCCTTGTACTTTCACCAAGGTATCTGTGCTGGACGTGCTCACAGGCGTGGCCCAGCTCTCCACTGCTTTTACCTGTTTAGAAAAGTTTTAAGTTGTTAACCAATTGGGTTTTAGTTTAAATTGTGAGGTCTGGTTCCAGCCAACAGAAATCAAACACAGCAGTAAGGACGACCCCAAATGTGTAAGGAATAAATTTGTGTGTTTTCCTTTGTTCACTGTACTCTCGTGGCACAAGCTAACAAGGGTACCCTTCCTGCAGTCCAGGAAGTAAAAACTGCATTGCTGAAAGATCCTTTGTCTCAGTGTTCTGTGTGTGTGTGTGTGTGTGTGTGTGTGTGTGTGTGTGTGTGTGTGTGAGAGAGAGAGAGAGAGAGAGAGAGATTGTGTGTGAGTGTGAGAGTGTGTGTGTGTGTGTGTGTGTGTGTGGCACCGAGCATCTGTTTCCAACAGGATGAGGATGCAAAAGGATCTTCTCCCCTCCTGGAGTGCATCTGTAGCCCTGGAAAGTCCAGCCTGAGAATCGGGGTTCCATTGCTTACCTTGCTCATTTGCCAGCTTCATGAGGGCAGATGCCTGCTTGCCTCATGTGCCGCTCTGTCTCCAGCACCTGCCACAATGTCGATGCGTGGTTGGCACTGGATGGATGATGGCTGAAAGAGGCAATGAAGGTGTGCGGATGAGGCCGTGTGTGCTCAGCGTGGAAGTGAGGCGAATTGATGCAGCAGGCAGGCTTTCTGTGGCCTCCGAAGGGCCGTGGTGTGAAGGGAGGGATTAGTTATACTCCTTGTGGCTTTAGAAACCAGAAGTGGGGTCCATGGGTGGGCTTGTCGTAGAAGAGGAAGTCAGCTCAGGATAAAATAGGCTTTTCTGGCAGTTGGTAGCAGTTCAACAAGCAAAGTGCTGCCTCCAGAGCTAGGAACATATGAGGGCTATTTTAGAAGGATTTGTGCCTCAGATTTAGGCTTGCCTGCTATTATTTTTGATGGCAAGTCTGAGTCTACAATCATGTTGAGATAGCCTTGTGTTGTTTCCCTGTAACTTCTTAATCTGTGATCTAAGCTGTTTCTGAAAGCTGTTGGCATTGAACTCTATGTTGATTGAGCTGATTTCAAATATTTGAAGGTGTTGGTAATGTTGGTTATTTGCCCTGAAAAGCCCCGAATCCATACTATTGGGTCCAGTTTGGTTTCCTTTCATAAATTCAACATATATCAAAATAAGATAATACAATAAAGTGGTTAAGGAATAAAAATGTTCCATTTGCAGCAGTTCATTTACAGAGTGGCTGCTTTCTTGGTGATGCTGAGTCTTACGGTGGGTTTCCCAGAAGCATAGCTTGATAAGAGGATGCCCGTGCAAAGGCTTTATCAAGAAAGTGATGCCCGGGGAGGTCGGCAGGAGGGAGTAAGAACAGCACCGGGAGGCGGGGAAGCGAGCAGGGTGTGACCTCAGGTAAAGCCCTGCAGACACAGAGTAGGCTCCCCTGATCCCGCAGGTGGATTCTGGAGTCTAAGCCACATCTCCATCCTGTCACCATCAGAGACAAGATGGGGAAGTTGCAACTTTCATATACTGCTGGAGAATGCTCCAGTTCTTAAAAGTACTTGCCTAAGTATTAAGAGTGAAGTGCCATGGTGTCTCAACTAGCTCTCAAATGCCACAGCACAGAAAAAAAAAAAAAAAAAAAAGGAAAGAAAAAGAGAGAAAAATCAGTCTATGCATGTCTACACACACAAATGATTCTTTAGCAAAATGTCTCTATATAAATGTCTATATATAGATACATAAAGCACAACGTGGCAGATGAGTATATAATAAAAGTTCATCCTTTCAGCTTTTCTATAGGTTTGTAATTTTCAAGATAAAAAGAGGAAGAGTTAACCATGATTCCACCTTCCAAAAACAAACACTGCCAGTTCTGTTCTTATTTTGTTCTGTAGTGTTTCCTTCCTACTGTGAGTGTATGTGTGTCGGTGCGTGCGTGTGTGTGTGTGTGTGTGTGTGTGTGTGTGTGTAAGATGTATTGAAAGTTTCTCTTAGAGTGGGAAATGGTAACATGAAATCATGGTGATAATTCGCAGGGAACCCGTGAATGCCCAAATCCTCCCCTAGCCCAGGCGCTCCTTCACCACAAGACAACACAGATCCCAGTGATCTGGCTCACACTCATGGTGAGCTTCCTTGCTTGGTCAAGATTTGCTGGAATGTCCTGTTGTCCTCAGTGAATCCCCCCAGGTCCTTGGTTTGAGGAGAAGGATGGAGTCCAGGAGGTGGCTGGGGCAGGGCACGCTGGCGGCAGGGCCACCGTCTTCCCAGCAGAATGGGAGGCCCTGAGACCGCTTGCTCCATAAGGTCTTGCATCCAGGAAAGAGAGAGGTGGGGGGTTTCTTCTCAGATCCTATGGAAAAAAACAAGAGATGCCGTGTGCTGTGACCTTTGTCACTTTCTCAAGTTTTCCTCTAAAAGTGCAGTCCAACCATGACCCCTGAGCTTAGGCAATTCTTCTAAGTTATAGATCAGTGTATCTTGTCCTTAGTCCCAAGTCACCTTTAGGGAGGAAGAAGGAAGAGGCTAAGCCCGGAGTCTTGATGCCATCAAAGAGATGGTGGGGCCGTCACCATGGTGCTGTATGTAACCTGCTTCATTTATTTGGTTATTTGTAAGTTAATAGACTTTTATTTTAGGACAGTTTCAGTTTTACCGAAAAATAAGTGGAAAGTACAAAGAGTTCCCACATGCCAAGTTCACCCCCTACCAGTTTCCCTATTATTAACAGCTTGCAGCACTGTGGCGCATTAGGTACAATCTGTGAGCCAGTATTGATACACTATTGTTAACCAAAACCCATAGTCTGCATTAGGGTTCACTCTTAGTGTTGTACATCTGTGGGTTCTGACAAATGTAGAATGACATGTATCCACCACTGCAGGATCACAGAGTCGTTGCTACCCTAAAGACCCCAGTGCTCTGCCCGTTCTTTCCCTTCTTTCTCCCCCGGAATTCTTGGCAACCACCGATCTTTTTATTTTCGACATACCATGAACATTTTCTTATGCCATAAAATATTATTTAAAAATAAGCTTTTAAAAGATTTACTTTAATGTTCTCTAGTTATTGTATATGTCTATTTTAAAGATATATGTCTATTTTAATTTCAGTGTTCATTTGCAATACAGGATGTACATGTGCAGATTTTTACATGAGAATGTTACTTGCAGGCTAGGCAAAGCAGCTCATGCCTGTAATCCAAGCACTTTGGGAGGCCAAGGTGAGAGGATAACTTGAGGCCAGCAGTTTGAGACCAGCCTGGGAAACAGAGCGAGACCCCATCTCTACAAAAGAAAGTTAAAAATTAGCTGGGTGTGGTGGTGCACACCTGTAGTCTCAGCTACTTAGGGGGCTGAGGCAGGAGGATTGTTTGAGTCCAGGAATTTGAGGCTGCAGTGAGTCATGACTGCACCACTGCACTCCAGCCTAGGCAATGGGGAAAGACCTTGTCTTTAAAAAACAAAAACAAAACACATTTAACCATCTGTGTTAGTCAGGGTTCTCCAGAGGGACAGGACTGATGGAACATACACAGAACTGATGGAAATATATATATGTATTATACTATTTTAGATATGTGATAGAATGTATATAATATATATATATATATATGTATTCCATCATATGTATTATATATATTATTATATATGTATTCCATCATATATATAATACATATTATATATATATATATATATATATATATATATATATTCCATCATATATATTCATATAAAAAGGGGAGTTTGTTAAGTATTAACTCACACAATCACAAGGTCCCACATTAGGCCACTGCAGACTGAGGAGCAAGGAGAGCCAGTCCGAGTTCCAAAACTGAACAACTCGGAGTTTGATGTTGAGGGCAGGAAGCATCCAGCATGCGAGAAAGACGTGGGCTGGAAGGCGGGGCGACGTGGGCTGGAAGGCGGGGCCAGGCTCCTTGTTCACATTTTTCTGCCTGCTTATATTCTAGCCACATGGCAGCTGATTAGAGGGTACCCACCCAGATTAAGGGTGGGTCTGCCTTTCCCAGCCCAATTACTCAAATGTTAATCTCCTTTGGCAACACCTTCACAGACACACCCAGTATCAAGACTTTGTATCCTTCAATCCAGTCAAGTTGACACTCCGTATTGATACTCACATCATCTATGCTTGGGCGTTTAGGGCATTTTCAGGTTTTTATTCTACTGTCAGATTGCTGTGATGAACATCCTTCCACATCAGGGTTTCCCAGCAGTTGGCACTTTGAGCAGGATAATGCTTTGTTATGGAAGCTGCCCTGGGCATGGTACGATGTGGAGCAGCGCTGCTGGTCCCTACCTCCTAGATGCCAGAATCACCCACCTTCCTCCCCTCCATTGTGACAACCCCAAATTTGTCCAGACCTTGCTGGATGCCCCCTGGGCTATATTGCTGCTGGTCGAGAAATGCTGCTTTACCTCCATATGTCTGCACACATCTGATTATTTTCTGGGGCTAAGGTCTTGCAAGTGGGATTAGGAATTTAGATTGTTTAAATATTTTTACTTCTTTTGATGAAATTTTATAGACTGTCCTTCACAGAGGTGTTTGTCCATATCTGACAACAAATTATCCTCTTCTCCTTCCAAGGGGAGGCTACTTGGGGAAAAGGGGCAGTGTGAGGCCCCAGAAGATCTAATCTGTGATATGGAGGTGTCTGGAGCCATCCAGGGAGTAATGGGTATGGGCAGGAACAGCTCCCCACAGGACAATAAAGTTTGCCTGTTAGTAGCTTTGTCCAGCACTGGCCTGAATCAACAGGCAGTTAAATATGCTAATGTGAGTTCCTATCTTTTGTAAGCCTCCCTTCACTTCTAGTCGGCACAACCCTCCTGGCTGACAGGAGCCCCAGGAAGGCAGGTGATAGGGTTTGGCTGTGTCCCCACCCAAATCTTATCCTGAATGGTATTAGTTCCCGTAATCGCGTGTCATGGGAGGGATAAGGTAGAAGGTAATTTACTTACGGAAGAGGTTACAGTCTTGCAGTTATCCTGACAGTAAGTGAGTTCTCATGAGGTCTGGGGGTTTTAGAAGGGCTTTTCTCATTTTTACTCACTTCTCCTTGCTGCTGCCATGTGAAGAGGGACATGTTTGCCTTCCCTTCCACCATAAGTGTCCTGAGGCCTTCCCAGCCATCCCGAACCATGAGTCCATTAAACCTCTTTCCTTTATAAATTACCTAATCTCAAGTATGTCTTTATTAGCAGTCTAAATACAGACTACTAAAGCAGGAGAAGCAGGCAGTGGCTTCATAGCACAGCCCAGCAGCCTAACATGAGCCCCATGAGGAGCTTAGCCAGGCTCCAGCTCTGAGTCCCCAGAGAGGTGCAGATGAGACTGAGATGGTGACTGCACAGGCAGCTGCCTGATGAGAAGGCATTCTTTAGGACAAATTCAGGAAAAAGCAGGTCTTGCAGCTGGCAGTGGCTTGGGCCTGAGGAACCAGACTTGACCTGATGTCTCACCCTTGCTTGGTGACCAGCCCCCTCCAAGCCCCACGATGGCCCCACCTTGCCTGCATTTTGATCCATGAACAGGAGGTCTAGCTGATGATTGCTTTATTTTCATCAAGAAGGGATTTAATTACCAGGTGACTGAGAGCAGAGAACGTCTAGATGGCACTTCACAGCTCCAACATGTGCTTCTAGCTGTCCTCCTGCTTGTGGTCTTAAGAACACAAACCCTCTGCAGATCTGCTGCCTCTTCTTCCTTATTTAGGTGGCTTCTCTTCAAGGTTTCCCTTTCCTCTACGTGTGCTGATTGAGATCAATCTATTTTCACTAGCTATGAAGCTCTTCCCTCCTCTAGTCAATACATGCCCCTTTTGATCAATATTCTCTCTGCTAAAATCACGTTTGTGTTCCTGTGTTGCAATCTTCTCTGTGCACATGTACCTGGAGCCGTGAGTACATAGAAGCATGAATGATCCACATCCTGAATCCCCTCCTGGGGAGTTCACTGCCCCATGTTTAAGGGTCCCCCTCCTGCCATCAGCTCCCACAATGGGCAGTCACACCAGCCTCACAGCCACCATCATAACTCACTGTGCTGATGGGAGGTGGAGTCCACTGTGCCACTCTGTGTTGGGATCTGGGGGGTTCTCCTGACATAGATTCATGGTTCTGAGAGCCATGTGGAGACATCACGTCTCGCTTCCCTCAACCTCACGTATCCGGCGCAGGTGTGCAGGGTGGCCGATCCTGGAGAATGTGCTCCTTCTTGGAATGTGAGGGAGATCCCGTCTGTAAGGGGCATTGGCTGTGAGCTAAGCCAGATTGCTGCATGTCAGCTCTTGGTACCAGCCACAGCTCCCTGTGAGCTCTTTAGGAACACAAGTCTCACCTTAATCTACTTAGTAAATCTCATTTGGCCACTAAAATAGTAGGTGCTCAATAAATGTTACACTAGTCCCCGCTTACTCGTGGGGATTCTTTTCTAAGACTTCTACCAGATGCCTGAAACCAAGCATAGTCCAGAACCCTATATATCCTATGCTTTTGTCTTACAGACATATACCTGTGAGACCATTTTATTTACAAATTAGGCACAGAAGGAGATCAATAATAATATCTAATAACATGGAATCATCGTAACAATATATTTTAATAAAAGTTATGTGAACGTGGTCTCTTTCTTCTCTCTCTCTCTCGATGTATATTGTACCCTACTCTTTTTCTTGTGGTGGTATGAGCTGATCAAGTGCCCAGGTGATGAGATGAGGTGAAGTGGATGGGGTAGGCATGGCGAGGCACTGGTAGGCTGCTACTGACCTTTTGGCCACAGTCAGAAGAAAGATCATCTGCTTCAGGGGACCTTAGATCATGGAGCCATGATGATGTCCCGTGGATAGACCGATGTCAGGAATAGAGGACACTGATGACTAATGGGTGGGTAGCGTATACAGTGTGGACTAAACTCTCATATTTTACTTCTCTTGCCCAAATTCCTATCGAAGGGGCCTGGGGAGTCTGCTCCACAAACCATAAAATCTCTTTAGAGGGATCTTATTTAAGCCTATCTAACACGGCTCACTTTCCAACCTGACTCTGGTATAATATCACATGATAGATAAAAAAGGAAATCAAAATATTTTACCTCTAAATATGTTTGCTTGCCGTATTTTGAAATGACACACAAAGCCATCCCTGTAGGGTACCATTGTCCCTGCAAAGAATCTCTATTAAAACAGTTAGATCTTTCCCCCTTCCAGGCCCACCCAATCCTGAAGCGATTAACTGAGCATCTAGCACCTAATAGAGGCCTGAATAGAGAGCATTTGCCATCTACTGTCACTAAAGGTGGTCACCTGTGAGGCTTCATCTATACTACAAGGGACTTGCCCTCCACATCCCCTTACTGTGACCCAGATGCTCCTTTCTAGTGATTCCAGGCCGTTCAGCAACAGCTGAGCTTTTTCATTCACTTGCCCATCAGAAACTCTTTGACTCCACCTATGTCCTGGAAGACTCCTTTTCCAAGTTGTCCTGTCTTTCCGGACGGAACCAATGCGTACCCACATGCTTTGATGGACGCCTCATGTCTGCCTCCCTGAGACGTGTAAACCAAACTGCAGCCCGGCCGCCTTGGACACAGGTTCTCAGAACCTCTTGAGATTGTGCTCGGGCCTTGGTCATTCACATTTGGGCAGAATAAACTTCATTTTACAGAGTTTGACTCCTCTCCTGACACACTGGACAAAGGATGATTTACTTCCCAGGTGGAATAGGGCAGGAAGTGTGAGATTTCGTCAAACTACTCAGAACGGTGCACGATTTATAACTTATACATTGTTTCTTCCTGGAAATTTCTATTTAATATTTCCAAAACTCAGTTGTCACCAGGTAACTGAAACTCTAGGAAAAGAAAAGAAAAACTGGATAAGCGGGGCGGTCTACCGTAATTAAGTCATGGAGAATGCTATCGTATCTCCCCGAAGACTACCATCATTGTGAAGTGGTGTTCATTTAATAGGGACCATCCAGTTTTCGACAGAACGGAATAATTACATCTCATTGCTTGAGCAGGATGACATGGCTGGACAGGTCAGAATAAGAGCGTTATTGTCGAAAAGTATGAAAAGCAAACCCTCTGTTGTCTATTAAAACTATTTTTAAAATTTATGTTCTTGCCGACATGCACACAGGCCAAACCAGTGCCTCGGGGCCTGCATCACGATCTCAGCAGGACAGCAGATGAGTGAAGAACTCAGCCTTCCGGTGGAGAGTTCAGAGCAAGAGTGCATGTGTGTATTCTGCTGCCTCATGAAGCCAAAGTGAGCAAATGCAAGACTGTGGAATGAGGGGTGATGTTTACAGAGCTGCGTCTTTCTCCGCAACTGTAGTCTGTGTGCCCTGGGACCGAGTAAGTGAAGGTGGAACCACGTGCCTGGCAGCCTCCCAGCTGGTTTTCTTGCCATGTCATGCCCACACCAGAGGAACTGAACAATGTCTTGGACTGAACCTGAGTCAGAAAGTGAGACTGACAAAGGTTTCATAAGTTTCGAAATTATATATAAATTCCCGTGGCCCCTCCGTCGATTCACTCCCAGTCAACGTCACCAACTGCCGAAGGACACGGGGGATGGCGGGAAGGCGTTATCAACAGAGAGTGGCAGCCTTCACAGTGTCCTGAGTGCTCTAGGTTTATTCTTCAGTAGTGCAAATATCTGTGTCTAAACTCTCTGGGGCTCCAAGTGGGAGCTTCAAATTCTTCAATCTAGACGGACAGTCCCGTGGTTCTCCAGGCGTGATTTCTGGACCAGCAGCAGCAGTTCACCTGGGAAATTCACTGGGAATGGACGTTCTCAGCTCCTCCCAGGTCTCCTGAATCAGAAGCTAGGGGTGAGACTAGCGATAGGGCTTTCACGGCCAGCAGGTGATCCTGACACATGCTCCAGTTAGGGAATCACTGGGATACACGTTCCATGTTACCGGCCTTAATCGTATTTACGGAGGGCTCTAAATTCCCTGCTAACAGAGCCACTCTACATTAGCCGAGAATTAAAAGAGGAAGGAATGCTATTATGTAAATGAAGGCTATTCAAATCTCCACGCCTTGAGAGACTCCTTGAGCACTGGAGGGCGGTGGCTGGGGAGGAAGTGTTAGAGTAAGGGCTGGTTACAGAGCAGAGATCCGGGCAGCCCTCCTGGTTCAAGTGCACGCACAGCTGAGTCCAGCCGCAGCATCTGCGCTAAGTTCCTTAACCTCTTTGTACTTTGTTTTCTTCTTCCGTAAAATGCTGAGCTACAGTACCCACCTCATGGAGCTGCCGCAGGGTTAAGTCGGTTGAGTGAAGCACTCAGCAGCTGGCGTGGCCAAGTCTGAGTTCCGCTTCTTGTTGTTAGTGTTATTTATCTGAATTCATTTTCTGTCCTGCTCCCATGTTAATAGATCTCAGCCGTGCTCTTACCTTCTTCCACAGCAACATGTCAGAAAACGAGTGCACGAACATCCTTTCCATCTAAATTAGGAATGTGACCAGATTTAAGGGACAGACATCCAGTTTAAACAAATGAGAAGTTATTTTTCTCACCGAAGAATCTGAAGACTTTTTGTCTTTTAGTTGCTGTCTTTTAGTGACTCATTAATGCAACTCTCCTCTAAGACCACTTCCTTTTAGCTCTGCAGAGTCAGAACTGGCTCCCTCCCGGGTCAGCAGGCCTGGGGAAGGGGATGAGGATTTGGATGGCTCACAAGTTGGCAGAGGCTGCTGCTGCTGCCAGCCTGAAGTCTGCACTTAAAAGCCAATTCCGTGGATGTATCAGGATGCATCATCTGAGACTGGGGACATTGTGCCTTGAAGAAAATCAGGATGATGTTCGTGCAAGTGAAGGGGGATAGAGGTCAGGTCTCCAACAGGCAGCTGGAGACACACCTCCTCCCAACAGGCTTTGTCTCCTGAGGTCCCTTGCTCTAGTGAGGTCACCATCCCTTTCCTAATCCCCAGAATTCATGGCACATCCTTGTGGATAACAACGACCATTTTCAGGTGACCAGAGGACCCTGAGGATGCTCGGTTTTGGGGGAATGTTTCATATGATGCTGGTAGTGAAAAGAGGTTCCTTCTGGCTGCAAACTGGTGTCAGAGTGGAAGCATAGTCCAGCAGCTGTGCCCTGCAGGGTCACCTTCTGTCTCTGCATGACACCCTTCCTTTCTCTGCATGACATCCCCCCTCGTGCTGGCTGGGCACCTGCTGACCTCAGAGGGGCCTCCTCCTGAGGAAGTTTGTGGTTAGACACAAAGGCAAAACTCTCACAGAGGCAAAATCACTTTGGAAAATACAAGTAACTTTAATAAATCCCTTCCAATTTGAGAACAGATTATCGTGTCTTTATTGAATCCCATATAAAATGGTAGAAGTTTATATTCATTAAACACAGACTACGTGCCAGGCAATCTAAAATACCCTAAGTAATGCATTTAATCTTCACAACAACCCACTGAGGAAAGTGCCAGCATCATGCTCGTGGATTGGTGAGAGAGCCGAGGCACAGAGAGGTTAAGGAACTTGCCCAGGCCACACAGCTTGTCAGTGGTGGGGTCAGTAGTCTGGATTTGGTGCTATTTCTCTTGAAAAGGAAAGGTCTTGGCTGGCACCTCGGAGTCATAGTGTAGGAAAAACACATGTTTTCAAGCACTGGAATCATAGAGGACTGTGAGCCATTTCCCTGGAACAGGCACAGGGGAAACAAGGCAGCTGGGGAGTCATAGACTCACGGCACCTGCTCAGCTGGGGAGTCACAGACTCACGGGCCCTGCTCAGCTCGGGAGTCACAGACTCATGGTCTCCGCTCAGCTGGAGAGTCACAGACTCACGGCCCCCGCTCAGCTGGGGAGTCACAGACTCACGGTCCCCGCTCAGCTGGGGAGTCACAGACTCATGGTCCCCGCTCAGCTGGGGCGTCACAGACTCACGGCCCCTGCTCTGGCTCATTCCAGACCCACAATCCCGGGGTGGAACAGAAAGTGGAGTTTTGCGTGTGGTTCTAGCATCCCTCTCTCTGTCACTTCTGGATTTCCTGCCCCTGGAACAGTGACCAGTGCAGAGGACTCGCTCTGTGTCCCCGTGTGTCAAACGAATGAGGTGCTGAGCACAGTGTCCCCCACGGAGCACTTTCCCCGCGCCTGGGTCTTCAGCCGCCTCCCGGGTCTACTTCACCAGGGCACAGTTACACTAAGTTGTTTTCTCACAATATGTTTAGCGACGCTCTGGTATAAACACACCTGCTGATAATTTTGGATGTGGCATGATTGGCGACTACCTCCTATCTTCCACCACAGCCTCATTCTGATCTTCATTTTAACTCAGTAATTATGCAAACTCGAGTTTTATATGTGACTGATTTTTAAAATTTGCATTATGAAGGAATTTTCCTTTGTGTGTACATGTGATAGGTGGAAAGAGAGCGATAGGTGAGTGGACTGGCAACGCAGAACAGCAGAATAACCAGCTACTGAACCCGAGTCATCTTTAGGACTAGGAGAGAATCATCAGCAGTGATACTCACTCATCTTCAGTGTTTTCATCCCGACTGAGAAGAGGTGGGATCTTTCATCCGCTCCTCAGGTTTGTACTCTTGCTTAAGGGTTCCGAAGCCATCGTGAAAAGCTCTGGAGTTAAGCCCTGGGGATGCCATGTGAGCAAGACGTGGTCCCTGCCCTCATGAATTTTATATTTTAACTGGGAAAACGGAGTACCAACAGCTAAGTGCATAAGCATGGAACTGCATTGCGGTCGCTTCTATGAAACAGGATTGGGGTGCTATTGGAGTGGACCCCAGCAGACCTGGCCCGAGTCTTCACTTCTGAGCTGGTCTCTAAAGGATGGGTAGGAATGTGTCAGAGATGGGGAGCATTCATCCTGGGGGACTGAGCCAAATGCACAGAGGTCCCAGGCAGGGAGGAAGGTGAGCCCTGAAGAAGGTTTAGCTGTCATTTATCACACTTCAGGCTGCCCAGAAGTGGAGCATTCTCCAGAGGTTTGCGGAAAACCACCCCATGTGAGTCTTTGGAAGCTGGGGTCCTGTCTCTCACGAAAGGGCCGGACAAGGTCAGGTCCTGACTCCCTTGTCCCTGTGGTCTGTGATGGGGCATTCATGACTTTGAGGGCGGGGGCAGGGATGTCAGCTCAGTGCAGTAGGGACTTTCGGGTTCATCCAGGTGATGACGATGCCGGTAATGGCATCTGGTGGCCTTGGTGCCAGCCGGGCTCCCTTGGCTTCTTTCCCCGTCCTAAGCCTGGTCCTGCAGTACCCCCATCAGGCCTATGGGCTCTTCAATGGCCTTGAGCCCAGCAGTAACTTCCCAGAGCCCCTTCCACCAGAGGCAGATTCTCTTCTTGGCAGTACTGAACCTTGACCCTTACAGAGGACCAGTGTGGCTGGAGCCGAGGGAGGAGGAATAAATTCCAGGACTGGTCAGCCAGGCCAGTCCCTACCTGCCATGCAGGGCCTTGGCAGTGGCAAGCTACAAAATGGTTTCAAACACACAGGCATGGGGCATGCGTTCAACGCCGTCTAAAAGCCTCATTGCTTCTGAGATATACAGGGTTTGGAAGGGGACTGGAAGGAGAATTCTATTTCCTCTTTCTTTTGAACATCTGGAACTCTAAAGAGTGTTCCTTTTTAAGTTGCCACTAGGAATGATGAAAGAAACGGGTTACCCATTTAGAGGACGATTATCAAGCTGCAGCCTGCATGACGTCCATTTTTATAGCTTGCTCTGACCCCCAACACGCAGAGTTGATCATGACAGTTTGGGTAATGCTTTGAGTTCAATGGCAGAGCAATAAAGAAATCTAAGTGGAAAGTGCTTCTCACTCCTGGCTAAGTCCTTCTCTCAGCAAAATTTCGCTTCAAGTGTCTTTTCATAATAAAATAATTCTGCATTCCAGCTGAGAACTCCATGCACTCACGCGCCAGTCATGTGGCAGTAGCCTGTTTTTTCATTGCTGGGCAGGATTTGCTAATGGGCACTTTATTGCTAAGTGTGTTGTCCCTTTGGGAAAAAAATAATTTTATCCCAGCGCGTGTCTGTCTCCGAGTCTACTGATCAGTGGCGTTATTATGCTTGCAAGAGTCATTTGTAAGCTTTTCAAGTGATATGCCAACGTCTCCCCTCCTCCAGGTAAAAGAGAGAAAATGCTAAAAGCAAAAAGCTAGATCTCCCAGGGGATGGAGGGAGGCGTCCTTGCCATCAAATTGATGTTTATCTTACACGTGTTATAAATCAGGATGTACCCTGCTTGCTGCTGTTTTTCGTGCAAATTCCCAAAGTTAGTCTAGCTATTAAATAAGAGTGGAAGTGTACTCAGATGAGAATTCAAGTTCCTGTCTCCTTCCTTAGCTGTCAGACTGAGACAAAGGGCCCCAAACTCCGAGCCTTGATTTTCTCATCTGTGAAATGGGAGCAGTAAGGATATTTAGTTCTTAGGATGATTGCGAAGATTAAATGACGTAATAAAGCCTAAAAAGCACAGAGCACTATTCTGAGTACATATGAAATGCCACTTTGCAGTTGTCTCTGCTTTTTCTTTCTCCGGTACGTGCAATTTTTGCAAATGCCTCCACATGCAATGGATAGTCTGTGCTTGAGAGTGTTCCTTCTCACCTTTACTGTTAATCACAAACCAGTTTGGGGGCAAGGCAGAGATAACATCTGTCTCTTTATTTTTTTTTCTGAAAACATTGCTGAATTTCTTAAAAACAAAATTTGCCTGGAACTTGCTCGTTCTGTGCTCAGAACAAACACATACTCAGTCCTTGCTGCCAGTGACTCTCTGTGAGAGGTTTGTGTGTGTGTGGTTTGAATGTTCTTATAAAGATTTTCATAGATGGATAAGCTGATATTCAAGAGGTTGGGTAACCTGCCTAGGGTTGCCACTGAAGTGGAAGTCAAACTAGGCTCTGAAGCAAGGTGCTTGAGAACTAAGGTCCTTCTTAATCTTAAAACATCCTCCCAGCTTCTCTGCCATTCTCTGGTGCTCTCATTCCTGAAGGAAGATAATCCCAATTTAGAATCTGTAGGTCAGGATGACAGGTGGTCTGGAAACAGGTCATTAGAATGTCAGCTATTTTGCCAACAGCGTTTCTCAAATTCAGACATGTGGGCTACCAGGTTCACATCTCCTGCCCCCATAAAGTGAACTGGAACATTCTTGTTGGTGGCTTTTGAAGGAGATACCACACAAGGCAATGGCTCACTACAGTTGTTGCCAAGCAACTCATGTAAGCCCAAGGCCACCAAGGGGATGTCTTCCCACAGGTGAGCTAGTGTGGGGCCCTAAGCTTGGCTTGTTTATGGTGGCTGCCACCAGACCAGATGGGAAAACTGAGTAAAACCATCCTATATTCACTAATGGAACATAATATGCAAGTGCATTTCTCTTTTATGAAACTTCTTACCCCATACATTTAGTGAACTCAATTCTTAACAGCTGAAAATTCTAGGAGAGTTGAATTTGCTCCTGACCAAGCTTTCCAGTGATCTTACAAGCCACTACTGTGCTCTGTAGTTGGAGGTATTATCATGGAGGAAATATGGATAGTTCAAGCTCACTGCCAACTGAGATCTTTTAGTTCTGTGTCCCTGCTGAAGTCTCAGGCTGAATTGTAGTTCCCAATGTCAGAGACGGGGTCTGGTGTGAGGTGATTGAATCCTGGGGGTGGATTTCCCCCCGTATGATCTCCTGACAGTAAGTGAGTCCTCAAGAGATCTGGTCATTTAAAAGTGTGTAGCACCTTCTCCCATCCTTCCTCCTGCTCCCATCATGTCAAGGCTGCATCTCACTTCATCTTCAGCCATGATTGAAAGCTTCCTGAGGCCTCACGGAAAGCCAAGCAGATGCCAGCATTATGCTTCCTGTAGCGCCTGCAGAACTATGAGCCAATGATAAATTACTTTTATTTATAAATTACTTTGGTGCTCTCATTCCCGAAGGAAGATAATCCCAATTTAGAATATGTGGGTCAGGGTGACAAGTGGTCTTTTCTTGATAAATTACTCAGTCTTAGGTATTTCTTTACAGCAATGGGGGAATGGGCTAATACAGCAATAAACTGATGATAAAGTTGGAGGACAGGGTGGGACAGGGGAGGATCTTTACTGTTTCTGATATGGTTCCTCTCATCTTCCAAAACTGGTTCTCAACTGGGGTCGATTCCCCTCCCCAACCAGGAGACATTTGGTCACATCTGGAGACATTTTCAGTTGTCACGAGGGGGAGGGGGGTCCTCTTGGCATCTGGTGAGTGGAGTCCAGGGATGCTAAACGTGCTACCGTGCCCTGGAGGCCCTAGCAGCAAAGAATTATCTGGCTCCAATTGTTCATAGGTCAAAGATTGAGAAATCCTATTTGAAGTTTGCAAAGAAAAAGTTGAGCATCAAAAACCTGCAATCATCCACCAGAAAGGTCAATTTTACTGTATATCAATTTAAAAGTAGAAAAGTAAAACATTATCACATAGGCCTCTAGATTTAATTGCCAATTGACAGGAAATGCAGATGAGTAGGACATGTTAAAATGAGGCCAGGAGGATGCAATCTGCAAAATCTAGACTTCGAAAAAGTCTGTGGTACATGTGACCTTACCAGACCTCGTAAGAAAATAGGACTTATGATACATAACAATGAATTGCAATGTATAGACCTCATTTGTTAAAACTAAACTAAAGAAGTTGTGCTTCAATGTTCATAAGAGATTGGCTCCAGGACAACCTTCTACCCACCCCTCCCTCAACCCCAAAATCCATAAATGCTCAATCCTCTGGTATAAAATGGCATAATATTTGCATGTAACCTATACACATCCTCCCATATACTTAAACTCATATCTAGATTACTTGCAATACCTAACACAATGTAAATGTTATACAGTTGATACATTGTACTGTTTTTATCTGTATTTTTATTGTTGTATTGTTATGTTTTATTTTCTTCAACTAGTTTTGATCTGCAGTTGCTTGAATCTATGGATGTAGAACCCGCACAAATACAAAGTCCACTGCGTATCAAATGATTAAGGAGGTGAACAGGAACTGAATGTCTCATGCTGTTAAAATATTATGTTTTTAGTGCAATATCATACTGTAGTTAGGTATAAAGGAGTCTCTGCCTTCTAGAGATATATTTTGATAAACCACAGATGAAATTATGTTTGAATTCCATTTCAAAATAATTGGAGGGAGGAGAGTCTGTGATTATAGATGGAACTAAATTGGCATGAGTTGATCCCAGTTGATGAATGCATGGGGCTCATGGTTCCTTCTCTGTACTTTTGTCTATGTTTGGAATTTTCCATACTAAAATGTTTTCAGAAACAAACAGTGCCAAAAGCCAAGTTACATGGGTCAAATTCTCATAGCTAGGGCAATGCTGTCCAACTCAGACGGGCCCTGCATGTCTGTTCACCTCACAGTGCCCCACGGGACCACCGAGGGTCCTCCTTGGCTTCCACAAAGGACACTGGGACTTGGAGTTTGAGCAATTACCTGTGCGCATGAGTGCATAAGTGGTGGGGCTGGAATTCAAGCTCAGATGCTTTTGCCCCCAAATCCCGGTTCTTTCTGCTATGCACTGCTGCCTACCTCCTGCAGAAGGCAGGTGCTGTTTTCAGGGTGGGCGGAAGCCTGTGCTAATCAGCTCCCTTCCAAAGCTGCACCTAAGCTCTCCTTGTCACCTGGTATTTGGACAGTTGAACCTTAAGGAATCACAACATAATGCCTGATTTCTACCCTGGGAACTGCAAGCTAATTCCAGGTCGAAATGGAAATATTTTCCCCATGGAGAAGAGGTGGTTTTAGCCGCTTCTAAATGGGAAATGCTGGCAGCTGTTAATATTGATAGTTATTCCTTGAAAAATGGCTTCAAGGTACTACTAATCAATTGTCTCTCAGAATGAAGAATGGAGCACTCTGCTGTCCCGGAATTGCAACATGTATTTATAAACACATGCTTTACAGAACAGACAGGCGAAATGAGCCAAGTCTTTGGCATGATGATCGATATTCAGAGTGATGAAAGCAATTATTAGCATCTATATTGCACTTTGTATTTATAAAATTCCTTCTTTAAAAAAACTGGCCATCATAGCTATTTTGTGTTTCAGGTATTTGATGTTGTACTAGGTATACCGAATTGTGCTACTTGGCATTGGATTGAAAGTTAACAAGGGCTGGGACTGTTTTTCTTTTCTTTTCTTTTTTTCTCACTTGGTAAATAAGTAGCTTTGCACTTGGCTAGAAACATCTGGATGATTTAGGCACTGGCTTGTAACAATGTTTGCTTTGCTCTGTCCTCCTAGAACTGATATTTGCATGAAAGGCTCATGGCAGTGAGTTTCTTACTCAGCCTAGATTTAATGTGAGATGGATGAGGGAGATTTTGGTTCTTCCTTTTCAAAACCCTCCTGGGAACTGGGATCTGGAGAGGCATGAACTGGATTCTAAGATGACTTCTCAGTGTAATCCCTCCCCTTGAATGTGGGTGTGACCTGTAACTTGCTTTTAGCAATTGAATATGGCAAAGGGGATGGAATGGTATTTATGTGATTGTGTTATGAAAGGTTGCAATATCTGTCTTGCTAGAAGACCCTCTCTCCCTTGCTAGCTTTGAGGAACCCCCAGCCACACCCCCACCCCCAGGGCCATGCTAAGGATGCTCCTGTGGCAGGAACTGTGGACACCCTCTGGCTAACAGCCAGCAAGGAAGACCTCAGTCTGACAGCAGCGAGGGAGTGTGACTGCCATCCAACCATGTGAGCTCAGAGATGAATCCTGCCACAAGCCAGTTACTACGGGCACCTTGATGGCAGCCTTTGGGAGACTTGGAAGCAGAGACAGGGCCCAGCTAAGCCGTGCTGGACTCCTGGCCCGCAAAATCCACAAGATCATAAAAATGTGTTGTTTTAAGGAACTTGTTTGTGGTCAGCAATAAACTGATACAGCAGGTAAAATGTGGTGGAGCTGGAATTCAAGCTCAGATGCTTCTGTGGTTACCCAGGTAGTCAATGGTAGACCAGGGACTAAAATTAATTTCACTTTCTTCTTTCTGAGAGTGTGGTCAAGGCAAAATTTTTAGGCTCCTGATGTAAAGCAAGAAAATGAGCTGGCGGAGTTGGTGATGGAAAATGAACAAGTGTTGAGGGTAAGAATTTATAGAGGTCTTCTAGCACATGCCCAGTTTGCCTTTTTATAAAAGTGGGAGACTTCTGAGGATCCAATATCATCACCACTTAGTATCTCAGCACCTGGTATCTCAGCACTTACTATAGCCCAGGATTTTTGAGAAAACTAACTTATTTAATCCTCAAAATAACCTTATTTATTCTATGTTATTGTGCTTATCTATATTATTCTGCTTAAAAGAAAACTAATGTCTGGAGTAATTCAATGACTTGAAACATTTTATGCAGGTGGTGAGTATTCTGACACCACAGTCCAGCTCTTAACCTCCACAACCCGCAGGTCCGTTTTAGTAACATAAAACTGCCCGGCACACAGTTATAAAGTGAGCCCAAGACTGTATTCCAGTGCTATGAATGAGTGAACATACTAGAAATATGTGGGGACTTTGATGTGCAGGTCGGTTTTAAAATGTGCCTCGGATTTGGTTGAAGCGGGTATGGTAACACATGCAGACACAAAAATGTTTGTCATTAAGAAAGAAGTTTATTATGCTCGTGGTCCCAAGAAGCAGGGAGTAGACTCACCGTGCATGGCCATGGGGGAAGCAGGGAGGGCGATGAGCAGGCAGCAGAAAGGGGCACTGTGGTGGGAACCTTCACTGTGTTTTCATAGGAAGGAATGAGAAAAACAAAGTGAGCACGTGGGGCAGCCTTTGCATTGGAGATTTTGAGTAATTCCGCAGGCTCTGAGCTATGGGAGTGTTAAGGTTTGACTGTGTCCTCACCCAAATCTCAGCTCAAATTGTAATAACCCACACGTCAAGGGTGGAGCCAGGTGGAGATAATTGAATCGTGGGGGTAATTTCCCCCATACTGTTCTCAGGGTAGTGAATAAGTCTCACGAGATCTGATGGTTTTATAAACGGGAGTTCCTGGGCACACTCTCTCTTGCCTGCCACCTTGTAAGATGTGACTTTGCTTCTCATTTGCCTTCCACCGTGATGGTGAGGCCTCCACAGCCATGGGGAACTGTGAATACATTAAACCTCTTTCCTTCATAAATTACCAGTCTCAGGTACATCTTTATTAGCAGGATGAGAGCAGACTGATATGAGGAGCTTATCCCAGTTGTTTGGTATCTAGCTCTAGGAATGATTAGGGCAAGAGAATGTGTCCAGACTTCAGGAGCCTAAGAAAATAAGACAGGTGTGGGTATGAATTCTAACTAATTTGCATATTCGAGGTGTGCACTCAGGCAAGCTATTTGCTATCTAGGAATTAGCCAACCCTAGAAAGGGTGGTCCTTTTTCAGATGCCAGAACATCAAGAATACAGAAAATATGAAAATACAGTTGATCTAAGGTACTATAATGCCATATGAACTGTTGACAAAGCATTGGCAATAGTTAGGATATCACTTAGGAGATCAGACTCTCTCTAACTTATAAAAGAACGCTGCAAAAAAGGGCCAAAAGCATTGGTATGTCACTGTTATTCCAAGCACAGATAGTGAGCTGGGAGATTCCAACCCCTCCTTCCTCTGAAATAGTGACCTTACGTTTACATGTTTAGAAAAACACAGTGGATATCTCCATTCTTAGGTAATGTGTGTTTGGTTTCTGTTGTTTTTCTGTGCTTCAATACAACCATTGCTCTTAGAGACTGCTGATTGGCCCTTTGTCATAATAAGTACTAACAATGATTTCTAAAGTGCAGCCTCCCCTCTCTATAAGGGATTGAATATTCAACATCTAACACTCTCCTGAGTTACAGAGTTGGCCAGTGCATGCTTGGTTTTGGGTGCATCTTCCAGAAAACTCACCCATCTGTTTGCCCATTGGGTTGGTTACATTCATCATGAACTGTGAAAGGCAGATGTTGAAAAACTACAGGAGTCCTCTAAGGAGTCTATTAGGAAGCCCTGCTTTTCTTCCCTTACAAGCCATGTTTTTTTTGTTGTTGTTGTTCAAAGAAGAATACATCATTGTCTCTTTAATGTGGCATGAATATGAAAAGACTCGAACTGTGTCTGAGCATCATAACAAGAAAAACACCCTTCCTCCCATCCCCAGCACCAGAAATCCTGTCATTTGCAGGAACACGAGTGAAACTGCGAGTCGCTATGTTAAGTGAAATAAGGCAAGCAGAGAAAGACAAATATTGCACGTGCTCACTCAGATGTGTGAGCTACAAAAGCAGGTTTTCTGAAGATAATAGATTGGTGGTTACCAGAAGCCAGGAAGGGCTGGTGGTGGTGAAGGGGAAGGTTGAAGAGAAATTGATTAATAGATATACATACACAGCTTGACAGAAGAAATAAGACCTACTGTTTGATAGGTCGGTAGGGTCACTATAGTTTACAGTAATCTAATGTATATTTCAGAATAGCTAGAAGAAAATAATTCCAATATTTCTAGCTTAACTAAAAAATATTTAACATGATGAATACCCCAATTATACTGATTTGATTTTTACAAATTATATGAATGCATTAAATTATCACAACTACCCCCCAAATAGGTACATTTATTATGTATCATTAAAAAAATAAAATAAAAAGAGAATTATCTAAGGTCTTCCCCATAAATATATTGCAAGGCATAGAAACATGAGGTTAAGAAGCAAAGAATGAGTTCACAAAGAGAAGCAACCACATCAAATGCTTCCTGAATTGATTCAATGTGTGGAGAAGACTTAAGAAACTTAGGATGATCTTTAGGGTGGACTGTTCTACCTACAAGCCAGAGTGGTGATAGGATCCTGCCGGGCATTCTCCAACATGGTCTGTTCACATCCCATCTTCATTTTCATTCATTCATTCATTCAATTGGCAAATGCTTATTGAGCACCAACTGCAATGCTGTACATGATTTAGGTGCTGAGGATAAAGCAGTGGGCAATCATTGCCTACCTTCACAGGGCTTACATTCTGGTGATGGGCACAGCCATCGGAATCTGCTCTGCTCCAGGACCCCAAAGACCACCATTCTGCAAATTTCCTTGATATTTCTTAAGGCACCACACATAACTACGTTTTTGTAACAGCCTCCTCTTCTGGACCAGGGAGAAGGTGACGGTGTGACATACTCTAAAGAGGCAGGTAGGATGCAGACCATTTGGGACCTCATTGGTCACAGTGGAGATTTAAAGAAAAAAAAAAAAAGGAAACTAAACTGTCTTAATCAGGAGCATGTTTCTGTCTAATTTGCTTTTATTTAAAGACACGATGGCTTTATGGTGGATGTGGCAAAGGAAGAGGAAGAAGGGTCTCTTCAATGTCTTCTGGAGTACAAACCAGGCCAGAAGTGGTAGCACGTTAACAGTAGAAGGAAGAAGGTGATTGAATCTGAAAAAAAAGAAAAAAAAAAATCAGAAGCAGTGGCCTGCTGGTACATGTTAACAACCATTTCTCTAAGGGAAAAAATACAGCAATTTGTGGCGTTTACTAATTTCAAGCAACCAAGTTGACATCATTGAACGCAGATTTCAGAAGAGAGGCACAGAATAGGCTCCCGCAAGCTGGAATGAGCCGGCTTCGTCACAGCACTTCCTTAGCAGGGGAAACGGGCAGCACGTGGTGATGAACTGGATGTGGGGAATGAAGGAGAAAAAGAGGTGCCAAGAATGAGCCATAGCTTCTGATTTGCTGAACGGGATGAATGATGGAAATGTCCACAAATAGAAACAATGAAGAGGAACAGACGTGGGGGGAAAAGATCTGTGAAGCTAACGAGAATGGGGGAGTATTCGTCAAAGTTACCAGGAACGGGCAATCTGAAGGGGGACCCAGAGGCTGAGTGGATGGTCTATCAACCCAAACTGTGTGTTAACATTTTTAGGTCTACGCTTATCAAGAACTCCCTAATTTTTTTTTAACCAGGGATGGAATCCTATTATGATTATTTTGCAAGCCTATTATATTTCAAGCTTTTGTGAGGTGTCTTAGAGGATGGATCAAGGAGGTGGTGGAATATTCCAGCTAAAAATCAGAGGAGTGTCCGGGCATGGTGGTTCTTCCCTATAACCCCAACACTGGAGATCAAGCATTTGAGACCAGCCTGGACCACATAATGGGACTGCATTTATACAAGAAATTAAAAAAATTAGGCAGGCACAGTGGTGTGTGACTGTAATTCTAGCTGGAAGGCTGAGGTGGGAGAATCAATTGAGCCCAGGAATTCAAGGCAGTTGAGCCCAAGACTTTGAGTGCAATGAGCTATAAGCATGCCACTTCACCCTAGCCTGGGCAAGACCCTGTCTCCATTTTTAAAAAAGAAATGAGAGGAGTGATCTTGGCTGAAGATATACATTTGAGAATCATACAGGTATAGGTAAAATTGAGAGGAGATTACTTAGCATGAAAGTAAAAACTTCACCTATAAATGGGGTCTCCAATTTCTCTTTTTCATCTCCCTCTTTCTTCTGTGAATACAACACGTACTGTCTGGATAAAAGAGGATGTGCCCTAAAAGGAGAATGAGAAATAAAACTCAGAAGGAGAAAAAAATGTAGAGAATATTGCTGACTGCAGCCAAGGGGAAGAAAATGTTTCCAGAAGGAAGTTACCACTGAGAGGTCAAGTAAGGGGCTGGAGAATGCTCCTGTATTTTGGCAGGTAGGGCCAATGGATGGAGTAGTTGTAGCCGAGGGGCAGAGCAGAGTAGAGTAAGGAGTAAATGTGAGGTAAGAAAATGGATCAGAGGAATAGTCTCATATATTAAGAGATGAAAACTAGATTGGTCATTCAAGTAAAATGTGAGACATTTTTAAAACAAAATACTGGAGCTATTTAACAGTTGAAGAAAATGATCTAATTAAAATATACAAAAAAGAAAGAGACTTGAAATTGCAGAGTAAAGACCTCTGAAAATTCCCTCCTCCATAAAAAAAGAAACTTGCAGAAAAAAAATCAGAATAAGCTTTTTGAGAATTCTAGAAATTAACCAAAGCTTGCAGCAATGCAGGAAGGGTTTGTTTTTTCCCCAAGAAAAGTGACTGAATCTTAGTAAGAACAATAAGCTTTGTGGCATTTAAATTTTCCCTTGTCTCATCTCCCACTCTCCAACTCCATAACGATCTTAAAAAATAGCAGCTCACATCCCCAGTGCAAACTGAAAGTCACTAGAGAATGCAGAGAGGAGCTAGAACTCTTCAAAGTCTCATTCTCAAAGAACTGTCATTTTTGACATGTCAGGTAATTCCCTGGAAGACCCTACTTACAAGGCTGTCTGTATATGATTTGATTTGGAGCTTACACAGTGGGAGAAGCCTTCTCTCTAAGGGTGATCATTTAAAATAATTACTGGTTGTTCTTTAAACTTTGTAGCTGCCTAAGGTGGTAGATAACGATTTATGTAAAAACATACCAACAAAACCTTTAAGGGAAAATACTAAAACTCTTTAAATTCAACATTGAGAAAACAAATAATTTAATTAAAAAGAAGGCACAAGATTTGGACATTTCACCAAAGAAGATAAACAGATGAAAAAGAAGCAATCAAAAAGATGTTGAACGCTATATGGCACTATGGAATTGAAAATGAAAAAATGATGAGTTACCACTGCACTCCTATTAGAGTGGTTACAATTCAAAATAGCACCAAACAAAATGTTGGTGAGGCTATGGAGTAACATGGATTCTCATTTATTTCCTAGGAGTAATGAGAATAAAAAAAAATGCTACGGATACTTTGGAAGACATTTGGCAGTTTCTTACAAAAAAAAAAAAAAGAAAAGAAACTGACACAATATGACAGTCATGTCATACCACCTAGCACTTAAGTATTTACACAGTTGATTTGAAAACTTACATCCATCCACACAGAAACATGCACACAAATGATTATAACAACTTTATTAATAATTACCAAAAATGGGAAAAAGCAAGTTGTTCTTCAGCAGGTAAATGAACAAAAAATTTTACTACACCCATGCAATGGAGCAATGGAGTCTCTTCACCCATAAAAGGAAAAGAGCTATTAAGCTATACAAACATGATGAGGGGGGATCTTAGATGCATCTTGCTAAGTGAAATAAGCCAGTCTAAAAAGGCTACATACCAAATGATTCCAACCACATGACATTCTAAAAAAGGAAGAACAGTGGAGATAGTAAAAAGGACAGTAGATGCCGGGGGCTGGGGGCAGTATGAAGAGAGAAGAAGATAAGTAAGTGGAGCATGGGAAATTTTTAGAAAAGTAAAACTATTTTGTATAATACTTTGATGGTCAATACATGGTATTATGCATTTTACATTATGCCTATGGCATGTAGAAACCCACCAACAATACAGTATAAAAGGTAAACTCTAGTGTAAACTATAGACTTTAGGCAATAATAAATAATGTATCAATATTGGTTCGCCAATTGCAACAAAACTACCACACTGATGCACAAAGTTAATAACTGTGGAAACTGTGTGAGAAGAGGGAGGAGGAGTATGCGGAACACTGAACTTTTCTGGTCGATTTTTATATAAATGGAAAACTGCTCTAAAAAATAAAGCCTATTAAGTAAAACACAAAAAGAAAACATGGAGCAATGAGAAAGCCACAGGGGTTTTGAAAAACTCTGACATATTCCTGAGAAAATAGAGGACCATGCACATACACAGAGCATGACTATGCTCAGGAAGGACTTAAAACGGCCCTAAGGTCTCACTTCCGGCTGATCTTGAGGATATGTGTGAGCAGCAAGTGAAGGCTAAGGCAGAGTTGTGAATTAATTACCTGCCTGAGTGTTGAAGGCATGCCCCTATATGTAAACAGTGGGTGGAGAATATTGCTGACTGCAGCCACGGGAAGAGAATGTTTCCAGAAGCAAGTTACCACTGAGAAGTCAAGTAAGGGACTGGAGAAGACTCCTGTATTTTGGCAGGTGTGGCCATTGGAGGGAGTAGTCTAAGGAACACTTGGAGATACATTGGCTCTATCTATTTAAACATATCTATGTCCAGTAATTAGCTAACCACTAAAGACTTCAGTGATCAAACACAACAATGAACACGGACTGTACAGAATTAGTTCAGAAAAGTCACGAAACTAAACAAAACAAACAAAAGAAAAACCCAGCAACTACAATAAACAGAACTGCAGGCCCTAGAGACAGAAGAGAGCAAAGAGAGACATAATCTAGAAAATAGCAAAATGGAAGATGCAAATCCAAGAATACTAGTAATTACTCTAATTGGAAATGTATTAAATTCTCCAGTCAAAAGGCAGAGATTTACTTAATAAAATGTATAATCCAACTATTTACTTTCTACAAGAAACATAACTTATATTCAAAGACAAAAGTATGTTGAAAATAAAAAGATGAAAAAAGATCTATAATGCAAACAGTAACAAAAGGAGATTTGAAAAAGCCTATACCACTAAAACAGTAAGCAAAAGAGAAATGGAAAAAACATGCCAGGCAAACAGTAACCAAATAGAACTGAGGTGGATGTGCTAACATTAAAATAGAGTTTAGCACAAATATTTGTAGTAGATATAAAGAAAAATACTTGATAATGATAAAAGAATGGATCCAAAAAGAAGATGTAATAATTATAAATGTATGAACCAAATAACAGAGTCCCAAAATATATGAAGGAAGAATTGGTTGAACTGAAGGCAGAAATATAAAATTCATCAATAGTCAGAAACCTCAATACTCCACTTTCAGTAAAGAATATAACAATGAGAAGATCATCAAGGAAATAAAAGAGTTGAACAATACTATAAACAATTAGGGATAAGAGACATGTATAGAAGAGTTTACCCAAAAATAGCAGAACATACATTCTTTCCAAGTGTATGTGGAAGATTCTTAAGGTTAGATAACATTTTAGGTCATAAAATAAGTCTCAATATATTTAAAAGAAATCATAATAAACATCTCCTTCAACCACAATGAGTGAAACAAGAAACGTAAACAACACACTCCTAAATAACCAATAGGTTAAAAAAGTAGTCACAGTGAAATTAGAAAATACTTTGAAATTAAAACCTACATACCAAAAGTTATGGAATGTAGTTGAAGTAGTGCTTAGAGAAAAATTTACAGAAATCAATGCCTGCATTAGAACAGGAATCGATAACCTAATATTACACCTTAGAAAATCTAAGCACAAAGCAAGCAGAAAAGGAAATAACAAAAGAGGAAAAGTAAATAAAATGGGTCATAGGACATTATGTTAAGTGAAATTACCAGGCACAGAACGACAAAGTACACGATGTCACTCATACTCTCTAAAAAAAGTTAATACTCCAGAAGTAGTAAGCAGAATGGTGGTTATCAGAGGGTGTGGTGAAGGGTGGTGGTGGGGACATGTTTGTCAAAAGTTACAAAATTTAAATTTGATGGGAGGAATAAGTCCAAGAGATGTGGTGTGCAACATGATGACTATAGGTAACAATATATTGTAGTATTAAAAAATGTGAGGGTGAATGTAAACTACTCTCACCACAAAAATGACAGCTATGTGAGGAATGTGTGTTGGAATTAACTAGATTTAGTCATTCCACAGTGTTTATTATATGCACTTCAAAACATTATGTTCTACATGATAAATACATACACATTTTATTTGTTAATGAAAAAATGGAGGAAAAACAAAACCAAACATTTTTTTTGAAAAAATATTAACAAATTAATGTCTCTACTTAGACTAGCAAGAAACAGAGAAAAGACTCAAACTTACAGATATAAAAAGGATTATAAAGAAGTATTATGAATAGTTGTACACCAATAAATTAGATAATGCATATGAAATTAACAGTTTTTGGAAAGACACCAACTATCGAAACAGAAAAAATTGACACCTAAATAGACCTAAAACAAGCAAAGGGATTAAATTAGTAATCAAGAAACTGCCCACAAAAACAGGTCCAGCAGATGGTTTCACCTCTTAATTCTACTAAACATTTAAATAATAATTAATAGTAATTTTTCACAAACTTTTTCAAAAAATAGATGAGGAAACAGTTCCCATTCATTCTGAGGCAATTATTACAGCAGTACTACACAGGAAAAGGCATCAAAAGAAAACTACAAAGCAATATTTCTTATACATAAAAATGCAAAAATTGTTAATAAAATATTTATATATTGAATCTGGCAACATCAAAAATATTCCACACCATGACTAAGCGGGATTTATCCCAGGATGTAAGGTTTGGTTCAATGTGTGAAAATTGATCCTTGTAATACACTAGTCAAATAAAATTTTAAAAAAATCACGTGGTCATCTCAATAAATGGCAAAAGGCATTTACAAAATCTAGCATTCTTTTGTGATGAAAAACACTCAACTAACTAGCAATAGGAGGGAACCACCCCAACTTCATAGAGAATATCTATGAAAAACCCACAACTAACATTAAACATTATACTTAATGGTGAAAGTCTGGACCTTCCCCCTAAGACCACAAAAAATATAAGGACGCTTGCTGTCACCATTTCCATTCAACATCCTGCTAGACATTCTAGAGAGGAAAATTATGCAAGAAACTGAAATAAAAGACATCTAGATTTGAAAGGAGGAAGTAAAAGTATTTTTACTTATAGATAGCTTTATTTTAAATGTAGAAAATCCTGAGGAATCCAATAAAAAAAATCTCATAAACTAGTTAAGCAAGGTTTCAGAATACAAGCTCAATATATGAAAAGCAGGTGTACTTTTCTTAAATTTTTATTTTAGGTTCAGGGGTACATGTCCAAGTTTGTTATATAGGTAAACTCATGTTATGGTTGATTTTTGTACAGATTATTTTGTGACCCAGGTACCAAGCCTAGTACCTAATAGTTATTTTTTCTTCTCCTGTCTCTCCTCCCACCCTTCCCCCTCAAGTAGACCCCAGTGTCTGCTGTTGTCTTCTTTGTGTTCTGAGTTCTCATCATTTATCTTCCATCTATAAGTGAGAACATGCGGTATTTGGTTTTCTCTTCCTGTGTTGGTTTGTTACAGATAATGGTCTTCGACTCCATCCATGTTCCCCCAAAAGACACATACGCTGTCATATACTTGCAATAAACAATCTAAAAAATGAAATTAAGAATAATAACAAAAGAAGTGTAAAACTCATACTCTGAAAACAGCAAAACTTTGTTGAGGGAAATGTCAGAAGAGCCAAACAAATGATAAAAATATATGTTTGTAGAAAGGAAGAATTGATATTGTTGTTATGATAGCAATAGGGCCCAAACTGGTTTATAGATTAAAAGCAATCCCAGTCAGAATTCCAGCATACTTTATATAGAAATTAACAAGCTGTTTCTAAACTTTGTATGGAATTGTGACAAATCCTAAATATGAAAAACAATTTTGAAGGAGAATGAAATAGGTGGATTTACTTCTTGATTTCAAAACTTACTACAATAAAATGGTCATCAAGAAAGTATGTTTAAATGTTTAAATGTTTAAAAGATCAAATTAGCCTTAATGCTGGATTGTCTGTACAAGATTAACAATCCATTGTGGCTTATTTATGCTTAAAGATTTCTGTTTATTTCCTCTTGCAGTCATGCACATGATTTGGGTAAATTAGGAGATGGGAAATAGTTTTCAGAGTATTGGATGGAATTTGCCCCCATCGAAGTTTGTAACTGTGTTCAGGGGAAGGGGGAGGAAGGCGTTCACTGCTTAATCAGTTTTGCATGTCATGAAAATTAAATTCCTCTCCAGGTGCAGCTTCAGTCTCATGCAACTTAAAGTGATAACAGTTACTCGATTAAAAAAAAAAATTATTCCAAAAAAAAAAAATCATTTTATGTCATCTCCCCTAACTTTGTTTGTTTGCTTATTGCTTAATAAATGTTAAAAATAATAATAATAAAAAAAGAAAGTATGGTCCTGGCATAAGGATAAAGGAGAAACATATAGATAAATTGGGTAAAAGTAAGAGTACAGAAATAAAACCTTGCGTCTATGGTCAAGTGAATTTTAACAAAGATGTCAAGACCACTCACTAGGGAAAAGAGAATCTTACCAACAAATGGCATAAGGAGAGACACATGCAAAAAATGAAATGGGACTCTCAACTCTCACCAAGCACAAATAGGAACTCAAAGTAGTTCAAAGGCCCAACTGGTAGAACTAAAATTGTAAGTCTTTTAGAATAAATCATAGGGGAAAATCTTCCCAATCCCAGATATGACAAAATATTCTTAGACATGACAATAAAGGCATGAACAGCAAAAGAAAATAATAGATAATTTGGACTTATCAAAAATTTAAAAGTTGATTCTTCAAAAGACACCATCAAGAAAGTGCAAAGTCAATAAATGGTATGGGAGAAAATATTTGCAAATAATAAATCTCAGAAAGGACTTATATCTAAAATTTATAAGAACACTTATCAAGAACAAGAACATAAATAACCCAATTTTAAAATGAGCAAAGTATGTAAACTCACATTTTTGCAAAGGAGATATAAAAATGTCCGACACGGACATGAAAGGATACTTGACATCATTAGTAATCAAGGAAATGCTAATCAAAACCACAATAAGATACCACTTCACATCCACTAAGATGACTATAATCAGGAATCAGAAAATAGCAAGTGTTGCTGAGAATGTGGGAAAAATAAAACCATCATGTATTGCTAGCACAGTGCAGCTCTGTGGAAAAGAGTCTGGAAATTTGTCAATTACTTAAACATAGAATTACCTTATGATTCAGCAATTCCATCCTAAGTATATGCCCAAGAAATCTGAAAACGTATATCCATACAAAAACTTGTACACAAATGTTTAGTGTAGCATCATTCATAATAGCAAAAAGGAGTAAACAACTCAATGACCTTCAACTGACTCATAGATAAATAAAATGTGGCATATCCACACAACAGATTATTCAGCAATCAAAAGGAATGGAGCACTGATACATTCTTAATCATGGATGAAACTTGAAAGCGTTATCCTAAGTGAAATAATCTAGTTATAAAATGTCACATATTATGAGCTAATCATTTGAGGTGTCCAGAATAGGGAAATCTATAGGGACATGAAACCAAAAAATGGTTGCTTAGGGCTTGGGAATGAGAGGGTATGGCGGTGACGGGTTAAGGTTGTGGGATTTCTTTTGGACACAACGAAAATATTCTAAATTGACTATATTGTTGGCTGCACATGTCTGCAAATATGCTAAAAATCTGACTGGAGCACTTTTAGTGGGTGAATTCTATGCTAAGTGAATAATGTTGCAATAAAACTGTTAATGGAAGAAGTATAAAATCTGAGTATACCTTTAACAAGTAAGGAGATTTAATTAGCAGTAATAATAATAAACAACTTATCACAAGCAAAAGCTCAGGATTAAATGGCTTCATGGGTAATTCTACCAAAATATTTAAAGGAGAATTGACATCAGTACTACACAAACACTTCCAAATACAGATGAGAAAGAAATACTTCCCGTGACATTCCATGAGATCTGTATTATGCTGATTCTAAACCAGAAAAATAAATCATGAGACAAGAAACTGATATGCCAATATCCCATATGACCATATACACAAAAAAACAAAGAAATACTAGCATGCTGAATCCAGCAGCATAGTAAAAATATTATATACCATGACTAAGTGAGATTTATCCTAGGATGCAAGGTTGGTTTGTTATGTTAATCAATGTAACACACCATTTGATAGAATAAAGAACGAAAACCACTCGCTAAAGAATCTCACTAAATTTCCAAAAGCATTTGACAGAATCCAACACCCTTCCATAATAATAACATTCAAGAAATTAGAAACAGAAGAAAACTTCCTCAGCAAGATAAAAGGCATTTATGAAAGGTCCACAGCTAAAAATCCTCAGTGGTGAAAGACTGAAACTTTCTCTCTGAGGTAACATACTATACAAGAATAACCACTCTCATCATCTGTATTTAACATTGAACTAGAGTTTTTAGAGAGGGCAATTAGGTGAAAAATAAAAAAAGTTGAACACATCCAGTCCAGAAAGAAAGAAGTCAAACTATTTCCATTTGTAGATGATATGATCTTATAAACAAAAATCCTAAGGAACACACACGCACACACACACACACACACACACACACACAGACACACACACACACACAGACACACACACTTAGAACTAATAAATGACTTCAGCAATGTTGCAGGATATAAGATCAATATTAAAAATTAGTTGTATTTCTATACATTTACAATAAACAATTAAAAAGTAAAATCAAGAAAATTCCATTTATAATAGCATCAAAACAATAAAAATATTTAGGAATAAGTTTAACAAAATAACTGAAAACCATGAAATGGTGTTGAAATAATTTAAAGATGCAAATAAATGGATAAATATTTCATGTTCATAAACGTGTAGCTTTTCTATTGTCATGACAAAAATACTCCCTGAATTAATCTTTAGAGTTGATGTAATCCTTGTCCAAATTTCAACTGTCATTCTTACAGAAATTGAGAAGCTGATCTTAAAATTCATATAGAAATTCAAGGGACTGACAATAAACAAAACAATCTTGAAAAAGAAGAAGGAAGTCTGAGAACTCACATTTCTCAATTCCAAAACTTAATACAAAGCCACAGTAATCAAGACAGTATGGCATAAGCATAGACATATAGATCAATAGACTAGACTTGAGACTCTGGAAGTAAACCCACACATCTATGTTCATTTGTTTTTGGACAAGAATAATCTTTACAACACATGATGCTGAGACAACTGGATAGTTGGATAGTTGGATACCAAAGAATGAAATTGGGCCTTTACTTGTCAAATCATGTACAAAAATTAATTCAAGATGGTTTAATTGTCTTTATCATTTCTTTCCTTTGACTAATTTTAGGTTTGGTTTGTTTTTGATTTTCTAATTCCTTGAAGTGCATCGTCATTCCATGCGATCTGTATTATGCTGATTCTAAACCAGAAAAATAAACAAGTTTTTTTGAAAACTTGTAGTTTTTTGAAATCTTTCTAGAGTTTTGAGGTTAGCACTTGTTATAAACTTGTCTCTTAACTCTGCCCTTGCTGTGTCCCATAGGTTTTGGTATGTTGTGCTTCTGTTTTTATTTATTTTAAGAATTTTTTTTTTTTTTTTTTTTGAGACAGAGTTTCGCTCTCGTTACCCAGGCTGGAGTGCAATGGCACGATCTCGGCTCACCGCAACCTCCGCCTCCTGGGTTCAGGCAATTCTCCTGCCTCAGCCTCCTGAGTAGTTGGGATTACAGGCACGCGCCACCATGCCCTGCTAATGTTTTGTATTTTTAGTAGAGACGGGGTTTCACCATGTTGACCAGGATGGTCTCGATCTCTTGACCTTGTGATCCACCCACCTCAGCCTCCCAAAGTGCTGGGATTACAGGCGTGAGCCACCGCGCCTGGCTTTATTTCAAGAAATTTTTAAATTTCATTCTTAGTTTCTTCCTTCACCCACAGGTTGTTCAGGAGCCTGTTGTTTAATTGCATGTTGACACTCATAGGTGGAAGTTAAACAAAAGTTGATCTCATAGAAATAAAGTGAAGATAGGACACTGGAGACTGGGAAGGAGCAAGGGAAGGGACAGGATAGTAAGAGGTTTATTTGTAACTTTGGACACAAAGTTACAGCTAGAGAGGAAGGATTCATTCTAGTATTCCATAACACTGCAAGATGACTATTGCTAACAATAATATATTAACATAGTTTCAAATAGCAAGAAGGAGGGTACTGAATGTCCCTAACAAACACAAAGGCATGACAAATGTTTCAGATGGTGGATATGCCAATTACCCTGGTCTGATTGCTGTGCGTTATATGAGTTGAAACATCACTATGTACTCTGTGAATATATTCAATTATTATTTGTTAATTAAAAACTAAAGAATAAAGACTGGGCATGGTGTCTCACACGTAATCCTAGTGCTTTGGGAGGTAGAGGTGGGCTGATACCTGGAGGTCAGGAGTTTGAGGCCAGCCTGGTCAACATGGCAAAACCCCATCCCTACTAAACATACGAAAATTAGCTGGGCATGTTGGCGTGTGCCTGTAATCCTAGCTACTCCGGAGGCTGAGGCAGGAGAATCACTTGAACCCAGGAGGTGGAGGTTGCAGTGAGCTGAGATCGTACCACTGCACTCCAGCCTCAGCGACAAGAGCAAGATTCTGTCTCAAACAAAACAAAATAGAACAAAACAAACAAAAACCCACTAACTTAAAAAAAATAGCTTATTGAGTTTTATGGAGCTAAAACTATGAAATTCTTAGGGAAAAAAATGCATGAACTCGTATTAGACAATGGTTTCTTAGATGTAATACCTAACAGAAAAGCAGGTAATAAAAGATGGGTAAGTCGGACTTCATCAAATTTTAAAAGTTTTATGTGTCAAAAATACTATTATAAAGTGAAAAAAGAACCCATATGGTAAGATGAAAATATTTATGATTCTTATTTCTGAGAATATAGTAGTCAGAATATATAAAGCACTCTTAAACCTCAACAAAAAGGACAATCCAGTACAATTTGGGCAAAATATCTAAATAGACATGTCTCCAAAGAAGAATAGGAGCGGCAAACAAAGGCATGAAAGGATGATCAACATTATTAGTCATTTTGGAAGAGCAAATCAACGTCCCCATGAGATTCCATTTTGAACTACTGCGTGGGCATAATGAAGAACAAATGGCCAGGCATGGTGGCTCGCACCTGTAATCCCAGCACTTTGGGAGGCTGAAGTGGCTGGATCACCTGAAGTCAGGAGTTCGAGACCGGTCTGGCCAACAAAGTGAAACCTGGTCTCTACTAAAAATACAAAAAATCAGCCTCCCCAGTAGCTGGGGAGGCTGAGGCAGGAGAATCACTAGAACCCAGGAAGTGGAGGTCGCAGTGAACTGAGATTGTGCCACTACAATCCAGCCTGGGGGATAGAGGGAGACTCTGTCTCAAAAAATAAAACAAAACAAAACAAAATGGAAAATAACAAATGTTGGTAAGGATGTGAAGAAACTGGGACTCTCATATGTTGCTGATGGGAATGTAAAATGGTACAAATGTCGTTGGAAAACAGTCTGGCAGTTTCTGAAAATGTTAAACATAGAGTTACATCTGTGTAGCCTGGCAATTTCACTCCTAGATATATACACGAGAAAAATGAAAATATATTCTCACAAAACTGGCACATGGATGTTCACAGCAGCATTGTTTTAAAATAGCCAAAATCCAGAAACCACACCCATGCTCCAAATGTCCATCAACTGATGAATAGATAAATAAATATGGATTTCCGTACACTGAAATCTTATTCACCAAGAATAAAGGAATAAAGTCCTGGTACATGCTGCACCATGGATGAATCTTCAGAATATTATGCTGAGTAAAAGAATCCAGATATAATAAGCCAAATATTATATAATTCCATTTATGTCCAGAATAGGCAAAATACATAGAGACAGAAAATAGATTATTTGTTTCCAGGGGCTGTGGGGAGGCAGAGAATGGGAGTGATGGGAGAAGGGGAGGCAGAGATACAGGTTTTGTTATGAGGTGATGAAAATGTTCTAGATTAAATAGTGGTGATGCTTGCACACCTTGTGAATTTACTAAGAGGCACTGAATTGTATATTTTCAAAGGTGATTTTATGGTATGTGAATTATGTCTTAATAAAAATAAATGTAGAAAGAAATTAAAAATAAACACGTTCATCCAAGCTGGTCAATCCTGTCAGGTTTCTGAATGAGCAGGAAGTGATAGAACCCAAGGTGTGGAGAAACTGACGCGGATGGACCTTCTTCCCCCTGTGCAGGGTTCTACATTTGAGGATGTGGGGGAGGCATGCCTGGGGGACTTGAATACTGGTGGATTTTGGTATCTGAGGAGTCCTGGAACAAATCCTCCCGATTACAGAGGGAAGAATAAACTCAGAGAAAGTTTTAGGATACTCAGAGAAACATCTCAATTTTAAACAACAGGAGAAAAAGGAAGAATGAGTATAGATGCTGTTACAGACGCGATGGGGAAGATGTGTCTGTTCTCATCTTTAAGACCAGAGATGAGGTCTTTAAGAGAGGAAAAAAGTGGAATGCACGGACATTTAGGGGACTGGAGAGCATTAGAAATAGATACTGTGGAGGTTGGGGCAGGAGCCAACGTTAAGCAGGGTTGAGAACAATTGAGTTGATGATTGTGAATTGATGATAACATCATTTTCCCTCCTATGTGACTTTCTCCAACAAGGTTTGGCTTTTTGGGTGTGGTCATGGAGAAATGAAATGGTTCAGCTCATCGAGGACCAGTTTATTCAGACAAGTGGGGTGGTGAGCCTAGGGTCCAGTTCGCAGGTCCTAGAACTGATAATAAGAGAAACAAAGAGATGGCTGTGAGTCTGGAGAGTGGAAGAGTGGTCACGGTTGGAGTTATTAAGCCAGCATGCTAGACAGAGAGGAGGTCAAAGAGTGGGCAGTAAGCTCAAAGACCCGCTTTTGTAGCTGACGCAGTTAGGGATGGTGACAAGGTCAGCGGGAGAGCCGAACAGAGAAGGGAAGGTGGAGGGAGGAGGACCCGGAGCTGGAGCAACAGGGCCCTGGATGCCTGTCCCGTTTGGATGCTGGGGTCCCCAGGTTTTCCCACTTCGGAGACTTGTGACTTTGTCTTCCAGGGCACTCTCCTCCCAGATTGGGTCACAGATCATGGATCACTCCTTGTTATTATTCAGGATGTGGCATGAATATGACTTTTTCAGAGAGTAGGCTGCCTGTCTCTTTACTTCTTGCCCCCACCTACACTCATTTGCTCTCAAAGCACCTGATCAATTACATCCATGTTTTGTTTTTGGTAATTACATACCTATTTAAGTCTCTCCCTCCTTCTGTTCTCCTTCTGCTTCCCCTTCCCCTCCCTTCCTCTTCTTCCCTTCATTTCTGCCTTTTTCTCCCCCCCTTTCCTTTCTTACTCCCTCACTAGATTTCCTCCCTCCCTCCCTCCCTCCCTTCCTTCCTCCCTCCCTCCCTTCCTACTCCTTTCCTTCTTCCGTTCTTTTTCTTCTCTGCCTCCCTCCCTCCCTCCCTCCCTTCCTTCCTTCTTTCCTTCCTCTCTCCCTTCCTCCTTCCTTTCTTCTTCCTCCCTCCCTCCCTTCCTTCCTCCCTCCCTCCCTTCCTACTCCTTTCCTTCTTCCTTTCTTTTTCTTCTCTGCCTCCCTCCCTCCCTCCCTCCCTCCCTCCCTCCCTCCCTCTCTCTCTTCCTTCCTTTTTCCCTCCCTTCCTTCCCTTTATTGAGCACCATTTATGTGCTGGGCACAGTTGTGAGCAGGGGGAATAGAGCATAGGACAGACAGACTCCTTGCTTTCATGGAGACTAGAGGAGCAGGGGGATTGCTACTAAACCCAGTAAACATGCAAATGTTATCTCAGCTGGTGAAAAGCATTACAAGGAAATAAAACAGGGTAAGATGATTAAGAGAGAGTCAGTCCTACAGTGATGAAGCAAAGAGCATTTCAGGCAGAGGGAACAGCCAGGGCAAAGGCCCTGAGGTTAGAAAGAGTTTGGTGTTGGGGCCAAAGGAGATCGGTGTTTTGGAGGAGAGAGTGGCAGAGAGAGTGGACGAGGTTAGGATGGAGGAGAAGTTTGGAAAGCCGTGGATTTTATTCCAGTTGCAGTGTAGAGCTGCTGGTGGGTGTTGGCAGATGTCAAAGGACACTCTGCAGTGGTGTGCTTTTTTGTTTATGACTGTGGACCTCATGGGAAAAGAGGCTGTGTCCCATTCTCTCACAGGAGATTCTCATGGTCTGTTCCAGATCCTGGCACATTCCCCATTAGCTGGTGATGAGTGAATGAATGAAAGGAGGAATGCGGGCTGGAGCTCACACGGTTGTGTCTCTGCCTTTAGCATGCCGGGGGTGGCGCTTTGATCTGGGCTTTGAGGCCCTTCCTGGCTGTTTAGTTTAGTTTTTGCATTTGCTATGTTTGACATGCCTCTAAATTTTATATCTTTTCTCCTCATATTTTATGCCAAATTTCCTAACCTTGGGAACTCTGGCCTTTTTCATCTGAGAAAAAAGAAAAATGCATGTTTTGATGCTCTAAAATAAAAATAAAATTTACTAAAAAGAGGTTTTTTTTTTCTCGTTATTCATTTGTCTTTTTCAATTTTGCATTTTTAAAATTAATTTTTTATTGATTTTTTTTTCAGCATTTTTAAATTAGAATCAGTCTGCTTCCCAGGGATCCTTCAAGTCAGAATACAGTAGTAAGTTGTTTCCAAAGGCGAGTGAAGCTTGCCTGGCAGAAGCTGCCCCAGCATTCAATGATGCACACAGATTCTCACAAAATTCTCAGAAAAGCGAAATCTACTTATACAGCTGGCCAGGGTGTCCTCCATGACCTTGCCATTTTTTGACCTCAAAGCAACTGCATTCACCTTGCGATGATATAGTTACTGCGTCTGTTAAATAATGCAATCATTTTTTATTAATTCTCAATTCATCTATGCAGGTGAGAGGATCATCTGTATGGCCATATGGGTGACTATTTAATGGATGCAAAATACCTGCATGTCATAGGAGGGATTCTGGATGGGTGCACAAATTAGACATCATGATTTCCTGTTAAATACCAAATGCTGATAAAATCCTCTCCTAGGAGACCATTACTATGTGGTTGTATATTTGAAAAAGGAAACGGCTCAGAGAGAAAGCGCAAAGCAGCAATGCATACTTAATAGCTTGTTCCGAGGAGTAAATTAAGCCTGGAACTGTCGAGGTATTAAACCTAGCAGAGCGGGTCCTGAGTATTAAAGAGAGAAATTTCGGAGAGAGAGAGTTCATTCTTTTCCATTGACTCAATAGTAAAATAAAGTGAACTCTGACAATATGATTTAGCAAAGACTCTAAAACATAACATGTTGGAATGACTGTGTATCAAAAGTTATTTTTCTGTTCTATTACCTTTAATGAATAGCTGAGATCACTGAATACATTCATGGAGCAATGGCTCAGTGCATTTTTGATAAGGAGATAAAAGGCGCTGTGGATTTTAGTGTAATTTTATTTACGACAGCGTTCCCCTTTCTGTATCTACACATGGAATATACATGTCTGTTAACACATGTGCTCACGTGAGTATTTTACCTGTAGGCCTTCCATTGAGCTAGGATATGTTAGGTAATGAAGAATTTTATTGTATTTTGTAGATCTTAAAGAAATAGAAATTTAGAAAATCCTTTATTGGAAATTCACTGAAGGGAGACGTGTTATCACATTAGTACCAAAATGCCCAGCTGGTGACGACGGTGACGACTCTATCTCCAGTTACTCACTACTCTGAGAAAAGGGTTCAAATAATTTAGCCTGTAATCTAGGAAGGGCTAAATGTCTCCCATTCCACGGTTTCAAGGAGTTCAAACCAACAGGTCCCGTATTTTCGGAGTTCAAGTAGAAAGCTTCAATGAGCCTTCTGTATGAAGTCTCTTCTTGCAAAGTGCTGTCATTTGGGTGTGGGGAGGGAAAGCCAGTCTTGGCTTCTCCACAGTCTCAGGCAGCCGGTGGGGCCCCCACTCATCCCACGTAGCCCCTCATCTGTCCCCAGAATCCTGCATCCCCTGAGTGGAACTGTGACTGTGAAGTCTCTGTATGAGGTGGTGCCTCATACAGACACATCTCAGCTAGAACCAAAGCTTTGCCAACCCCGTTCTCTTCAGAGAGCAAGGTGGTCTCAGACCCCCTTTCCTCTCACCTTGCTGGCCTTTTCTCAGACTGCTTACGACTCAGTGCTTTTTCTCTTGCTTTGTGCTCTGTCTAGAACACCCAAGCTAACCTGAACCAATACAAATCTTGTCAACTTGTTTATATCTCACTGCCTTCTGAGTCTACATACGTCCATTCACTCGATGAGTTGCTACTGATCCCTCCAGGTATGAGGCACTGTCCCGGGTACCAGGTATAGAGGACATTCTGAAGGAGACCGATGAGATTTTAGCACAAACAGAGCTTAGCACAGAGGCCACTATGTAATTACTGGGTTGGTGCAATAATGTTAATGGCTAGGATCACAGTTATTTTTGCACCAGCCTAATAGCATGATGTGGCATCGTTCAGTTATTCCTTCTCTGGTTGGGATGAGCCGCCTGCTGCACAGACCCAGAAGCCCTCGTTCCAGCCTCCACAGTGCTCCTGTCACAGCGCGCACCGCGTTATACGAACAAAGACCTTTCTACTGAAGTGTAGGCTCTCAGGGATGGGGACGTGCTGTTTTGATCTTTTCATTCATATCGTGGTGCCTGCGAGGTGGTTTCCAGAAAGTAAATTCAGTAATTCATGCCACAAATGTTGACTGAACTCTTGCCCACTGGACCCACTGAAGGTCAAGTGCGGACAAGACAGGGGAGGCCCCTGCCCTCCCGAGTGACCCGATGTGTCAGGGCAGGAGGAAGCCTAGTAAACAAGGAAGACAACCGTTAGGGTACGGGCAGCTTGCAGCTGGGCCCTGAAGATAATCAGCGTTCACACGTCCTGGACTGCAGCTGAGCTTAGGAGTCACTGGGGTGCCCACCCTAGCGTTTCTGATTTGGCAAGTCTGGCCTGGGGCCTAGGAATGTGCGTGGAGCAAGCTCCGAGGGGACGCTGTCGCCTGAACTGAACATGCTAAGAAGATTTTCCATTGAGACCTGAGGGAGACACAGAAAGAGGCAGAACGTTTCAGACAGAGGTGCAGCAGGGGCCCAGTCCTTGAGGCCGGGTTCGCCCAGTCCAAGTGCACAGGTGACCCACGAGCCTGGGGTAGAATGAGTGAGGAGGAAGGTCACAGAGAGCTACTGTTGGAGTCAGATAGGTCCAATTCACACGGGAGACACTAGGTCACAGGCAGGCGCTCGGATTTTCAACAGAAAGCAACGAAGAAGTGTTGGGGCATTTTAAGAGTTGAGTGACTTCACCTGGCATATTAATTTCCTATTGCTTTTCTGACACATTCCCACCAACGCAGTGCTTTAAAACAATTCAAATGCATTCCCTTTCAACTCTGAAGGTCAGAAGTCCTACAAGATCCCACCGGGCTGAAGTGAAGGTGTTGGCAGGACTGAATTTCTTTCAGATGCTCTAGGGGAAAATCAGTTTCTGCCTTTCTCAGCTTCTAGCAGACCCTGCACTCCCTATCTCATGCCCCTTCCTCCACCTTCAAAGCCAGCAACGGCAGACCACATGTTTCACTCCTTCCCTTCTTTCTGGTTCCATCTTTCACTGTTAGGGATCCTTGTGGGTACATTGGAGCCTTGGATAATCTAGGATTCTCTACCGATTTTATAGCCAGCTGATCAGCAATCTTAATTTTATCTCAACCCCAATATTCCTTTACCATCGGACCCAGAATGGTTCCAAGGAGCAGACGTGGACATCTTTGCAGAGGAAATTGATCTGCCTGCCAATCGGCTATGTTTAAAATGAACATGGGGATAGTGTCCAGGGAGTGGCAGGACCAGGGAGGGGCCTAAGGAGACCCAAGTCAAGGCCCTGTTTGTGGAAGGTGTGAAGCAACCTGGCTTGAGCTAGGGTAGGGACTGCAGAAAGGAAGAGGCACCAGTGGCTTGGAGAGACACGACTGGGTGAGAGCTGAGGAATACACGGAGGGCGACTGCTCAGTTTTTGGTTTGAGTCACACACTGGCGGTGATGCCTTTAATTTGAGAAGGAGGAGGAAGACAAGGCTCGGGAGTTAGGCCGATGTTGGTTTAACTGAATTGATTTACCAGTTACACAAAGTTGGGCTTTGGAACAACACTGGTTTTCTTCAGTTTTTGAGCAAGAGAGTAAAGCTAGGGCTGGAGGTGTCTTCAGGAAGCTGTCATTCTGTGGGCAGGAACTTACCGACTTTACAGGGCCAAAAGAATATACATCAATTCTGGAATGTTCCATAAAGAAAAGCAAGGTGTTTGGGAAACATGCTGAAAGTCAGTGTGGACCTCTGTGAGGAGTACAGGCTGTATTCCCGCCTTTGCATCCCAGCTGGATATGCGTTCGTTGGGTTATCCAAAGCACTTGATTAACTTCTCTGAGTCTCTTTTGTCATCTGTGAAATGGGCCTGAGAAATTCACTTTGCAGCGTTGTTGGAAAGATTAGCTATGACGATTGCAAATACCTAACACCACTCCTAAGAACTCATTCCTGTAGCCCTGTGGTCTCTATTGAGTTATAATGGGTTCAAAATCATTTGTTCTTTTATGAATGCTTTGAGGCAATGACTTTTCAGGCTGCTATTGAATTAGTGACCCAGTTAACATGGTCCCATGTAAAGGCCCTTCCAAGCCGCCACGAACTGTGAAAACAAAGTTTGTTTTTGTTTTTAATTTCAGCATCATTAAAAATTATTTTTATTATTCAGCCTTCTGGATGGGACGGCAGACATTTGGAAAAGTTGTTCTAATTAAGTATTAGAGAGTCTCTGTAAAAGTTAAGCAGCTGTCTCTGAGAGGTAGAAAACACTAAATATTAAAACAATATATTCTCTGATGTTTTCTGAATTGTAAACCTCTGCTCTCCTCCATGAGCGTTCTCCATTTTCTCTGTACATTCCCATCTGGGTACACAAACAAAAACCTTGTAAAAAAAATCACAGTCATATTAGTATGTTTGCTTTTTCAAATCATTGGCAGTGTGTAGTTAATTAGCAGGTCCGATTTGGTTTTAAATTCAGTTTTGCTTCCTCATTAGCCAAGCATGAGAGGCTTCACAACCTGAAGGCATTTGGAATTTATTTTCCCATTTGTATTCATGACACCCATGATCTGAAATGACCACTCTAATGTCCCCCTAGCCTTCTATGAAACAAATTAGTGGAGTCAATGGCTTCTGGCCTGAGGTCTCATTCAATGAGCCAAATGTAGCCAGGATTCCAAGTTCCAGCCCAGCATGGGGCTTTATAGTACCCTGGACATAAAGAGACCCTGACAGGCCTCTTCCCAGCCTGGCAAGAGGCCAGCACAGAGCCAGCTGCCCTGCTCTCGTCCTGAGATATTACATCCAGGAACAAACACAGCTAGCTGCTCAGGGTCCCCTGCATGGAAAAGAGCAACAGGAGAGGGCACAGCTCCACAGGGTCCTGACCACAACACAGGGCGATTTGTAAGATTGTTGTCATCGTTATTTACTGGCAAAAAATTCCAAACTTTTACTTTCACTTTGGTTATTTCTGCAGAGTATAAGGTTGTTGTATGTGGAGTTTTATGTTTAACTGCTATTTAATATGAGAATGATACAGTGGATTTTGGGGACTTGGGGGGAAGAGTGGGAAGGGGTGACGGATAAAAGGCAACATACATGGTGTGGTGTATACTGCTTGGGTGATGGGTTCACCAGGATCTCACAAATCACCGCTAAAGAACTTACTCATGCAACCAAATGCCACCTGTACCCCAATAACTTATGAAAAAATAAATTATTTCTTAAAAGTAAATGACACATATATGATTTGTACAAAGTAGATTAGAGAACACAGAAGTAATACAGAATATAGAAGTATATACACTTATATGGTATTTACACATGTTCAATACTACTACTTATCTTCTGATGTATTCCATAATTTAGTCATTTATGTTAATTGTCTTTTCTACCAGAATTTTGTTCCCCTGCCAGAATTTTGTTAGTGGGAAATTGTATTTATTTTCTGATGCATCTCTAGCATCCAGAGGAGTTTCTGGCACATGGCAGGTGCTAAATCACTCTGTGCTACATCACCGAATAAATTAATAAAAGTGGGTGTCCTTAGAGAGCTGAAGTTAGAGTTCCAGAAGGAGATGAGACATGTGGATGGTACTGGTGAGCAGGGAGTGGGATGAGATCTCCTAGTAGGGATGGAGTAGAGAGAGAAGAGAGTAAAACGCAGTGGCCGAGAAGGTCAGAGGAACCCCAGGTGAGTTCAGTATCAGGGGAGCCCAGTAAGGAAAGGGTAAGACGGATCCACACGGTGAGGTTCAGGGATGACTGTGAGATTCATCAACTTGGAGATCCTTGTGATCTTTCCAGGGCAGTTGATGCGGGGCTGAGGGTAGGAGCATCCAACGGAGAGAAGGTATAAGAGAGAACGGGAGGAACAGAAATGAGGACATCAAGTACAGCCACTCCTCCAGGTATGTCTCCATGCAGGGACAAGGGAAATGGGCAGCTCTGGGACGATAGGAGCTCAAGTTCATTAAGATGGGAGGAATCTCACCATACTGTCCGCGGAGGGGGATGAAAGCTGATGATCCAGAAAAGAGAAGTGACAATTGCTGAGTGACATTCTTGCATTGGTGACAGGGGCTGGGGTCCTGTGCGAGCAGATACGCCATGCTTGGGGAAATTCTTTAAAACAGAGGTTATTTTTGGTTTTGTTTGTTTATTTGTTTGAGATGGCGTCTCACTCTGCTGCCCAGGCTGGAGTGCGGTGGTGAGATCTGTGCTCACTACAACCTCTGCCTTCAGAGTTCAAGCAATTCTCCTGCCTCGTCCTCCTGAGTAGCCAGGATTACAGGTGTGCACCACCATGTCCAGCTAACTTTTGTATGTTTAGTAGAGACAGGGTTTCACCATATTAACCAGGCTGGCCTTGAACTCCTGACCTCAGGTGATCCACCTGCCTCGGCCTCCCAAAGTGCTGGGATTACAGGTGTGAGCCACCATGCCTGGCCTGAAGAGTCTTATTTTATGGCATGTTCATTCATGAATCCTCCCCTCCCTCCAAGTATCAATCCATCATGTTTTTTATATACATTTAAAAGTAAGTTGCAGACAATCATGCACCTTTTCCTGAACACTTCAACATGTGTAACATAAACTAGACTTCAATATTTATTTAGAGATATTTTCCTTTATGGTAATGTTTGCATAAGATTAAATGCACAAATTATAAGCATCTTATTTCATGAATTTTGGCAAATGCCTGCATGTATGTAATGGAAAACTCTGTCAACATACTGACCATTTCCATCTCCCCAGAAAATTTCCCCAGCCCCTTCCCTATCACCTATTCTCCACCCAATCCCAAAAGGCACCCCCTTTCTGATTATTTCCTACCATACATTATTTTCCCTGTTCTAGAATGCATGTAAATGAGCCCATACACTATATGCTCTTCTGTGTAAGCTTCCTTGACAAAGCATCATGATTTTGAGACTCACTCATGTATGTACCATAGACTGGTTCTTTCGATTGCTGAGTGTGTTATTGTATAGACAGACTACAGGGTCTGTCTACAGATTATTGTAGTCTGACAGACTTGCCTGTTGACTGACATCAGGAATTCCCCCCAACCTTTTTTTGTTGGCTACTGTGAATAAAGCTCCTAGGAATAATTATGTACTGTGTAAGTCTTTTATTGGCACATGCTTTTATTTTTCTTGGGAAAATACCTAGGAGTGGAATTGTTAGGTCATGCTGTAGTTCCGTGTTTAGCTTTATCAGAAACTTTTATCAACTGTGTGTGAGTTCCAGTTTCTCTACATACTTACCAACATTTAATGTTGGTAAGTCTTTTTAATTTTAATCATTTTGACAGGGTCTGCTCATTTCTTATTGAAGTTTTAATTTTCCTTTTCAATATATCTAACAGTGTGTTTATTGACCAGCCATGTATCTTGGTGAAGTCTTTTCAAACATGTTGACCAGCTAGTAAATACTGTTGGTTTTTTTTTCATTATTGAGTTTCAAGAGTCCTGGGCTCTCTATTCTGCCAATTGGTCTATGTGTCACTCCTATCCAAGTAGCACACGATTTTGATGACTGGAGCTTTATCATAAGTCTTGAGGTCAGGTGTAAGGCCTCCCGGTTTTTTCTGATTTTTCAAATCTGCATATACATTTCTTGAACAGAAGTCTATTTAGACTTTCTGCCCCTCCTTGGGTAGTTTTAGTAAAAATAGTATTTTTCAAGGAATTTGTCCATGTAATCTATATTTTCAAATTTTGTTTATATAAAGTTATTCTAAGTATTTCTGTATTTTCCACTTAAATTGTGTAGAATATAGATTGAGATCTTTCATTCCTGATATTAGGAATTCTCTCTGTTTCTCTAATCTTTCTTTCCTTTCCTGATTTTTTTCCTTGATCAGTTTAGATAGAGCTATGTTAATTTGGGGTTGGTATATTTCCCTGTCATTTGTCTGTTTTCTGTTTCATTAATTTCTATTGCTTTCCTCATTATTTTAATTCTTCTACTTAGCTCTTTATCTTATAGTTTCTACCGGTGAAACTTTCAGTCAATGATTTGGACCTTTCTTCCTGTCTAATATAGACATTAAGGATACAAATTTCCCTCAAGTACCCCCTTAGTTGATAAGTTGCACTTTTATTTCTATTTAGTTTGAAATGCTTTCTAATTTCTTCTTTTGCCCATAGATCAATTAGGAGTACACTGTTTAATTTCCAAATAATTGTTTTTTCCTAGATATCTCGTTGTGATTGATTTTTAATTACACTACAGTCAGGTAACATACTCTGTATAATTTCAATACTTTTAAATTAATTGATATTTTATGTCTCAGTGTACAGTCTGTCTTGTTAAATTGATCACTTGCACTTGGAAAGCACGCATGAGATGAAATGCATTCTGCAGTTGTCGAGTATGGTGCTCTACAATATCATTTAGGTCAAGGTAGTTGCCAGTGCTGTTCATCTTGTTCCATGTCTTTATTTCTTTCTATGGTTCTGCAATTCCCAAATGGTGCTCTGAGACCCCCTGGGGTACTGCAATGAACTCACAGGGCTATCTGGGATATTTAAGCTCAGTGTCCTGTGTTACACACTGTGTGAACTACTACTGTGGAGTCTTTGGCAGATCTTTCAAATGTTGACATATTCTATTCTCCTATAGAAAGAAAACATATTAATTAATATCACCACTGATTTCATCAGAAAAATTGTCAACTACTGGGACTCATGGTGGAAAATACAAACTTTTCAAATTCAAATACCAATTCCAAATACCTAAGTCTAAAAAAACCATAAGTTGCCTGTTTGTCATTTTTTTCAAGCAAGGATAATGTTCCATGAAAAAAGTGCTAGTTTCGTTAGCAATTCTAACAACTGCAAAAATATATCTTTTTGACACAGACACCATTGTTTATTCTGAAGTAGAAATGCTTTATGAGAAGTTTTCATTTAATCACACAGGATATTAAAACTATGGGCGATCAAATTTTGAGATTTAATGCAATTAATACATTCAATAATTAATCATTTTTACCACTGTATCAATAACATTTTTAAATGAGGTTGGCTGTTGTGCTGCCATGTTGCTGTTCAGCTGTGTGCATGTGGTCATGAGGAATGAAATGACTGCTCGCAGAGTTAGTTGCTGGTGCCTTGATCCAAACTCAGGGCACCAGGAGGTTTACCCACCATGGCTGTGCCTCCATTAGTGCAAATGACAGTACAGGAAAAAAAAAGGCAATGAAAAGAGCTTTGTCTTTTCAGATTACCTTGAGGACTCTACCCAGAGGAGAAGTCTGTGGACCAGAATGTGAGAAACATTGAATAAAGAGATTATTTCAGTAATCTAGTCTCCAGAAAGTCAACGTTTCTGTAATCTTGAACCCTGACTCTGCTCCAAATTACTCTCAGCTGATTCTTAACGTAGTTTCAAAAATCATCTTAACAGAGTACAATGCAGCAAGGGTGAAGAAATCAAATTTGTTAGGAAGACCAATATAGGCACAGAGAAGAATCTTAATTATTCAGTCTTTAAATATGCAAATATTCTCTAAATACTAGGCGATTGGTAGCAAGGGGGAAACAAATTTGCCACATGCCAGAGGCAAGCTGGGAGTTTGCACACGGCCTGAGACCGCAGGGCCTTACACCTTCCTAGCTCCAGCCACCCCCGGTGCTCAGCAGTTAAGAGCAGTCGGAAGAGCTGCATCAATCTGAGCCTAGTAAGGTCAGATTACCCTAACTTACTCCTTAATATCAATTCCCCACAAGTTGGAAAAGTCCAAATACAGAAGTCTTTTCTCTGGAGAGCTACATACAGCAAGGCAGATTGGGGAAGGGAAGAGCTGTAAGCTCAAGAGCTCAAGACAAGGAGCTGAGATTCTAATCCTGGCCTTGCTGGTTAGACTTGTGTCACCGTGGGTAGAATATTTCTTCTCTCCAAGACTCAGCTTTCTCATTTGTAACACAGGGCTGTAAATAGTGACCTTGAACAACGTTTGTGAATGTTAAAAATGGTAAAGTATGCCAAATATCCAGCATAATCTCTGATTCACATTAAACACTTAACAAAATGATTATTGTTCTTGCTGGTTTTCATATTAGCAGAATAGTCAGAAACCTCGATGTGGGACCCAGACAGTCAAGGGTTGAATCAAAACCCCTTTATTTTTCAAGTGTGTGACTTGATTTACCTGAACCACACAACTCATTGGAAAATGAGGACAATAATAGCTACAGCACGTCCTTAGGGTTGAAGAGGCAGCATTTGTAAAGTTCTTAGAAAAGGACTGGCCCATAGCAAGTGACATGCACCTGTGAGCTATTGCCGTTTGTAATAATGCTATTATAACCTTCATCATACTGTCATTATCATCTTTATCATCACCAAGTAGGGTGACCAACGGTCCTGGTTTGCTCTAAACTCTCCTGGTTTTAGCACCAAGTCTCGGATACTAGGTAACACCTGAGTTCTAGACAAAACATGACCGAGTGGAGCTCTCCCCTGTCTGCCAGCATGGATGTCAACGCCTTGCTCTCATAAGCTGGACTAGGTCATTACCTTACAGAGCTTATGCGACCAGGTTAGCACCCATTCCACACCCCAGCACATTGGAAGGTAAAGCTTTCATTCCTTTCTCGATAATTTCCAAGGAACTGGTCATTCCAGGCAACTGGAAGAAAAACATTTTTTACCAAGAAGAAGCATTTGAGCGTGAAAAACCTTTTGAGTCCCAGTTTCCGCTCTGCCTTGGAAGCACCGTGATTTGGAGGGGGCCCAACAGCTGCTAGTTTCACTCTCACAAACCAATCATTTCTAAATAGAGCAATACCACAATCTTAATTTTCCACTCAATGGTGAAAGCAGTCACATTATTCAAAATTATTCATCAGCACTTAGTAATTCACATTCTAGAGCAATCTCAGAGTGTTTTAATGTATATATTGCAGGCGAGATTTATAGTGGGAATTACAGTATAGCAAATCATTCTTTAAAATGGTGCTTAAATCACGCAACGTTAAAATACTAATTATGTAAAATATATTCTGAATTTTTAATTTGTACCTTTGTTTAACAATACTCTCAATAAATACCAACTTCAGAAATGGAATAGCTATATCTTCAGAAACACTCACTCTGAATCCATCCATAATGGAAAGAACCCAGTGTTTTTACAATATTGCTTTCTCCCCAATGCCCCCATTAAAAAAAAAAGTGAATAATGATCATCTAAAAGTCACAATCATCGTAAGATAATGAAGCATGGAATTTCATTCTCAGACAAAATCCATCTCTACGAAGTGCTTGAGAAGCTTTTGATCACCATGAAATAACTATTTAAGTTAAAAGATAAAATTTAAGAAATATTTTTGCTAATGATGTAGCTTGGAAAAAAGATGATCACCATTTGGTTTCTCCTGTGTACCTGTCAACAGAGAACCTGTGGGAGTATTTTGCAGCCACTTTGATTTTTTTGTTGTTTTTACCCATTTGAAAAAAACTTGATTGACTTCTTAGAACCCAGGAAGGCTGGTCACTGTTTCTTTTTATTATTATTATTATTATGTTGCATTTAAGGTTTTGGGTTACATGTGAAGAACACGCAAGATTGTTGCATAGGTACACACGTGGCAGTGTGGTTTGCTGCCTCCCTCCCCTTCACCTATATCTGGCATTTCTCCCCATGCTGTCTCTCCCCAACTCCCCACCCCTCACTGTTTCTTTGTTGGAGTCTGGTCAAAGGCCATGAAGAGTGGGGAGATGTCTTATTTACACACCCTTGGTTCCAGAGTACCACCCTCAGGATGCATAAAAGCCCAAACTTTGTTTTAAGGTTGTTTATAGTAGCTCTCCCTGGCCAGGCACAGTGGCTCATGCCTGTAGTCCCAGCACTTTGGGAGGCTGAGGCAGGTAGATCACCTGAGGTCAGGAGTTTGAGACCAGCCTGGTCAACATAGTGAAACCCTGTCTCTAATTAGCTGGGCGTGGTGACAGGCATCTGTAATCCCAGCTACTCAGGAGGCTAAGGCAGGATAATCACTTGAACCTGGGAAGCAGAGGTTGCAGTGAGCTGAGGTTGTGCCATTGTACTCCAGCCTGGGCAACAAAGTGAGACTCCATCTCAAAAAAAAAAAAAAAAAAAAAAGAAAAGAAAAAGAAAACCAAAAAACGAAAAAGAAAAGACCCCAAAAATACTCTTCCTACAACCCCACACCCAGGTGCAGCTTTCCCAGCCTGCAGAGAAGTGCACATCTCTGGGTGGTGCATCTCAATGTCATCTTCCCAAAGTGCCGGGATTACAGTCATGAGCCACTGTGCTGAGACTAATAGCATTTTAGACTCCCTCCTGTCATATGCTTAAAAATGAGTCAAAGCCCCTGATGTGCCTAGAACATTGTTCCCTTTTAGTTCTGAGGCACCGTTTCCACTGGGAAGACTGGTCCACAATGGTTCTTAGGTGGCTGGCCTGGCATTTTAAGTGTTTAACTATATTTACTCTCCTCCTGCCCCAGTCTGATCTCCATGTTTTACCTTTACTTCTTCCCTGGGGAAGTCTGCCATTTTCCAGTTCAGCCTTTCTTTCAGGTCGTGATCATATGGGAGCCTTTGGAAGGCAAGGTGTACACAGGCATGTGTGCCACGGCCACAGTCACAGCCATGGTCACGGCCACGGCCACAGCCACTGTATCCGGCGTGGCAGGTGGGAATGCCGATCCTGTTTTTTGAAGGAGTAGCTGATTCAGATTAATCAGTTAGCAGCTGGTATTTCATGCTGACTCCAGGAAAAGTTCCATACACACAGGTTTGGAATGGAGAAGTGGGAGGGAGAGGGGCTAAGTGGCAGAGAAGAAGAGAGGGAAGAGGAAGCTACTTTAAAAATTATTGTTGTTTCTCAGCACGGATTCATTATTGCATGTATTCTAAGCAAATATTGCAGCATTTTTGGGGAAAAATGATAGAAAAAAAAAACAACACTTGTTTGTAAATAAATGATGAGTGTTTTGAAAAAATAAGGGGAACCAGGTAATTTAAAGTTAAACGTTATTACACAACGTCAGCTGTGCCGACATGGCTCCTAACCTAGCCTTGAGTCCTCCCTTCACTTATCCCCACGGCGGCCAGAGTGACATGCCTCAAGGTGTCCTTCCTGCCATCAAATCTCCCCAAGGCCAGTCCATTGTCCCTCAGCTGTTTCTCGTGGCAAACCGAGGCCTCCCCGGCTGGGCCTCTGCCTGCTGGCCCGGTGCTCGGCCTCTTCTGTCACCAGTCCTCACGCTCCCCATGCAAGTCTGGGCCTGTTCATACCCGTGATGGTCCAGTTTCTCTCCTCCTCTGGGAAGGTACTCCCTCCTCTGGGAAGCCTCCCCTGCTTGTCCAGTCTTCAATGCAAAGTGCTCCTCCTTTAGCTCTTCTAGAAGCCGGTGTGCCTTCCACCATAGCAACTCTTATGGTTTATTTATTTCAATAAGTCGATGCTCAGACCGCACTTAGTAATTGCCAATCACCATTATTTCTACTACCATGATGATGATGATGACAATGACAATGATCTCTTTTCTTCACAAGCCCCAGATCCCCCTGAAAACAAGGACTCTCTTGTCATCGCCATGTCTCCAGTGTCCCCCAGTGCCCATGGCAGGTGCCCCGTGCATACGTATAGCAGGAAAAAGTCGCCATCCTGCTGTTTGGAAGTAGTCATGAGAAAATGCAATTTATCAGATGTTTAGACTGGAAGTTTAAGGAGCCTAAAGTTGATAGGAGCTCAGGTACAGATTCCAGAAGCAGGCGGACAGGAGAAAAGTGACAGCAGCAGCAAGCTGCCCACTGTGTGTACAGATCTCGGAGCGGAGGCCAAGCACCATGGTCTCAGCCTCTGAGCGCGGTTGCCCCTTAAGAAGGGAAGGCCCATTCTATTCATTCTATTCTGTTTCTTCCAGCACAGACTTGATGTGCCAGTGAATTGCTCTGAGGAGCAGATGAGGGTCGATTTCTTTCGTCGGTGAAGAAGTGCTGGTGTAAAAGAAGAAAGGATCAACGGCCAGCTCCCCACCCGGTCTTTGGGAATGCACTTTCAGAACTCCCAAGTCAGAAGGCCCACTTCCTGTTGGAACCAAACTCCAGTCAGACAGTTGATGCTCCACCAGTTTTCATCAACACTCTTGTTTTTCACACTCTGGAGTCTCCAGGATTTTTAAGCTGGAGGGCTCCCCCGTGCATGGACTGCACGCTGAGAGCTGCTCTTCACACTAATTGCTCCGTAAGCATCCTGTGGAACAAATATCCACAGCTTGTGAGAAGCAACCTGGAGCCAAACATCAGTGCAACCCCAGTCTTGATGAGACAGAGCGTCAGTCACTGATGCCGAGTCACCAAGGGTCTTTAGCTGCTGGAGCACACAATGGGAGGCTTTTTGAGGTTGGCAGAGCTAGAGGACCTGCTGGATCCTCCCAAATGGAACCGTTGCCCCCAGGAGAAGGTATTCCCAGAGTATGGAAGCCATGAGTTAGCCACAACGTGAATCAGGTGGGGACAGAGAGCAGAGCCACGACACTGCGTTTTTGCATCTGGGTGAGATGACCTAATTCATCACATTCGATTTTGCAGAAAGAAAATCAACTCATTTGACAAAAGAACAAAGCATGCATTGTTCAAGTATAAGAGGCCTGGGCTGCAGGAGATAATCATCTTAGCTCTGAGACAGGGAATGAACGTCACACCTTTTGTTCTAGTCAGATATGCATAAGCATTCCAGGCAAATTAAACCCATGACATCCCTCTAACATGACTGGATGTTATAATTGTGGTGAATTTCCCTGATTATTGACAAAATCTGTTAATTGTGCCTAAGGTCAGAGTGGATCATAAACTTGTTCCATGAAACCTTCATTTGGCGATTTAAAAAATATGCTTCTTTTTAAAAATTGTCTGAAACGGATTAAGAAATGGTGTTCTGATTGAAACTGAATTTGGTCAAATTAAGATGAATCTCTGTGTAGCATTGTAACCACCTCCAATGGCCAGAATCTTAGTCCATCTTGACCTTACTTATGTGGCTCAGGCTCCTTGGACTTGGGGTAGAAGCTGAATTCAGAAGCCAACTGGGCCCCATGGCATAACTTCTGCATTCACTTTGTTGAAGAAATTCCTGGCAACTGTGAAATGGTGTGGGAATCTTCTGTTAAAGGATGTGTCTGAGACAAGATACTGATTGGCTTTTTTCTTCCAATTTGCTATTATTGCAGTGAACAAAACAGACCTAAAAATCGGTGTGTTGAGGGAGATGGGGTTGGAGAAGATATGCCATGTACATACGTGCATACATGCATAGGTACATAGAGCCAGTGCTCGACTTACGACCACGATGGGGTCCGAAAGACCGGTCGTAATGCCATTTGGTCGTAAGTCGAGTAGGCTATATGTATAGTATTCTTTCTTTATCTTTCAAAATCGTCGACACAGTCGAGTGTGATAACTTCGTATCACGTGCGATCACATTCACTTTCTTTCCTCCTCTCTACTGCTTAATTACCATCATTTTCGTGTCAAGATCGATGGCCTTTCTTTCCTTCTTGGCAGGCTGAGGTGTAGACAAAGACAATTTCCTCTTGGTAGACATCTTGGGAGGGGTTTGATGAAAAATATCCAAGACACAAAGCACACATTGCTATACCGAGTCTGGGATAACAGTTGAAATGGTGCACGCGGAGATGGTAGTGCTGCCGGAAGCTGGTCCGCACTGTCGTAAGCCCAGCTGGGCAACGTTTGCGCTGCCAGACGTGGAGCAGTCATGGCTAGCGATTGCGGTCGTAAAGTCGGATGGTCATAAGTTGCATAGGTTGTAAGTCGATCAATGCCTGTATACTATATGCATATCTTCTTGTAGAGGGGCAGCCGTTGTAACACCAGCAACAGTTCACAGTGGCTATGTGTTTACTCCGTGCTAGACATTGTTTCAGAGCTCTACATGCATTAATTCTATTATCCTCATTAGCAACCTCTGAGGGAAGAACACTTTTCCCTTTACTGGAGAAGAAATGGAAAAAGAGTTTTATCCACTTGCCTAATGTCTTGTAACCAGTAAGTGGTGACGTGTGTGTGTGCCTGCTAGTGCATGTGAACGATGTACTGAGACAGCACACATGCACAAAAGCACACGGAGCTTAAGTGACAGCTTAGTGAATTTTCACCCTGACACTGCCACGGAGCCACCAATCAAGAATAAACTTAGCTGAGTCCCAGGCTTTACCTCCTGCTCAGAGTAACCCTCTGTATTAGGCTGTTCAGGCTGTCAAACAAAATATCACAGACCGAGTAAGCTAAACCACAGGAGTTTATTTCTCACAGTTCTGGAGGCTGGAAGTTCACTCTCAAGGTGCCAGAAGGGCTGGATTCTGGTGAAGGCCTTCTTCCTGTTTTGAAGATGGCCATCTTCTCTCTGCATCCACACATGGCAGGAAAAACAGAGAGAGAGAGAGAGAGAGAGACAGAGAGAGAGAGATACAGCATAGGTACTCTTTGATCTTTTCTTGTAAGGATGCTAATCCCATCGCAAGGGCCTCACTTTCATGGCATTATCTAAACCTATTTACATCCCAACAGCCCCATCTCCAAATACCAACCAGCTTGGGAGATAAGACTTTGACACATGAATTTGGAGGGTATACTACTCAGCCCATAGCACCCCCTTTTTCTTGCTAAACCATAGATTAGCTCTGGCTGTTTGTAAATGTACATGAGTAAAATCCACACTTAGTTAAGTACACATGGGTTGTGTTTGCCGTTTGCTCAACATCGTTGTGAGATTCCACCAGGTTAATGCACATGGAAATTGGGCATTTGCAGTACTCCCTAATACCGACGTATGTGATGGATCTTGGAATTGTTTTCAGTTTGGGGCTCTTTCACATAGTGCTGCTGTGAAGTACTTTTTCTACAGATTTTGGTAAAGGCAGCCCTGCCTTTCCACTGGGAATATACGCAGCTGTGGACTCACTTGGTCCAAATACTCACTGGGTATTTGGAGAATACTGTCAATTTCCCACAGGGCTGTTCTTATTTGCATTTCAGCCCACAGCGTATCAGAGTTTCCACAGACCCACACTTTTCAGCAATACTTGGAATTCTCAGTCTTTTTCATTTCAGCTCATCAGATGGGTGTACAGTGGTATTGCATGGTTGTAGTTTGCATTTTCTGGAGAAAAAATGAAGGGAAGCTCCCTTCCATGCTCACTGGCCATTTGGAGATCTGGAAGGGACTGAGTCAAGGCTTCCTGCTGCATTGTCTGCCTTTTTCATCGTATTAGTCAGTGTTTGTTTGCCTTTGGTGCTCCTCGTGCTCCATTTAGAAAATCCTTGATGAGGCTGGGCACAGTGGCTCACTCCTGTAATCCCAGCACATTGGGAGGCCGAGAGGCAGATCATGATGTCAGGAGATTGAGACCATCATTGACAACATGGTGTACCCGTCTCTTCTAAAAATGCAAAAATTATCTGGGTGTGGTGGTGCGCGCTTGTAATCCTAGCTACTAGGGAGGCTGAGGCAGGAGAATTGCTTGAACGCAGGAGGAGGAGATTGCAGGGAGCTGAGAACACACCACTGCACTCCAGTCTGGTGACAGAGTGGGACTCCGTCTCAAAATAAGTACATTAATAAAATAAAAAATAATTAAAAAAAGAAAATCATTGATGAACTTAATGTTATGAAGATATTCTCTTACATTTTCCTTTATGAGTTTCGTGATGTTTCCCTTTCACAGGTAGGTCTACAGTACACTGGAATGCAGTTTTGCATATTGTGTGAAGGAGTGCACACCCAGTTTTGCCCACGTAGAAATCCTATTGACCTAGCATATTGGTTTGGAAGAAGGACCAACCTCATCATACCACAGGATCACTTTTGTGAAGGATCAGGTGGTTTTGGTGAGCATCTGTTTCTGGACATGGGCCATACTCTTCACCACCACCAAATGGGCTTAAGTGTTGCAGAGAGAGAGTCAGTTCTCTGACAGCATCATGGAGACAGAGGCCATTTCCCTGCCTTCCTTCTGCCAGTCTGCAGGTCTCAGCTGAAGTGCTCCCTCCTCTTGAAAGCCTGTGATCTGGGACATCCTGTTCAGTGGGTGATCCTGCCTCCAAGCATCTTCTTTATAGTTGTGGGGTTCTATGTGGCCTGGGAGAGTTAAGGTACAACCAGGGCATTTAATAGCTGGACCCATGCTTATCAAGGGCTTTCTGTCATTTATTTTAACTATTATATATATTATTCCCTTTGCAATGGTTTGAAAACAGCATTTGGGTAAGTTACTCCAGATAGTGACTCTGGAGCCCACATAGAAAAATGTAAGTTTCATCATTTTTGCAAAATGCCAAGTTTTCTGATTTTCTCTGCAATAGTTTAGTTATCTACTTTTTTGTAAACATGCACACATGCATACAAATGAACATACACATACACAGAATACACATGTAAACGTGGACACAAACATGCACATATGCAGAACACACACATAAACGTGGACACGAACACACATATGCAGAATACACACATAAACGTGGACACGAACATGCACATATGCAGAATACACATGTAAACATGGACACAAACATGCACATATGCAGAATACACACATAAACCTGCACACAACGTGCACATATGCAGAATACACAGATAAACATGAATGTACATATTTCAAGGCACATGCCCACATAAGTACACATGCACACACACACAATCTTCTCTAATATTTGTACTGTTACATATTTAGAATTATAATCCCTTCTTAGAATATTCAGCAGATTATTCACACTAAAAACTGCAGCTTTTTAAAAGATGTATTTCATTTTTTTTCCTGTGTGTCAGACAGAATTAATCAAGGTTCTAAAGATTGTTCTGCAGGTGTTATTTCAAAAACAACCAATACTCCCCAAATCATTAAATTTACAGGGAGACTTTTGATTACAGAAGCTGATGACTATTATTTCTAAAATAGAAGAGATGCAGAGTGACAAAAATCAATGACACAGCCATTAGGTTAGAGCTAAATTTATCCACGTTTCACATTGGTGAGGTTCTCACACCACTTTCTCTGCAAATTTTCACCTTATAGTGACTCTTGAGTATAGATACCTAGATATTTATAAGTGTTATTTTGATGATTTTTTTTGCTTTTCTTTATTTTGTTTTATTTAATTGTTTTATTTCAATGGCTTTAGGGCAACAAGTGGTTTTTTATTACACAAACAAACTGTGTATTGGTGAAGTCTGGATTTTCGTGCACCTGTCACTCAAGTAGAGTACATAGTGCCCAACAGGCAGTTTTTAATCCCTCACTTCCCTTCCCCTTTCTGATTCTCAAGTGTGCATTATACCACTTTGTATGCCTTTGTATACTCATAGATTAGCTCCCACTTATACGTGAGAACATGTGATTTTTGGTTCTTGATTCCTGAGTTACTTCACTTAAAATAATGGCCTCCTGTTCCATCCAAATTGCTGCACATTATTTTGCTCCTTCTTGTGGCTGAGTAGTAGTCCATGGTGTGTGTACAATGTTCTCTTTATCCACTCATCAGTCGATGGGCACTTCAGTTGGTTCCACATCTTTGCAATTGTGAACTGTGCTGTGATAAACATGCAGACACTGGTGTCATTTTGCTATAGTGACTTCTATTCCTTTCGGTAGATACACAGTAGCGGGATTGCTGGATCAAGTTTCCAAGCATTGGCCATAGTAAAGGCCTGGTCATGTGGCAGTTAGGGTAGTTTCATTGAAGCGCCCAGGGATTGCATCTGTTTTGAAGCCCAAGGGTGGGACTATCCGTAAGTGCAGAACATCTTGTGACAAGACTAATATGCTAATAAGGATTTCTTTTGGGAGAGTTGCTCAATTGTCAACTTTGAGGAGTCGTAGTTATTCTAGTTTTAGGTCTGTTGTAGGGGCTATATAAGAATCGAAGCCTACGCCTTCATAATCTGTATAGTCATAGCTTCAATATCATTGGTGGTCAATTGTTCTGACAGTGAGAGAGGGGTTGTTAATTTTATCTGTTATGTACAGGGTACATAGGGATGGGAGGCAATTAAAATTAGTATTACAGTGGGCAAGATAGTCCACACAGTTTCTACTTCTTGGGCATCTGTAGTGATAGCATGTGTTAATTTTGTTGTCAATATGAGGGAAACAATCAATATGAGGGAAATAAACCTTCTTTGAGTTTTTTGTGACATCTCCATACTGTTTTCCATAGAGATTGTACTAACATTCCCACCTACAGTGTCCAGGCATTCTCTTTTCACCACTTTCCTGAGAACATCTATTGTTTATTGACTTTTTAATAATGGTTATTCTGGCTGGAGAAACGTGGTATCTCATTGCGGTTTTAATTGTGGTATCTCATTGTGGTTTGCATTTCCTGGATAGTTAGTGATATAGAACATTTTTTTTCATATGTTTCTTAGCCACTTGTATATCTTCTTTTAAAAATGTCTATGTTATGTGTCTACTTTTTAGTGGGGTTATCTTTTTATTGCTGATTCGTTGGAGTTCCTTGTAGATTCTGGATATTAGTCCTTTGTTGGATGCATAATTTGCAAATACTTTTTCCCACTCTGTAGGTTATCTCCTTACTCTGATGACTATTTCTTTTGCCGTAAAGAAGGTTTTTGGTTTATTTAGGTCCCATTTATTTATTTTTATTTTTGTTGCATTTGCTTTTGGGGGTCTTAGTCATAAATTCTTTGCCTAGGCCAACATGTAGAAGAATTTTTCCTAGATTTTCTTCTAGAATTTTTATGGTTTCAAATCTTAGATTTAAGTCTTTAATTCTCCTTGAGTTAATTTTTGTATATGGTGAGAGATAGGGATCCAGTTTCATTCTTCTATATGTGACTATCCAATATTCCCAGCACCATTTCTTAAATAGGGTGTCCTTTCCCCAGTTTATATTTTTGTAGGCTTTGTCAAAGATCAGTTGTTTGTAAGTATTTGGCTTTATTTCTGGCTTCTCTATTCTGCTTCATTGGTCCAGGTATCTATTTTTATACCAGTACCATGCTGTTTTGGTTGTGATAGGCTTTTAGTAGAGTTTGAAGCCAGGTAATGTGATGCCTCTCTATTTGTTCTTTTTGTTTAGGATTGCTTTGGCTGTGCAGGCTCTTTTTTTGGTTCCATATGAACTTCAGGATTGTTTTTTCTAATTCTGTGGAAAATGATGTTGGTGTTTTGATAGCAGTTGCAATGAATCTGTAAATTTATCTGGGCACTATGGTCATGTTCACAATATTGGTTCTTTCAATCTATAGGTATGGGATGTATTTCCACTTGTTTATGTCATCTAGGATTTCTTTCAGCAGTGTTTTGTATTCTCCTGGTAGAAATCTTTTATGAATACCTCATTGGTTAAATATATTCTTAGGTATTTTATTTTATTTTATTTTTGTAGCTATTTTTAAAAGGATTGAGTTCTTGATTTGTTTCTCAGCTTGGACATTGTTGGTGTATAGCAGTGCTACTGATTTGTGTACATTGATTTTGTAACCTGTGACTTTACTGAATTCATTTATCAGATCTATGAGTCTTTTGGAGTAGTCTTTAGGGATTTCTAGGTGCAAGATCATATTATTGACAAAGAGAGGTAACTTAACTTCCTCTTTTCTAATTTGGATGCCTTTTACTTTTTTTTTTTTTTTTTTCTCTTGCCCGATTGCTCCAGCTAGGACTACCAGCAGACTGATGAATAGGAGTGGTGAAACTGGGTATCCCTGTCTTTTTCCAGTTCTTAGGGGGAATGCTTTCAGCTTTTATGCATTCAGTACGATGTTAGTTGTGGATCTGTCATACATGGCTTTTATTATTTAGAGGTATGTTCCACCTATGCCTAGTTTGTTGAGGGTGTTTATCATAAAAGAATACTGGACCGAATTGAATGCTTTTTCTGCCTCTATTGAGATTATCACCCGGTTTAGTTTTTCATTCCGTTTTTGTGATGAATCACATTTATTGACTTGCATATGTTGAGCCATTCCTGCATCCTTGTGATAAAATCCACTTGATTATGGTGAAAGAGTTTTTCGATTTGTTGTTGGATTTGGCTTATTAATATTTTGTTCAGAATTTTTCTATGTCTTTTCATCTGGGATATTGGTCTGTAGTTTTGTTTTGTTGCTGTTGTTGTTGTTATGTCCTTTCCTGGCTTTGGTATCAGAGTGATACTGGCTTTGTAGAATGAATTACAGAGGATTCTCTCCTCAACTTTCTGTAGTAGTTTCAGTAGAATTGCTACCAATTCTTTGAATGCCTGCTAGAAATGGGCTGCAAATTTGTTTGGCCTTGGGCTTTTCTATTAGTAGTTATCATTAATTATTATTATTATTATTACTGATTCAATGTCACTGCTTGTTATTGGTCATTCAGGAGCTCTACTTTTTTTTTCTCCAATTCAAGCTAAGGGCATTGTCTATTTCCAGGAATTTAGCCATTTTATCTAGATTTTCTAGTTTGTGTACACAGCAGTGTTCACAGAAGTCTTGAATGATCTTTGGTATTTCTGTAGTGTCAGTTATAATGTCTCCATTTTAATTTCTAGTTAAGCTATTTGTATCTTTTTTCTTCTTTTCTTGGTTAATTTAGGTAGTGTTCTATCAATTTTGTTTGTCTTTTCAAAAACCAACTTTTTATTTCATTGATCTTTTGCATTGATTTTGGTTTCAATTTCATTGAGTTCTTCTTTGATCTTTGTTATTTTTTTACTCCTGCTAGCTGTGGGTTTGATTTGTTCCTGTTTCTCTCCTTCCCTGAGGTTGATAGTAGGTTGTCAGTCCGTGAGTTTTCAGGCTTTTTGATGCAGATGTTTAGCACTATGAACTTTCCTCGTGGCACTGCTTTCGTTGTAGCCCAGAGGTTTGGATATGTAGTGTCACTGTTTTCATTTTGAAACATTTTTTGAACTTCCATCTTGATTTCATTCCTAATCCAAAAATCATTTGGGAGCATACTTTTTTATTTCCATGTATTTCTACAGTTTAGAGGGTTCTTGGAATTGATTTCTAGTTTTATTGCTCTGTGGTTTGAAAAGATACTTGATATGATTTCCCTTTTAAAAAATGTATTGAGACTTGTGACCCATCGTATGGTCTATCTTGAAGAATTTTCCATGTGTTGATGAGAAGAATATATAATTTGTGGTTCTTGGGCAGAATGTTCTGTACACACCTGTTAGGTGTATTTGTTCCAGGGTGCAGTTTAAGTTCAGTGTTTCTCTGTTGACTTTCTCCCTCAGTGATCTGTCTAGTGCAGTCAGTGGGTTGTTGAAGCCCCTCACCATTACTGTGTTCTTGTCTCTCCCTTTCCTTAGGTCTGGTAGTAATTGTTTTATGAATTTGAGAGCTCCAGAGTTAGCAGCACATGGTATTTAGGATTGTTATATCTTCTTGTTGGATTGATCTTTTTGTCATAATGTAATGACCTTCTTTTCCTTTTTTCACCATTATTGCTTTAAAGTCTACTTTATCTGATACAAGAATAGCTACTCCTTTTCACTTTTGATTTCCATTTGCATGAAATATCTTATTCCACCTTTTTATCTTGAGTCTGTAAGAATCCTTATGTGTTAGGTCTGTCTCCTGAAGACAACAGATATTTGGTTTGTGATTTTTTAAATTCATTCCACCAATCAGTATCTTTTAAGTGGAGCATTCAGATCATTTACATTCACCATTAATATTGAGATGTGAGGAACTGATTCAGTCATAGCATTGATTGTTATCTAGTGACTTTGTTTTTCTTAATTGTCTTAAGTGTTTTATAAGCCTTGTGAATTTTATGCTTTCAGGAGTTTCTACTCTGCTGTATATCAACCTTTAGTTACAAAATGCAGTACTCCTTTCAGCATTTCTTATAGTTTTTGTCTAGTATTGACAAAAATCCCTCAGTATTTGCTTATTAGAGAACGACTATTTCTCCTTCATTTATGAAACATAGTTTTGCTGGATACAAAATTCTTGAATGACAGTTCTTCCATTTAAGGAGATTAAAGATAGGACCCCAATCCCTTGTGGCTTATAAGGTTTCTGATGATAAGTCTTTTGTTAGTCTGGTAAGTTTTCCTTTAAAGGTGACCTAATGCTTTTTTCTCACTGCTCTTAGAATTCTTTCCTTCTTGTTGACTTTAGACAGCCTGATGCTGTAGTGATGTTCTATTTGCAATAAATCTGTCAGGAGTTCCTCACACTGCTTGTATTTAAATGTCTGAATCTCTAACGAGGCCAAGGAAGTTTTCCTTGATTGTTCACTCAAATATTTTTTCCAAACTTTTTGCTTTTTCTTCTTCATGAAGATCTGTGATTCTTAGTTTTGGCCATTTTACGCAATCCCACATTTCTTGGAGACTTCGTTCATTTCTTTTCATCCTTTTAAAATTTTGTTTGATTAGGTTAATTTGAAAGCCTTGTCTTCCAGATCAAAACGTCTTTCCTCTACTTGAGTGTAGTATATTGTTAAAACTTTCTACTGCATTTGTAGTTTGCTCAATCTGTCTTTCATTTCTAGAAATTCTCATTGGTTTATCTTTAAAATATCTATCCCTTAGAATAGTTTTCATTTATAACCTGAATTATTTTTAAAAATTTCTTTATATTGTTTTTCACTTTTCTCTTGTATCTCCTTGAGTAACTTAATAATCAACTTTTTGAATTCTTTATCTGATATTTTAGATCTCATCTTGTTTGGATCCACTGCTGGAAAATTAGTATGATCTTTAGGGGGTGTTACAGAACCCTGTTTTTTTTTATATTGCCTGAATTATTTATCTCAATTCTTCTCATTTGGCTAGATTATTTCTTCTAATTATTTTGAATATTTATTTTTTATTTGACTGGATTTTCAAAAATTATTTCTTATATTTCGCCTTAGGGATGTGACTTTAACATTTATAGTTTATTGTCACCTAGCTTGGATCTGGGTGTTTTCAGTGGTGAAGAGTCTGTGAGAGTTCCTTGGTTATAGAGAATCTTGGTGCAATTGCTTTCTCAGATGCTGGTTGTAGTAACAACGTGCTGTCTCCTATGGGCTGGAATGGAAGAGGTCTCATGAAGCATATCTTGTTCCCCAGTTGTAGGAACTTATTGGTTTTTTTTTTTTTTTGCCCCAGTGTTTTACTCACTGGGTTGAACAGTTCAGACTTTAGGCCAGTGAGAGGTGTCCATGGGTAAAAACTGGCTGTAGCTAAAGCAGGTGGGCAAATGCAGTAGCCCAGTGGTGTGCAGAAGTCTTAGCCTTGACAGAAGTGTCTGCACAACCTCTTAGTAAAATGCACCAGGGTGTTTTCAGGGGGAGGGGAGGGCGCCACCACATCTCCTTCCAGGCCAGCAGGAAAGCTATTCATGTCCCAGTCACTACTGACCCAGCATTCCAGCTACTCAGATCAGACAAGCACCTCTTTTCATCTGCAGGAATGCTGATGTTCCGTGTAGACAGGGATCATGACTCCACCTCTCATATAAGCCTGAACTTGGAGGGCACCCTCCTGTGAAGACACAGTCACTCTGAGACTTTTCAGAAAGACTGTCTATGAACACACCCATTTGGAGCTCCATGAGCGATGCCCCAGCTATGTCTGTAGTGGTGGCCAAAAGGGAGAAGAAGCCTCCTTATCCAAGATCCTTCATGAGCACCAGGGCTGCCTGACTGTTGTAGAGCTGAGGACTTTCCCCACTGAGCTCAGCACTGCACCTGTGCTCCTGCTGAAAGAAACTTCCCAGGCAGAAAGTTCAGGGACTCAGGGCTTGTCCTCTGGTTACTTTTGCCCCAGGGAGTATTCCCTTAATGTCATGCTCTCCCTCTATGCCTGGGAATAGCAGTCCCTGAGGGCCAGACCACTGTGAACCCTGCTGTTCCTGGGTCTAGCCACCCAAAGGGGCTGCCACCCTCCAGGATCATGCTGGAAAATGTCTGCAAGGGATCCAGTGATGAGACTTGTCCTCTAGTCTCCAGAGAGTGGAGACCAGCACCAGTTCTAATGGGATGGGAGGGGTATGGCATCGACTTTGTGAGACTTTCTTGGTTATAAATAGACTTAGTGTGTTAGCTGTCTCAAATTCCAGCTGTAGTCCTAATGTACTGGGCACCTCGAAAGACCCAAGATCTCCTGTTTAGCCAGGGTAATGCAGGCAATGGCAATAGCTGAGGTTGTACAAAGGATTTCTCCTTCCTGAGCACTGCATTATTTTTTTGGCCGGGTTCACACTGTAGGCTGCTGCCCACCACTTCTTCCAAAGGCTGCATGGTTTCTTTCAGGTTTTCTGTTAAGTTCCTGTATTGGTTCTGAAAGCTCTAATCTTTTTCTTGTAGCTTTAGACATCCAACCTGATATTACCAAGATGTCTGGGAGTTTGTGGCTAAAGCCTGCAGAAGAAGAGACCCTTCCCAGACCTCTTACCTGTTGCCCTGAGTAATGAAAAGATTCAATTTTTAATTATTTACTTTTTAAAAATTATTATTTTTTGGCCAGGCACAGTGAGTGGCTTATGTCTGTAATCCCAGCACTTTGGGAGACTGAGGTGGGCGGATCACCTGAGGAGCCAACACACCTGATTTCAATTTTTAATTTAAAAAATATTTTTATTTGTTATGGATACATAATAGTTGTACATTACCCTGATAAGTTTTGAAGGATTTTGTAAGGATTGATACACAAAAATTTATTTGACAATATTTATTGAGGCACTAACAAATGCAAGGACCCAGGTTAGACCCGGGGTATCTGAAGATGAATCAGGCAAACCTGTCTTGCCTTTGTGAACTTTTTATTTTCCAGAAGAGATGGACATTCAACTCAGAACCATTTGCATGCACAATTCATAAAAAATGCACGTGAGTACTTCTGTATGGACATCTTACGGGAAGTAGCCCCAAGGAACAGTTTGTTAAGCTGAATTCTTGAAAGCATGGAGGATTCCCTGGGAAATTGGTTCTAGATATAGAAAAATAATGTTTCCTTTTTATAGCTCTTTTTGCCCAAAATCATGTTTCTTCACTTCAACATTCAGTAAGTTGTGGAAAGCTCAAATTTTGAGTTAAAATGTGTACCATCACAAGTTCAAAACAGCTGTATCAGGAGGCTGAGCAGGGGCTGTTTCCTAGAAAAGCCTAGAGGTTTGTTTCTGCTTACGTCTCCTTCAGCTCCCACAGTGGGGTGTGATTCTTGCATACATTATCCTCCTCTTTATCAGGGGGCTTAGGTGATGTCTGGAAACATTTTTGGTTGTCACAATTGGAGGTGATGTCATGTAATGAATAGAAACCAGGAATGCTGCTAAAAATCCTACAATTCCAAGGATAGTAACCCCATTCTCCAACTCCTGACGGACAGCCGCTGGGCAAGAAGCGTCAGTAAATCTGCTTCCTCTGGTCTCCCTCTCTGGACTGCAGGCTCCTGAGCGTCTGCGCAGGGCAGCAGCAGATCCTGCTGTGCACATGCATCCGCTCTGCCCTGGATGCCCTGCAGGGCGAGTCCTTGTCCTGCCAACTACCAGCTCCGCAGCCGCAAAGTCTCCTACATTCCTGAAGCTTTAGTTTTCTCCTCTCGAAAACAGCAGGGCCTCCATCACACACTCATTGAAAGCCCTTATCAACCTCGGAGGAAGTTCACAGCTTCTAGAATGTATATCCTAATTTACGTTATGTTTCCTTTTAAAAGTTCAAACAAAAGGAACATATCTCCAAATTACAGCTTCAGTGAGAATGTAGAAGGAGAGCTTATTGGCCTTTGAAACGACCCTGACACTGAACAGTGGTAACAGGGTAGATGATCAAGACTTCACTGTCTCCAACCTGAGGCCGGGCCACGCCTCCATGCTACGCCTGCGTCTATCACTTCTGTGGCCTGCATCCCACTTTGAATGCATGGCAAATTGGCCTGTGATTTAAATTTTTTTCACTGACTCCACCATGAACCAGCGCTAAGATGGTACCATCTGGATAATGACAGGGTGCCCTTCTGCTCTGCCCTGTGCTTGGATTCCAGAGAGCTGTGGGCCCCCAACCCAGGCACAAGAGCCGCCTCTTCCACCAAGCCTGAGCTACGTAGACAGAAGTGGCAAGGGTCCTCGTGACAGAATCTCTGTGTTCCCCTGAGGCCACATGTCACGTGTGGTCATGTCAAGGCCCAGGCACTCAACAGTGACCCTCCAGGACATTCCAGAATATATGCCTGATCATCCGCCCCGTCTTCAGCTCACTCTGGGCCTGGCCTTATCATAGTGAACCAGACAAACCTCATTCCTACCTCTGCAGTGTGGATAGTCCAGTGGGGGTGAGGTGTTTTTTTTTTGTTTTTTTGAGATGGGGTCTCCTTATGTTACCCATGCTGGTCTCAAACTCCTGGGCTGAAGTGATCCTCCTGCCTTGGCCTTCCAAAGTGCTGGGATTACAGGTATGAGCCAACGCGCCTGGCTGAGGGGCATTAATTGAAAAATACACCCATAGCTGTGAAGTTAAACTGGGAAAAGAGCTGCAGAGGGGAAGACAGGGTGGGCGCTACCAATGCAAATACCTCAGGTCTGGTGCAGCCGGGAGGCCGAGGAAAGCTCAGCTGAGGCTGACGCGGAAGACGGACCTACCAGGAAGGATGACTGATTGCCCCGGGAGCTGTGGAGAGTGGGGTGCGAGAGGCCAAAGCTTGCAGGCTGGGAGTGGAAGATCACTGTGCGCTGGAGGTGGGCCTGGGGAGAGTGCAATGACAGGAACCCGTGCACTTCACTCTAAGCACCCCAAGTAGCGCAGGACCAAAAAGGCTGGGAGGGAGAACATATCCCTCCTTCCCAACTTAACTCCCTGATCGCCAACAGTAGAAATGCCCCTCCCGTGATAGGACTAGGCGAGCTTTTCCCCATCAGAGCAGCACTCGCTGCAGAACCTCCTGCCATCCACGGCGCATCACTCAGCCCTCTCGCTCCATTGCACATCCTGGCAACATCTCGGATCTCAGGAGCAACGAGAGACAGAAACGTTTCTGCCGGAGGAGGACAGGATCAGCTGCATGAATGGAAAACGTCTTGGCTCCTCCCAGGGCAGTGGATCGGAGTAGGCAGGGGACCAATTTGAATTCCGTTGGGAAGGGAATGATGGTGGCGGTGGCAAAGGGAGGGACGGATGCATTCCTGGGACATCTCAGAGCTACGATGCCAAGGTCTTAGGGTTGCAGTTTGAGGGTCGAACGAGCAGGCTGGCAGATATGACTCCTATGCTTCTGGCTATTCACTGGCATGGACAGTGACTACTCTTATGCCGAAGGGCTTGCTGAGAAAACCCCCTAGAATGGCTCCATGTTTGGGCGAGTGGTGGACGTATTGTGTGGACATGTGCCCTGTCTCATCCTCAACACCTGTTTCCTAGATGTGGCCCGTGCTCCCCAGCCCAGACCTCCACTCGCCATCTCCTCTTCTCTTGACCATCCCCATGCCCCACTTCTTTACTCTTCCTTTAGTGTTTGGTGAAGTTAATTTGCCCTCTAATAAGCTGTCTTCAACATCCTTAGCCAGGCATAGAGTCAGAATTTCACTTATTTAAACAGAACCTCAGAGTTCGAAAGGAACTCAAAGTCACCAGTTGCCATGAGCAATGGCAGTGTTTCAATCCTGAGTCAGTGACAAGGAGCCTTGGTGGAGTCTTTTATGGTGTTCCCCTTTTCCCATGGGGTACCTCAAGTCTTCTCTGTTGAAGAAGAGAAGTCTTCTCACCTGTCTTTCATAGCTCTGAATGCCAGAAACATCTGTCCTTCAGGCTGCTGCAGCAGGCGGCTGGGTGGTCTGCCTGGATGATTGGGGTAAATGCAGCTTCCACCAGATGAGTTTTTTTTTAGGGTGCAATACATGAGAAGTCAGTTTCTGTGTGCCAGGACCCACCTTTCCCGTCCGGTGTTGATGACTACTCTTCACCAGAGCTGTCCACCTGCTTCTGCACAGAAAACATTCCCTTTGTGTCCAGTGTTCGCTTCTGGGCTGTCCTTTGCCCACTGCTCCTGAGAAAGGAAGATAACCACGTGCTGTTTCCCCCAGAGATGTAAATCCTCTAGGCCCACAGGGGTTGCCTGAGACATCTGCCTGGTGACCGGCGATGACCGTTGCCCTATCTTCATCCTTCAGTACCATCTGGAGGGCAGGGGTCTTGTTGCAGTGAAGCACCTAGCTGGCACGGGGCGGGGGGTCCTCTGTAAATGTCTGCTGAGGCCATGTCTCATGAGGAAGGGGATTCCAGGAGGCAGGAAGAAGCAGCGAAACATCCCCTGGGGCCTTCGCTGCTGTTGGACAGCTGATACTCGGAGGATGGCCTCCTAGAACTCCAGAGCAATTCAAACTTCTGACTTTGCACGTTTCAAATAGTGTTTCAGGCTTCCAATCCTGACTGGGAAGGAAGGGAGGGTGGTGGAGGGGGAGGCCAGGGGAGGGCAGTGGACCCAGAGAGGTGGTCAAGAGCGTACCCTCCCCCACAGCATGGCTGCCGGGGTCTGGTCATGGCTCTGCCACTCACCACATTGTTTAACCTCTCTGTGCCTTGGTTTCCACATCTGAAAATGCAAATAATAGACCCCATTTCCTAAGCTGTTAGGAGCATGTACTGAGTTAATATATGTGAGGACCTAAAATAGTGTCCACTGATGTGTTAGCTGTCATTATGCCATAAGCACTTGTTGAAAAAGAAAAAAGATATTAGAATTTTCAAAAATGCATCCAGGTGAGTCTTATGAAAAGAATTGGGGCTCTTTGTTGGATGTTTTAACCTTACTTTACAGTTTGTTGGAAGGATTTCATTTGAATTATGAATCTGGTAGGGACACTGTAGTCTTCTCTGTCCTTAGAGCCTCCGAGAACCTTAATACAATGTTGATGGGGAAGAAAGGGAGCCCTTGACAGACGGAGGGGAAGACACAGGGGGGATGTCCTCCCCTGAGAGAGGAACGGCGCTTGGTTTCACTCCTTCTTTCCTTTTTCTCCTCACTGCATCCCCAGGATTAGCTCAGCGTGACTGAAAGGAGGTATCCAGGGTCCAACCCTTGCAGGTACGCCTCACTGACGCAATGAGCTTTTACTCAGGAGACCTGGTGCTGGCCGTCACCCGCCCACGGGAGCACAGCTCTCGAACCCAGCTACTTCTGTTCATCCTGAGTGCTCCCTGCTACTGGATTCTGTTTGCATCTAATCCCACTTCTTACTTTGCTAACAAATCTAGCTCTCATGTGGAGTTAATTTCAAGGGCAGGAAAACCCTTGGCCGGATGAGGTCGTGTGGTGCCAGCTCTGTTTCCGCCACTTACCTGTGCCATGAATCCATTCTGTCGGGCATGTTGGTGCCCCCCGTATTATTTGGGCACTGAGGATGAAGGGAAGTGCAAGGCAGATCCAGTCTCTGCTCTCCTGGGGGCAAATAAGCCAAGTGCAACCATCAAGCAAAGAAGCAGAACCCTAGAGATTTTTTCTAAGTCATGAGTCTGCAGTCAGGCTCTGAGACAGAGAGACAGAGAGCTATGATATTTGGGCGTGTTTCTTGGCATCACCTAGACTCAGTTTTCTCACGCTAAGACGGGTGTGACTTTGCCTACATGGCAGAGTTGTCACGAAAAGAGACATTTCATACAATACTTGGTACAGGGTCCAGAGTGGAACAAATTCTCAGAAAGAGCCGGACTCTGCCCCAAAAGAGTGACTTTTGGGAGTGAACGTTCTATTGCCGTGCAAAAAAAAAAAAAACCGCTGTAGGACTTGGTTACTTTAAAGGACCAACATTTAGTATGTGACAGTTGCTGTAGGCCAAAAATGTGGGAGTGGCTCAGCTGGTGATTGAGGCTCAGGGCCTCTCAGGAGACTGCAGTCAGGATGTTGTCTGGGGCTGCAGCCCTCTGGAGGCTCAATTTCACTCCGACTCCCTCGCATGGCTGTAGGCTGGGGGCCTCAGCTCCGCAGCACCGTGAACTTGTCCACGGAGCTACTTGAGCATCCTTACAGTATGGTGGCTGGCAACTTCCTCAAGAGAGAACAAGGAGGGGAGAGGGAGAGATAGAAGAGATAGAGCTGCCACAGTGCCCCTTAGGTTCTAATCTTGGACATCACACATGTCACTTTTCCTACATTCTATTTGTTGGAAGCAAAGCACTCAGTATATCTCATACTTGAGGTGGGAGGAATTAGCCTCCATCTTTTAAAGCGAGAATTGTTCATGAACTTGTGGACATCATAAAGAGAACAAAAGATCCAGACACGTGGGGCCTTCCTAGCATATTTGTGTCTTGGTCTTCCATGTTCTCTAGATTCTGAGCTTTCACGTAAATAAAAAAGTACATCTTCTCATCTTTCCAGTTGTAAATTATGAAAATTATGTCTCCCTGTCCTCTTCAGTATGCCTGGTGGAGCTGAACTGTGAACGTTCCTTTCACTGACCATTTACACTGTGAGACCATGCCATCCGTCCGTCGGTGTGGACACACACTCCTTCCCTACGCAGAGCTTAGTTGCTGAAATTTAGACAGCCGCACCCAGGGACTTCAGCTCTGACATTAAGGTGTGTGTTTTAGCCTCGCCAGAGGGGAGCAAGGGGATTTCTCCATCAAACAAAGAGGTCAGCTCTCCAAAGCATCTATAAAACCAAAGTCAAGCTTGCGATTCTGCTGTTCTGTTTAGCCAAGGCCTATCTGTTCATGCAGTTCCCACCAGAAAACACTGTGTTTCTGGGAAATTGCACCATGGATTCTGTTGACTGCCACAGTTTTTCTGCCTTAATATCCTGAAGGAATACGTTCTTCACCAGAGAGCCACAGAAGGACTTCAGATGCCTTCGGAAATGCTATGCAAAGTCTGTGGCCATCACATGCAGTTTTCGGGGAGAGAGTCTGGAATTTTTTCAGACTCTCTCTCAAGATATTCAGTGCCAGTCCCTCTGCCTCCCACTGAAGCACAGATATATCAACAAAAATATTAAAATGCACAAACCTTACTCCCTAAAGCAAAGTGTGTGGTTTTCTTCCAATGCTTGTGACACTGGTATACCTGGTGAGTGGAAGGACTGACGCTGTGACCGTGTGACGGTGGCTGTATCTGCCCTTACCCCCTGCAATTAAACTGTGAACTTCAAGAAGGGAAGGGCCATGCCACCCTCTTCCAACAGTGATCAGGTTTTTCTTAACAAATGGTTGTTGAATTGAGCTTCTTCATGCTTTCTGAAGCTTGGTTAAGGAGCCATTCCTTGGCAACAGTTCCTGCTGCTATATGCTGGTCTTGCCCAAAATAGAACTGCGTTTCAGCTAAATGGCCATCAGTTTGTCATGTGCAAAATAAGCAAGGTAAGTCCGCAGGCAGATCCAAACAGAATTTAAGAAATAAATGCAATGCCGCTGACCCTGCCCTTTACTGACTCCCTAGAGGCCTTGCCTTCTTCTGCCCTCCCTCCTTTAGCAAAGCTTTAACCCAGGTTCACCACCCGGCCATCAGGGTGCAGAGTGTCAGGAATTTGAGATGAATGGGATGCACTTGCTACCTTGAAGCTCCGTGTCTAGAAAGGCTGGCGTTTAATGATCAGACACTCTCAGAACCCACTGACACCATAGATCAGGAAGAAGATACCTCCCAACCCAGCCCTAGAGCCTGTTCTCAGCAGCCCGCGTGGTCCTTTACAACATAGATGAGACTGACACCTTCCTCCTCTGCTCCGAAATCCTTCATCGCCTGCCCTTTACACTGGAGTGGAAGCCCCGTCTCACAGCAGCCTGCAGGACCCCGTGTGATCTCCTCACTCGTCACCTCTCCCCTCCACACTCTCCCCTCCTGCCTCTTTCCCTGCTGCACGGCCTCACTCCCCTCCAGCCCGTGTACCTTCATCTAGTTCTGGAAGCAGACATCGCTACCGGGCTTCTTCCTACCACAGGGCCTTTGCACTTGCTGCCGTCTCTTCCTGGAATGCTTTTCTCAGAAGCTCCCACAAGTGGCTTCCCCTAGTTGCTCTGCTATCACTGCAACAGTCACCCCTCATGGAATCTTTCCTTGTTCACTCTTTTCTGAATGGCCCTTTCGCCCCATCGCTCTGTCCCTGTCAACTTCACCATGTCTTTTTGCAGGCGTCCAGCCGTTTTGTCCTTGCATGTGTCCATAACTTGAAGGCCACGCAGTGGGGAGGGGCCAGCTCACTTCTGGAATCCTCAGTGCCCACCACACCCTGCCACTGAGCTCATCCTTTGTTGGATGAGCAAAGGCCAGGTCCTTCTGCTTCCAAACCCCGTCTTCTTCCCACTACCCAGTGCGCCCTGCCAGGATCTCACCCCACCTGCTATCCGTCCCTGTCTGAGGGGCGCCTCACCTTTGTAAGGGTCTGATTTCCATGTGCAATGGCATTGCACTGATAATATCAGCATCCAGAATAGTGGCAGGTGCTCAATATACTTGTGTAACTTGAATAAATGAATGAGTAAAGGAATTAATGAATGAATAAACAAATGGAGTTTAACCAGAGGTGCTAACTCTGGCTAGGAGGGCCAGGGGCCTTCCCAAAGGAGGCAGATGTGAGTTCTTTCTGAGGACAACTGGAATCAGCCCATTGAGGCAGGACAGGGCACAGGCGGGTGAGAATGTCCCCTCCTCCGTGGTCCCTGGCCCCTTCCATGCCCTGGCCTCCTGGTTCTTCCCAACTCTGCCCTTGAATAGGTTAAGGTCCCTCGTGGCTTGAAAAACACCCAGTTCACCTGCCCCGACTGTGCCTTTTAGCTGGAGTCTGCTTTCTTTTCCTTTCATGCCAGCCTTCTCAAATGAGAGCTCCCTATTCCTTTCCTCCGTTCCCCTCCACCTGCTCCCTCCTGAAACTTTTACAGCATTTTTTCATGCAGTTATTTTTCTCCTTTGGAGATGGAAGTCTACTGAGTAAAGCGGGGCAAGGCAGCTTAAGATCAAGAAGTCCTGTGAAAAGGGAGGGTGATTTTTGAAGACATTAAGACAGTGGTGGAAGATGAAACAGAGAGGAAGAATGCCCCAGCCTTTTAGGAAGGTGGAAATGGGCACTGTGAGCCCTGGGAGGCAGCCACATCCCCGTTCCTGAGAGATCACGCCATTCTTAGTGTGCTATGATCATGAGCACCTCAATGTTAGGACCTGTGGGAAAGAGAAAATAAATTGTGTTTATATAAGTATATCTATGGGTGCATACACACTTATGTGCATGTATAAACATGCAAACAAAACATTAATGTGTGGATCAAACTAGTAGCTTAGTGTTACAGATTTTGACTACTATAGCTTCATTTAGAGCTGTGTGCACAGTTAGACCCAGAAATTCTGCTTCTTGTCATTTATCTTAAGGAGTTGCTCACATATGTATGCAAAGATGCATATTTCACAATATTCATTGCAGCATGGTCTGTAATAGCCTTCTGCATGTCCATGGATAGGAGACAGGGTAAATAAATTCAGGTAGAATGAAGTGAGGCATATAAATAAACAAGCACTCTGAAACGAGATGAATCTACACTTGCCGTTATGGGAAGATCACCAAGACCCGCTGCTTTGCGAAAAGTGCAAGGGCTGGGTGTGGTGGCTTACACCTGTAATCCCAGCACTTTGGGAGGCCAAGGCGGGCAGATCATGAGGTCAAGAGATCGAGACCATCCTGGCCAACATGGTGAAATCCCATCTCAACTAAAAATACGAAAGTTATCTGGGCATGGTGGCACGCACCTGTAGTCCCAGCTACTCAGGAGGCTGAGGCAGGAGAATTGATTGAACCCAGGAGGCGGAGGTTGCAGTGAGCCAAGTTCGCACCACTGCACTCCAGCCTGATGCCTGGCGACAGAGAGAGACTCTGTCTCAAAAAAAAAAAAAAAAAAAAAATGCAAGGGGTATTCTATTTTGAAAAAGATGCTGGTGGTATGCGTGTATGTATATGTGTATGTGTGAATCCTTTGTTATTTAAATTATTTAAATTCTCACTGTGTTTCATTTTCATAATAATGTAAGAATGTCTGATTTCATTCAGTAATTTAAAACTGCTTTTTAAATGGCACAGATAGTGCAGATGGCTGTATCTCTCAGGTGTTTAGACTGATGCATCTTATGTTAGTATTGGTATGTTTTGCAAGAGGTGTGCAGGCTTTGGAAGTAAAGTGAAATGAACTCTTTCTTGTCTGGGAAAGTGGCTCTCCTTTGAGAGACCCCTTCATGACACATCCCAGCCTTTGAGTCTAACTGTCCTTCAGCACCTCCATGCCAGTGGTTCTTTCAGACCAGGTGACAACATGCCCCCTTGTCTCCCAATGCTCTGTCTGCTGAGTATTAATTCAATATGATTTTTAGCATCTTACCAATAACCAAGGATTGGGCTAGGAATATCAGGTGAGCAAAATCCAATGTGGCTCTGCCCTCCTGGAGCCCACAGTCCAGAGGGAGAGGCGGATTTTCATCAAAGGACCTCAGAAATAAAATGTCAATTGACAAGTATGGGAATTGCTGCAAAAGGCAAAGCCCAGGGCTCTGTGGAGATGTCATGGGGCTGCCTGCATGGTTGTGCAGTCCCTACACTGACTGGGGGTGCCCTGTGTTTGTGGGGTGCAGTGGGAGGGACCTGAAATCTAGTCCACACTTCACTGACCGAACTGCACTTGAGTGGAGAACTGTGCCCGCCTGGCAGGGGCACCCCTTCCCCTCCCTAGGCTGCAAACCTTCAGCACTGTGCTGGCCCAGGGAAATGCCCTTTCTGATTTTCCGCCCAGACAGGGAGCCACAGATTCATTCTCACAGGATTCCCTGGAGGTTGGACGTGTCCTTGCCTATGGCCTTATAGGGATATCAGGGAGGGCTTCCTGGAGGAAGTCACACATGAACTCTGAGAGTGGCAATTAGTTATGGAGAGGAGGGACAAGTTCTCAAGCTCCAAAACAGCAAAGAGCTCAAAGGCCCAGGGTGGAGAAAGCTCGGTAAGTGTGGGATGGCGGTGACGGGGGAGAGGCCAGGGTGACGCAGTGGGCATCTTTGCACGGTCCCTTTTGCACACAGGTGTGGACATTGTGTGTGATAAATAAGAGTTTGACTTGCTGGCTCAGAGCTTGAACACCTTTTGTCGATCTAAGTCACGGAGGGAGGCCCCTAAAAGACAATGGTAGTTACTTGGGAATCGGTCATTGCAGCAGAAAAACGCTCACCTTCGTCGTGTGCGTACTGAAGGAGGTCAAATAAGACAAGGGCTTTTTAAAGGAAAGATGAGACAGATTACGTGACCGTCTTCAGATGCTTGTCCTTGGCTGTGAGGATGAATAGCAAGGGCGAGGCCAGTCCGAGGTTGGACAGGCAGTGGCTGGGCAGGCGTCCTCGCAGAGCTGGTTTTTGTGTGTACAGTTACGAGGGCCTCTGGGCAAGGCTGTGGGTCTTGCGGAGTCTTTTGTGATGGTTCCTGTCATCAGGCCTTTCAGCACAAGAACTCTTCTCTTCACGGCCTTCCATGGCTCTTTTTCAGATTTTTTTTTTAAAACACAAGTGACTCTGTTTTGATTTTGAGTATTTTCACACTCTCAATGAGACCCAAGCAGGAGGGACCTCACTGGGCCACAAAGAAAGACTTCTCCTCCTCACCTCTTCCAGCCAGCGCCAAGGTAACCTCTCTGCTGGCCTAGAAAGGCGACCTTCGTGTCCTCACTGGACTTCCAGCCAACTCCTGTCTTCCTTTTTTTAAGCACCCTCTGAGTATGGCTTGTGGGTGTCACTGAAAGGAAAGGAAAGGAGAGAAATCTCTTGTTTATCTGCAGTTAGTGATATGGTTAGGCTTTGCGTCCCCACCAAATCTCACCTTGAATTATATCCTCATAATCCCCACGTGCCAAGGGAGAGACCAGGTGGAGGTAATGGAAGCACGAGGGCCGTTTCCCCCTTGCTGTTCTTGTGCTAGTGAGTTCTCACGAGATCTGGTGGGTTTATAAGCGGCTCTTCCTTCGCGCTCTCTTGATGCCTTGGGAAGAAGACGCGTGGCTTCGCCTCCTTCACCAGGATCATACGCTTCCTGAGGCTTCCCCAGCCATGATGAACCGTGAGTCAATTAAACCTCTCCTTTATAAATTACCCAGTCTTGGGCAGTTCTTCACAGCAGTGCGAAAACAGACTAATACCGAGAGGTAGTCGCAGATGCCAACGCCTGGCTGCAGATGTCGGCCTGGTCTCACTGCAGATCCGATGTGTGTGACCACGTGCGGTGGGCCGGAGATGCGTGTTCCATTTCATAAGAGGGACCCCACCCGTGGAGGAAAATGCTTAGTGACAGTGTGACCAGGACTTTAGAGCTATAAGGCAGTGACTCTCTAAGGCAGGTGTCCCCAAACTTTTTACACAGGGGGCCAGTTCACTGTCCCTCAGACCGTTGGAGGGCCGCCACATACTGTGCTCCTCTCACCACCAATGAAAGAGGTGCCCCTTCCTGACGTGCGGCGGCGGGGAGGGGGGTGGCGATAAATGGCCTCAGGGGGCCGCAGTTTGGGGACGCCTGCTCTAAGGGCCCTGGAGCCTGCAAAGATGCTTCCAAGGAACATGGGAAGGGGAAGGGAGATGTGGGGCCAGGCTTGCCATTTCTGCTTAATCACGGCTGCTCCTAAGTTCCTTTTTTCCATAATGGGGTCCCCAGGGCTGTCATGTTTTTAAGTCTCACGGCACAGACAACCTTTGTAATGGGTTGGAAATTGCTGATGGGATCCAATACTATGATTTTATACAGATAAGAAAACTGAGGAACAGAAAACTCTCAGCTATGCAGGCAGTCGGTGGCAAAACGTAGGCTGGGATCTGGAGCTTTCTGCTCCCAGCCCTTGCTCTGCCTCCTCCAGGCAGGGAGTTTTTATACAGCTGGGTGGTGAGTGCTGGCTGCAGATTAGAATCACCTGAGAAAAAAAGTAAAATCACCACACCTGAGCCCATCCCAGCCATGCTATCAGAATCTTTAGGGGTGAGACCCAGGCACCTGTAGTTTTGAAAGCGTCCCAGGTGATCTGAATGTGCAGTGATTTCTGAGAACATTGCTGAGTAGAAACCTTTAACGGGCGTCATCAAAGTTGCCTTGGATGGAAAAAATAAAACTGCAGTCCTTTTGCTGGACACAAACGTTTCCGTGTTGCCCTTCGATGTTGTTATAGTTGTAGAAAACAAACCAGATTCATGAGCAACCACTTTCACGTGTGGTGCAACATTGCCCGGAAACATGGGTCTACAGGGTTCTGAAGGGGCTCATGACCTCAGTGTTGGCTTTATGCGTATATAATGACATACATAGAGTCAAACACTTAAGGTCTGTGCATTTCACTGTATTTAGAGTTTACTTTGGAAGAAAGCACTCAGGGGACTGCTGTTACCTCCCCAGAATGACCTGGTACTAGTGTCAGTCTCTCCAAGTGGATTCTAGGGCACTTGAACCTGTTTCTGAAGCTCGATGTTGACCCTGTGACCGTAAATCCAGGGATTGCTGACTCTGGACTGACTCTCCCCTGAGGTCTTCCTTTGGGCTGCTGGCCAATTGAAAACAGCTCCAGGGGGAGCTTGTGTGAAGGATAACGGCGCAGAGGGATGCATTCAGATGCCTGTGATGTTGCAGAGGAGTGTGTTTCATATCATAATTCATGTTACATGAAGCTTAAGCTGAAAGTTGTCGCATGTGCCTGGTGATGTCAGTTAAGTGTCATCAGTGCATCACACAGAGCAGGGATACAAAATGTGGAATCTCAGGCATGTGGAGAGCCCCTCGGGGGGCCTTTTCTCCTGTCTGCAAGGGGCTAGATGCTTATTCTTCCAATGCCCTATTTATTCCTGCTGAGCACAACTCCTTAGCAAGATGCCTGAAGCTCCCTTTGTTGGAACTAAGGCACTTGTGGACTTGGTCCTTTGCAAGAAATGCAATAATCGAGAAGAGACAAGGTCTTTCTACCTCCACTCCCCCACAGAAGCCTGTTTATCTCCACGATGGACAGTTCGCTCTTCATTCACCTGTCTAACCTATCTCTCAGCAAACTAACTTCCCACTGAAAAATGTTGAGCTGTTGCAGTTTCAAAACTCTGAATGTCACACACATTTGCTGATATTTTCTGGTATCCCGGGGGCCTGGGCAAGCCTCGAAGCCTTTGTTTTGTGTGCTAGGCCTTGACACTTAATAATAGCAAGAGCTACCGTGTATTCATCGAGCTGATACAGTGCGCCAGGCTTCCTGTTGGGTGTTTTGCCTTCACTATATTCTATTTTTACAAAACTGAAGATTTGCAGACAGTGAAATTCATCTGTCTTAAATATGTAATTATATGAGCTTTGGCAAATGTGTAACAACCAAATGAAGATACTGGAACTTCTTCGTCGCCCTAGGTAAACAATAGCAAGACCATTCAGATTCTGTGTCTCTCTTTCCTCCAGTTCCTTTAAAATAAGTTTCCTTATATTTTTAATTGACAAATAACAATAGTATAATTTCGTGGAGGATTCAGTGCATATGCATATTGTGGAAATATCAAATCAGGCGAATTGGTCTATCCACATCAAATATTTTAACATCTTTGTGGTAAGATTTCCTGTCTTTTCTCACATCAGTTTTGGTAAGCTGTGTTTTCCGTTTCATCTAAGTTGTCAAGTTAATCGGCTAAGCTGCTGATAATAGTTCCTTTTCATGCTTGTGGGAGTCTGTGAGGATATATGTTGTTTTATTCCTTTTGTTGGTAATTTATTTTTTCTCTCTTTTCTTGTTTAGCATTATTTGGGATCTAAACATTGTGTTACTCTTTCCAAATACGTAACTTTTGGATTATTTTCATTTTTTTTTCTACTTTTGTCCATTTCCTATTTCACCAATTACTGCTCTTATAATTTCCATAAAGTAATAAAATCAATTTCCTTCATTATTCCCCGTTCCTCCCACCTTCCAGTCCCTGACAATCACTGACCAATCTACTTTATATTTCTATGGATTTGATTAATTTGGACATTTTATTTGATAGTCACAAAATCTGTGGCCTTGCCTTTCCCTCAACATCGTGTTTTCAGAGTTCATCAACATCGTAGCAGATAGTAGCACTTCATTTCTTATTGACAAATTATATTCCATTGTATGAATAGGCCTTTATCTTTCCAGTCATCAATTGATGGACATTTGGTGGATTGCACTAGAAATACTACGTCTCGATTTTAAGAGTAGGATGGCTGAGTCATAAGTGACTATCCTGAAAAGAAATGTCAAAAGATTTTCCAAAGTAGCTGCATCCTTTTATAATCACAGTAGACAGGTAAAGGATTTCAGCTTCTCCACATTCTTGTCAGCACTTGTCACATTCTTTTTCATTTTAGCCATCTTAGTGAGTGTGAAGTGGTATCTCATTGAAAATAATTTATTTCCTTGTGATTTCTGCTTTGACCTATGGCTTACATGGAAGTACATTCTTTCATTTCCAAATCTTTACGGTTTTTCTAGGGTTATAGATGTTAATTAACATTACTTTTCAATTTAGTTCCATTGCGATCAGAGAACACTATAACAGCTAATTCTTTTGAAACTTACATATTTTGAAAAATTTTATCTAAATGAATAATTCAGTATGTAGTGTTTTGAAACTGGTTTCTTTCATTAAGTATAATGCATTTTGAATTCTTTCATGTTTTGTATATATCAGTAGTTCCTTTGTATTGCTGAATAGTTTTCCATCATATAAATATACTGCAATTCATTTCTCCATTTGGGTTACTTATATTTTTTGACTATTAATCATTTGTGTATAAAAGTTTCTGTGGAGTGAAATAGCTGTGTCATTCATCGAGTGGAAGTTTGACTTTATAGAATTTCCAAGAAATTTTCCAAAAATTCCCAAGGAAATTTTTTAAGTGGCTGAAACATTTTCTAGCTCACTGACAATATATAAGGATTTTATTCATTCCACTCCCATCCAAAACTTGATATTCTCGGTGTTTTTTATTTAAACTATGTGTCAGTTGCACAAAGTTGTCAATTGTTGTTTTAATTTGTATTTCCCAAATGATTAATTATATTGAACACTCTTTTCTGTGCACCTTTAGTAATATATATCATCCTTGGTGAAGTGCCTGATTGTGTCTTTTATTTCTTTTTAAATATCTTCTTAGTATTGAGTTGTAAGGATTCTTTATGTATTCTGGATACAAGTATTGCGTTAGGTGAATGTTTTGGAAATGCTTCTCTCAGTCTGTGGCTTGCCTTTTTATTTTTCTAAAAATAGTGCCTTAAAAAGGACAAATGTTCTTAACTTTGAAGTCCAATGCTTTTCTATTTTTTCTTTTTAAAATTAAACTTTATATTTTGAGATAAATGTAGATCCATATGCAGTTATAGGAAATACCACAGAAGGACTCCATGTACCCATTACTGTTTCCTTCAATGGTAACATTTTGCAAAATGTCAATATTACAACCAGTACGATATTGGTAAAACCAAATGCAGAATGTTTCGATCAGCGCAGGGGTCCCCATGTCGCCCTTTATGGCCACACCTTTCTTCCTGCTCCTATCGCCTCCTTAAACCTTGGAAACCACAAAGATTTTCTTTATTTCTATTATTTTATTTCAAGAATATTATAAAAATGGATTCATACAGTATGCAACCTTCGAAGATTGGCTCTTTTCACTCATCATAAGTTCTGTGAAGTTAGTCCGAATTGTTCCATGTATCAGTAGTTTGTTCCTTATTATCTCTGAGTAAGATTCCACAGAATGAATGTGCCACAGTTACTTTTCTTTTATTATTATACTTTATGTTCTGGGGAACATATGCCCCAGGTGAACGTGCTATGGTGGTTTGCTGCGTCCATCACCCTGTCAACTACATTAGGTATTTCCCCTAATGCTCTCCTCCTATCCCCCCACCCTCTACTATCCCTCCCCTAGTCCCACCCATCAACAGGCCCTGGTGTGTGACGTTCCCCTTCCTGGTCTTCACGTGTCCTTATTGTTCAACACCCACTTATGAGTGAGAACATGCAGTGTTTGGTTTTCTGTGCTCGTGTCAGTTTGCTAAGAATCATAGTTTCTAGCTTTAACCATGTCCCTGCAAAGGAAATGAACTCATCTTTTTTGTGGCTGCATAGTATTCCATGGTGTATATGAGCCACATTTTCTTTATCAAGTCTATCATTGATGGGCGTTTGGGTTGGTTTCAAGTCTTTGCTATTGTAAACAGTGCTGCAATAAACACATGTGTGCATGTGTCTTTATTAACAGAATGACTTATAATCCTTTGGGTATATACCCAGTAATGGGATTGCTGGGTCAAATGGTATTTCTATTTCTGGATCCTTGAGGAATTGCCACACTGTCTTCCACAATGGGTGAACTAATTCACACTCCCACAACAGTGTGAAAGTGTTCCTATTTCTCCACATCCTCGCCAGCATCTATTGTCTCCAGATTTTTTACTGATCCCCGTTCTAACTGGTGTGAGATGGTATCTCCATGTGGTTTTGATTTGCATTTCTCTAATGACCAGTGATGATGAGCTGTTTTCAGTGTTTGTTGTGCGGCAGTTACTTTCACCATTTTCCCACTGAAGGACATTAGGTAGTTTTCAGCTTTTGGCTGTCACAGGCTATGAGATGCATGTATGAGTTTCTGCATAAACATATGTTTCATTCTCTAGTATAATTGCCCAAGAGTATGATTGCTGGATCTTTGGTAATTCATTTTTAGTTTTATGAGAAACTTTCCAACTATTATTCAGAATAACTATACCATTTTATATTTCATGAGCAATGTAGGAACAATTTAGTTTCTCTCCAGCTTCACAGAATTTGGTGTAATTGTTATTTTAAAAAATTTCTGCCCTGTTGAGAGGTGTGTAGTGAATTCTGGGTGTGGTTTTAATTTCCATATCCTAAGTGGCTAATGATGTGGAACATTTTTTCAGATGCTTATTTGACAGCCACGTCTCCTCTCCAGTGAAACGTCTGTTCATGTCTTTTGCCCAATTTTTAATTGGATTTTTTAAAAATATTGAGTTTTACAGATTCTTTATACATGTAAAATATGAGCCTTTTTTAAAAAAAATATGTAATTTGCAAAGAATTTCCTGTTCTCTAATTTGTCTTTTTATTTTCTTGACAGGCTCTTTTGCATAGCAAAATAATTCATTTCAATGAGGTTCACCAAGTGCTTTTAGTGGAAAGTGGAAAAACTCTTTGCATAACCCTAGATCCCCAAGATTTTCACCTATGTGTATATATATTTTTAATTTACAGTTTTATGTTCACATTTATGTCCTTCGTTTTTGGTTTTTTAAAATGAATTGTTTAACTTAGCTTGCAGTTCAGAGTTTTGGTTATGGGTGTCCAATTGTTCCACCACCATGTTTTGAAAATGCTGTAATACCTTCATTGAATAGCGTCCACACCTTCCCCAGAAATCAATTGGGCATAATTGTATTGGTCTGTTTCTGGATACTCAGTCAGTCCTATTGATGTGTATGTCTGCTCCTACACCAACGTTACACTGTATTTATCACTGTAGCTATACAGGAAGACTGACTGTGGGGCAGAATGGTTCTTCCCTCTTTACTCTTCTTTTTCAACTTTGTTTTAGCTGTTCTAGAGCCTTTACCTTTCTATGTGAAGTTTCTAATAATCTTGTCTATTATGACTACAACCTTGCTTGAATTTTGACAGGAATTATATTAAACCTGCATACCCAGGTGGAAAGAATTCATACCTTTGCTACACTGAGTATTCTAATCCATGAACACAGATGTCCCTCTAATTATTTAGGTCTTTGATGTCTTCTATTATATGTTTTAATTTTCAGCACATAGATCATGGGTATGTTTTGTGAGAACCATACCTAAAGTATTTTAGTTGAAGCATTTGTAAATGATATTGCGTTTTTTATTTAGGAAACTTATTTGTCCTTAGTATGTATATGGAAATGAAACTGATTTCTGTTGTTGATTTTATATTCTGCAACCCTGCTGAACTCATGCACTAGTTCCAGGGGACTTTTGTAGGTTCCTTGGAATTTTCTACATGGTGTAACAATAATAAGAGCACACATATTTGCCTTTTTCCTAGTCTTATGAGGGACATATTCATTTTTTCACCGTTAGATATGATGTTAGCGCTAAGATTTCAATGATACCTTTGTATCATAGTTTGCTTAGACTGTTTATCTGGAATGGATGTTAGATTTTTGTCAAATGTTGCTTCACCTATTAAAGATCACATGGATTTCATTTTTTAGACTGTTAATGTTTAATGTGACATTGATGTATTTTTAAATATTAAATCTTTCTTGCTTTCTTGGGATAAAACTGACTTAGTAGTGATGTATTATCTTTTGTATGTAATGTTACATTTGATTTCCTAAAATAAAAATAATTTATGCAAGTGTAAGAGATGATGGTTTTATTTGGGTTTGTTATGAGAGTAATGTTGCTTTCAGAGAACGGGTTGGAAAGTGTTTTCTAGGATTTACTGGATTATTTCGTCTAGGTTTGATTAAGTGTTTTGTGCTGTTCACTAGTGAAGCCCTCTGGACCTAGAATTTCTTTGTTGAAAGGTTTTAAAATACACATTCAATTTATTAAAAACATATATGTCTATATAGGTTATTTCTTTTCTCTTGATTGAGCTTTTATAGTATGTTTCTTTTTTAAATTGCTAATTTCACCTAATTTGCCAAATTTATTGACAGTTATCCACAGTATTCTCTTATTATTTGTAGGGCCCGCAGTGAAAACACTGCTTTCAGTTTTGATATTGGTAATTTGCATCTTTGCTTTTTTCTTTTTGCTCATTTTGGCTATGGTTTTATCATGTTATTGATCTCAAAGAATCAGGTTTTGGTTTTATTGTTTTCTATTGTTTTTCTAATTCTTAAAATTTCTGTCGTTTTTTTTTCTGTATACTTTGGATTTAAATAATTCTTTTTCCAGTTTCTTAAAATGAGTGTTGCTACAGCTATTGATTTGAAACATTTATCTTTTCTTTTTTTTTTTTTCTTTTTTTTTTTTTTTTGAGACGGAGTTTCACTCTTGTTACCCAGGCTGGAGTGCAATGGCGCGATCTCGGCTCACCGCAACCTCCGCCTCCTGGGTTCAGGCAATTCTCCTGCCTCGGCCTCCTGAGTTGCTGGGATTACAGGCACGCGCCACCATGCCCAGCTAATTTTTTGTATTTTTAGTAGAGACGGGGTTTCACCATGTTGACCAGGTTGGTCTCGATCTCTTGACCTCGTGATCCACCCACCTCGGCCTCCCAAAGTGCTGGGATTACAGGCTTGAGCCACCGCGCCTAGACACATTTATCTTTTCTAATAGAGGCATTTAGTACTATAAATTTGCCCCTAAATATCACTTTAGCAGCATCTAAATTTTGTAATGTTTTAATTTTCATTCAGTTCAAAGTGCTTTATGATTTCCCTTTCGTGTTTTTGAAGTGTTTTTTAGAAGTATTTCATTTCCAAATATGTGAAGCATTCTAGATATCTTCTGTAATTGATTTGTAGTTTAATGTTAATTGGTTTGTAGTTTAATTTTATCGTGATCAAAGAACATGTCTTGTATTATTTGATTCTTTTTAAATATATACAGACATATCTTATTCCTCAATTACAGTCCAACTTGGTCAATCAGTGTGCATTTAAGAAGAACATGTGCTCTGTTGTAGTCAGGTGAAATGTTCTATAAATGCCAATTAGGTAATATTGGTTGATAGTGTTGTTCCTTTTTCTATGACCTTACTGATATTCTGTAAATTTTATCAATTATTGAGGGAGAAGTACTGAAATTTCTGAATACAATTGTGGATATTTCTATTTTTTTCCTAAAATGACTTTTAGTTTTTGCTTTAGGTATCCTGAAGGTTTGTTATTTAAATGTATGAGTCTTTAGAATTTTTTTTTAGTGAATTGAACCCCTTAGCATTATTAAATGATCTTCTTTGTCCTTGGTAATACTCTTTGCTTGAAAATCCACTTCGTTTGACGTGAATATAGATACTCCAACTTTTTATTGATCATGTTAGCATGATGTATCTTTTCCAATATTTACGTTAAACTTAGTTATGTCTGTAAAGTGAATTTCTTCTAGGCAACATGTATTGGATATTACTTTTTAAATCAAATGTGACTTCTCTGCCTTTTATTTGTATACATAGAACATTTGTATCAATTGTGATTATTGATAAGGTGAAGCTTAAATTTGTCACCTTCTATTTGTCCTGTATTTGCTTCATCTTTTTTCTCATTCTTTTTCTTCCTGCTCCTTCTTCTTTTGCATTGGACATGTTTTCATGATACAATTGACTTCCTTGAAAGGCTTATTCCCTATAACTCTTTCTTTTGTTACATTAATGCTGCTTTTTACATTTATATTATATAAAATTAATTTATCACAATCTACCTTTAAGCAATATGATGCCTCTTCACAAATAGCATGTTATAATAGGATATTTTCATTTCTCTTTTATTGGCCTTTGTGCTAATGTTATCTTACATTTTCTTTAACATATATTGTGAACACCATTCCACATTGCTGTTACATTCTAGTTTGTTGCTAATTATCTTTTGAAAATATTTAAATAATGAGGAAATAGCATATACTTGCTCATGTTTACTGCTTCAGACGCTCTTGTTTCTTTGTGAAAATCCTATCTCCATCCATTACCATTTTCCTTCTGCCTAAGTACATTCTTGAACAGTTCTTGTACTAACTCTTCTTACGATGAATCATTTCAGCTTCTTTATGTATAAAAGAATCTTTGTTTTACCTTCATTGTTGAAGCCCATTTTGGATCCTAACAGAATTCTGGGTTGACAGGTTGATGTGTGTTTGTTTCCCTTGGTGAAGTTGCTTCCACTGTCTTCTCACCTGTCGTATTTTTGTGAGAAAACTGCCATCATCTTACCTTTATTTTCCTGTATATAATATTTCTTTGGAACTAAATATTTCAGGTCGCTTTCACACTTAAATCCTGGTAGGTAGAAAAATAAGATTTTCTGACTGTGAAATCTGCCTCTTGATCTCTAGACTCAGTCTAAATCCTGTGTATGAGGCACTAGGCTGGGCACATAAAATATGCAGATACAGAACACATAGATCCTGTAGGTCCCATTCTCAGGAAATTCATAGTCTAGTGAAGGAAACCCAGATCACTTCCCATTGCTGGTAGGTGCTTCTTTTCTGTCTTCCTCTCTATCCTTCCAAATACACCTTTGACTTTGAAAGCTGGCACCCTTTCTTAATAAGCCTGTCAGTTGATTTCTCTGAGAATAGAAAAAGGCTTCAATAACAAAACTGGTAAAAGGTATCACTGTTTCTAAATGGAAGTGCCTTCCTCCCCACCACAGTTAACTTTGGTCATCTGGGTTATAAAGGCATTTGATTTTTATGGTCGAACCTGATACGGTTAGGCTTTGCATCCCCACCGAAATCTCATCTTGACTTGTAGTTCCCATAATCCCCACATGTTATTGGAGGTGATTTAATCCTCGGGGCATTTTACCCTCATGTGATAGAGAGTTCTCTTGAGATCCAAAGGTTTTATAAGGGGCTTTCTCCCCTTTTGCTCGGCACTTCTTGCTGCAGCCATGTAAAGAATTGCTTCCCTTCTGCCACGATTGTAAGTTTTCTGGAGCTTCCCCAACCCTGAAGAACTGTGAGTCAATTAAACTTCTTATATTTATAAATTACCCAGTCTCAGGTGTTTCTTCATAGCAGCATGAGAATGGACTAATACAATACCCAAGGTAGTGGTTTGAAGAAAGGTAGAAGTTAGACAGTAATATGAATCTGCATAGAAGTAAAAGTATGTTTTTGTTGAGCTTAGTAATGATGGGTCACAATCGCTAAGCCAGTTTTCTTCTTGTGTTGATCATCAAGGATCAGAAAGTCCATAGTACTAGCTGGGATCATGGGCTCATCCCTCAAGTAGGGTCTACTCTGCACACTGATTGATCATCCTATCAATAATGCCACAACAGTGCACGAGGTTCCCAGTGGGAGACGGAAGTACTGTTATACAAAGTAGAAGGAACGATGTCCAACAGACAAAAACACAGAAGCCCACTGTACTTACAAATATTATGACCAGTAAAATGATGCAGTATGAAAAGTCCCTCCTCCCTGTCCCTCCTGAGCACTGGACAGAGTATTGACAACACACACATATCTCAGCTCAACATTATGTCAAAGTTACTGGTTTCCCCACAACGTCTCATCTCAGTAAGTGTGTTTGCAAAGAGTTGTTTAGAAGTATAAAGGAATGCTCATATTTATAACATTCCTATTTTCTTTGTGGCTTTACCTAGTTAATTTCTTCTTAAAAATAGGATCAACCTTGAAATCTTGATTAATTTCTTTTTTCAGAAAAAGTTAGATGCAAGGCATACAATATTACCAATGCTTGGCAAAGATAGATTTGAATATCAAATGCTTATGTAGTGAAGTGGCTCTATGCATTGGGAAGCGTATGCTCATGTGTTTACCATGAAATGTAAAGCCCCTATTCTATACTCTGCTGCAAAGCACCCCAGTTCTTGTGAATATTTTGTATGGTACATAATTTGAACTGTAATAAGAAAATCATTTTTATGGGATTTGCAAGTATTTTCATTTAAAGCTGTTTTTGTGACATTCTAACATCACCACATGTGAAGGTCACTAAAACAATGTTCCTAAGAAAATCCATGTTAATATTAATAAAGATTCCTAAGTAATATACATTATACTATGTTTGTCTCTGGGCTCATAGAACATTTGGTCTTTGTTTTATTTGTGTTAAATTTCAATTACTCTGACATGACTGCACATAAACCATACATACTAATATTATGGATCCTAGGATTTGCAGTCTAAGGCATTATGATGGAGCCTGGGATTTGCAGTCTAAGGCGTTATGATGGAGCCTGGGATTTGCAGTTTAAGGCGTTGTCACCAGGAGCCTGTTCCCATCTTCTGTGTCCGCTCCACCCTTAACTCCAGTGCAGACAAGCTAATAAGTAAAACTCTTTGTTTTTGACTCTGTGTTTTAAAGTCAGAGAAAAAGTAGAGTTTTGTTTTTGTTGTTACCCAAATACATTTCTTTTATATAAAGTACATTGTTTTCAATTTAAGCTCTGTGAGGGCAAGACTTCTCTTCCTTGCTCTGTCCCGGCATCTAAAACAGTAGCTGACATAGATGCTCTTAGATGTTGTTTAAAAATGCGTGCTTATGGCAACCAATGCACAACCTCTTACCCAAAACCAATTCTCTTAAAATCCTGGAATGGGAGCCTTGTCATGGTCCTGAGCAATGTCTGTCAGCCTCATTATAATAATGACAAACTAATGAGCAATCTGCACAAGGACTTGGGTTAGCTTGTTACACATGTGTTTGCACATTGCGTTATTGACGGACTGAGGAATTCAATCTGCTTTGGATGATTCCAAATTAATGAAAAGGATACACTTTGGTGGTTGAGGAGAACCTCCCTGGCAAACACATGACAATTCAAGTGATTTCAAGACAACTAGAAATGGCTATTTTCTCTGCAAAACAACAGGCCACCCTTTATCTGGTCCCAGCATTAACCACCAGCTATGTAAAAGAGGATGTTCTGGAGATTACTGCAGCCCCAGACACTGCAAACTCGTGAGCAACCCTCAGCGAGAACTGTGGGAGCCCACAGAAGGTGTGCTCTTCTGCTCATCAAAGGATGTCACTGTCCCAAAGCAACTGGAAATCCAGATATCTATATACAGTTTCCTCGTTTTGGAAACCCTGGGATGAGCCACACACAATCTCTGTGAGCTGTGCTCCACCCACTTACCGCCTGCATGCTACTCCTGGGGTGAGAGCTAGTTAGCCTGATTGATAATGGGATGCAAGAGTCCAAGCAACAGAAAGCATGCCCTCTTGCCAACCTGCTTTTCTTTCGGCTCCCACTGCTTCTCATTCTGTTGGTGACTTCAGAAAAGAGCATTTCCATCCTGCAGCTGTATGCAAAGCTATGAAGCCCAGCCAGGCTGACCCTCTCGTGGCATCATTAGGAAACAGTGTCTTATTTTCAGAAATTAGGAATTGCTGACCAGAGATCCCAAACAAAGACTATAAACGCCAGATACTGACAATGCTCAGAGGTTTTTGGGGTCGGACTCTGAGCTGCAAAGGCAATGCTTATTTATTCATTCTGTTTAATACAGTTCAGTAACCTTTAGAAATATTTTGAAAGTTGAAATCTGCAGCACCTCCACTGGTGGTGGTGTCTAGACAACTTTGTTTAGCTGGAGCTTACAGCATTAATCAGTATGTGGAAATGAAGAGCTTTTATCTCCTCTCAGTTTTTCAGGGAGATTGTTGGAAAAATTAAACATTTTGGTGAAGTCACTTTTTTGAGGAAGTATTTTGACTCATGCCATACAATCCAGCAAGTGTTTTTGTAGAAGAGCTTTATTGTCAGAAACGGCTTTGGAAACCCCTAAGCAAGAGGGCCTTCCCCTTTCCTCAGCTTGACTAGGCATTTAAGGGGCCTCTTCATACCGCCAGGTCCTGAGCTCCCTGTTTGTCTAGAATATCTACTGTAGACAACTCGTAATTGCAAATTCTTTCTCTGCCTTATTGAGATGTAAATATTTTTAAAAATCTCTTGCCATTTTACAACCCAGGAATGTCTTTCCCAAGAACCTGGGAGCCATCCCTTGGAAGGGGAACCATGGAAGGAGACGGCACCCCTGTCTCCCAGTTTCTGTGAGAGAGAAGGAATGTAGCTTTAATGATTACATTCAATGGGCTCCAAGTTGCCAATACAGTTGGCCTAATCCTAGAAAAATCATGTACACTCAGGAATAAGTCAATGGGCTGGACTCATTTCATTGATCAACTCTTTCCCACACCAACTTTCTACCAGGGAAGCCCAGGGCCAAAAACCCTCCTGCCTTCTTTTTTCAGCTGGGCTAAGCTCATACTGAGTTCTGGCCTCTCCCCAGTTGTGATAGCCTTGAATAAAGTCTTCCTCACCTGTCAAATTCTATCTGGTACTTTTTTTTTTTTGCTTTGAATCACACCACTATTTTTCAGTTATTTGTATTTTGATGTATGTAAGATTTTGTGTACTTATGTTCTGAATTCTATAGAAGGAAAGCCTGTTCACTTCTTGCAGGAATTACATGTGTGGGTTACCACTGGTGTGAATTCCAAACCAAATGTTGCATTATGATTGAGCAAAAGGCAGGCCAAAAAGGCAGGACCGATCTTCCAGAATGGCCTCAAGTACCACTGCTCAGTGTGCTCAGTGAGGGTGTTGGATGGGAACAGAAAAGATCCAGATCCATGGTTCAGAACCTAAGGGCTCCTAGAAACGCTTGGCATCATCTCTAACAAAGATTCGGCTTTTGCTCAAGTGAGGACCACCTGGCTGTGAGGAACACTTATGCTTGAAGTCTAATAGTCTCCAACAGTGTCTTCTTGATTATTCCAGCCACGGAAGAGACCCAGTGGGTGGCCTATACCCAGCTGACTTCCTGTGGCACTGCCTGGGTCTTCTCTGATCAAGTCTAGACTTGTTAGCTTTTGCCAGAATTTGTGATCTGAGCCACAAGGGCCTTTCTCCTCTCATTGTCTATTTGTCAATTCTGCTTCTCCAAAGGGAGTAAAACTGCAGGCAACAAACAGCCACGGCTCCTGCTTCCTTTCTAACCTCACCCTGTAGTGCCGGGCATGGAGCAGACATTCAACGTACATCTTTGTTGGCTTGATTAGAAAGAGATTTGTATCTGTTACCTGTCACATTCCCCGTAGTCTAGCAGTGCTGACCTTTGAGGATCTGGGTTTGGGAGAAGTTTCCTTTGAAGCTTATCAGGTTCATTATCCCAGCTTTCCTTTTTTGCCTCTGCACACACATTGGCGACCTGTATGCACCAATCTCTGTGCCAGACACTGGGGAGAAAAGTTTATTCAAGTCACTCATCTGAATCTTGAATTGAGAGTAGATTTCCTTAGTTAATAGATTTTGTCCACCTAAGAATTCATTTACTCAGTGCATATGAAATGTGATTTGATTCCTTCAAAGTCAATTTACATGAGCAACTCAGACACACATCTACTGTGTACAGCCGAATGCCCAATTTACATCTGTAGAAGCAGAAATTAATTTCTCATGAATGGGAGGGGAAGCAAAGTTATTATGTATCCTGATTATATACCAATTAAATATCTCCAGTAAGTCCACACAGTAGGGCAGCTGATATTTGAACCCAATTCTGTCTGATGTAGACCATGGAGTCCCACAATGGGGGCAAGAATTCCATAGGTTCTGGGGTCAGTATTCTTTCCATGAGGACACATTGTCTCTTACTTTTAAGAAAGCAGATTGTGTGGAACATTATTCAGCCATAAAAGGAATGACGTGTGGATGCATGCTGTAGTGCAGGTGAACCCTGGAAACATTATGCTAAGTAAAAGAAACCAGTGTGGAAGGTCACGTGTTGTGTTTTTCCATTGCAACAAAATACCAACAGCAGGCAAATCCACAGGGGCAGAAAGAAGGTGAGTGGTGGCCTAGCCCTGGATGAAAATGAATGGGCGGGGACTGCTAATGAATGAATTTCTTTTTAGGGCAATGAGACTGTTTGGAGCTATGTAGAAGTGAAGGTCACGCAATATCCTAATGTACTAAATGCTACTGAATTGTACTCTTTAAATGGTTGACTTTATGTTATGTGAATTTTACTTCAATTAAAAAGACAACCAATAGAACTCCCCTCTAATCTGGCCAGTTAGAAGAAAGACCAGCTGCTGTCTGCAGTGGCAAGGCCTGGACCATGTTCTAATCTGTGATGCCACCCTGTGAGATTTCAACAGGACCAGGTGGGCATCCCTGCGAATTTTGACTTGGGGTCCGAATTAGCCACTTGCCGATGGAATTGGGTCCTTCGGGGACAAGTACGAAGGATCTATGCCAATAAGTATCACCTCCAACAGCAGCAGAGAGCTCAGGATCTGGCTTGGAACCCGCCCAGGCCCCTCCCAGATAGGCGGTTCTTTCTAGGCTTTTCCAAGCCTTGGTTTCCACACTGCGAGGCAGTATCTTCCTCTTGCTAATGTTGTGTGGGTTAGGAACACAGGTACGTAAAGACCCAGCACTGTGCCTGCCACATTCTCAGTGAGCCCCCGGGCAGTGGGACCTCACAGAACAGTGGTCTGCCATGGCACAGAGATCCTGTTGGTAAAGCTCAGGGTTGTGCTGTGCCCCGCAGAGCTCCAGAGCATGCAGGGTACTCACTAGGGCAGTAGGAATAAGCACATGGTCTTGAGGGGCCTTCCCAAACTCCCCCATCCGTAATTTCCCTAGCAGATGCCCTCTGCTTCCCAGGGCCCTGTGGCAGGTCTGATTTTGTTCAACCAATCCCCACGGGCCACAAGCATCAGCTTCAGAAACACAGGAGCCAGCTTTCAGGCACACACACCGTCCTTGGAGAGGCTCTCCCAGCCCAAAGGCAGTGAGAATTGCACGTGCCTTGGAATGCATCACTCGCACAGCGACTTGTAGAGGCCGTGGCCATGACAGTCCCTTCCCTGGAGGACAAAAGTGCCTGGTGGGAGTTGCCTTGACCTGGAGAACAAAGCGCCTTTCTCTGAGCACGGTGTGTTTACTTGCAATCTGGTGTTCGTTTTCAGAATGTCTGAAGCATCCTTTGGACCAAAGGCTGCTGCATAATAGAGGCCCACAGTCTTCCAGGGCTCCTTGACATTTGGGAGGCATTAGCTCTGTTGTTCCCTGCCTCGGAGATAATAAGCCCAAGCGCTTGAGGGTGCTTTCTGTATCTTTTTGCTTGAGGCTGGAGAAAAGCAAAACTTTGTCTTTTCCTCTTGAATGTGAACACTGAGGGGCTAAATCAAGAAACAACCAAAGCATAATCATATGCAGGACTACTGGTAGAATCTGCTCGCGGGCTTAGGGGCAGCTGCGGTAAGCTTTGTCATGAGCAATGTGAAGCCTGAAGAAGAAGTCGCACTCGAGCCCCCTGGCTTTATCCAGCTGAGCGTGACTGAAGTCCCAGCTGCCCTCCTCTCCTCTTGAAGCTCAGCCTTGCATACCCGCTTTGGTAGCCAGAGCACTGTAATGAAAGGGAGGACACTGCTTGAGGCTGGATTCAGGGTGGATCCCAGCTGGTCTGGCGTCTCCACCTCCAGCTGACAGGCTGTGCTGCTAAGGTCCTGGGAGCCACAGGGTGTCTGCAAGTGTCCGCTCTGATTCATTCCTGAAGTCGAGAGTGGCTGTCCTTGTGCGGACTGACGGGAGTTATTAGGGGTGGCCAGTAATGCTGTGTTGCTTGGTCTGGGTGCTGGTTATATGGGTTTGTGCAGTTTGAGAAAATTCATCACGTTTGTTATTTCAATAAATACACGTGTTCCAAGGTGTCCCTGAGCTGATCGGCAGTGGTGACATCGATTTTCCATCCCTGTTCCTTTACACTGAATGATGAATTGGGCATGCCCATGATGAGTCCCTGAGCACATGGGGCCTTCAGGAAAGGTTGCACATGGGCACTGAAGAACTTTGAGGTGATGAAGGTGACGAAGGAAAAGTGCTCCAGATGGAGGGAGCAGGCATGTCAGAGCTCAGACCCCAGAGACACATTAGAAATGCCAGAAGCCCCGTAAGAGGGCACTGTCTGCACGCTGTTGGTGTGAGCTGAGGGGTCCAAGGCGGGTCTTGTGAAATATCCTGCCCATGTCTGGACCTCACCACCTGGCTTCGAGTCTCCTTCTTTTCACTGCCTCCACCTGGCCCGCTTCAGGCCTCCCGCCTACTCCCACTCCTGGAGGGACGGGCTCTCCACCCTCTGCTGTGCCCTTTCTGAGACTGAGCCCTGTGTCTGAGTCCACACCTTTGTTCTCACCTTTATTTCCTGATCCTGTCCTTGCCCACGTCCTGCACCCAGATCAGACCCCAAGCCTCCTCTGGTATTTTTGTCTTCATCAATGTCCTCGTGCAGGACAGCTGGTCTACCCAGTGACAGCAAAGCCCTCCTGGCCCCTATCCTTTCTCTATCCGCACTGCCTTTACCACAGTGACCTTGTCCTGCTGCCCATCTAGCAGTGGGATGCGACGTTTCACAGAACTTTTTCCTCTTGAGAAGAAAGCCAGCCTATAAAAACTACGCTATTTTTCCTGCTCCATTTTCAGTGAAACCAGAGGACAGATGGTCATCGTCCCCCACGTTAAGGAAGAAAAAAATCTCACTAACAATTAAAACTGAAATGACCAGCATGTAAAAATATCATCTCAGCAGAATTCTGAAATACAAAATAAACAGCGACATTTCCTGGTTGCAGTAAAGCTCAATGGTGGAGTTCTCTTTTTCAGAGTAGGCCAAATAATAGTATAAGCCCACAAAACTTTAAGTTAAAAGAAGATAAATGATTTCTTTTATTTCTTAACCAAGGATTGTGAGGCACTAATTTACATGACCTCTGTCTTTCTTCGCGGCGGGGGCCTTTAGTGCAGTTGTGTTCAGAAGAGAGTCTCATGAGGACCAGGGCCACTTGGAGCCTCAGTGCTATTTTCGTGTCGGCAGACGAACGCGGGAACAAAGCCGGCCTCCGTTGCAGATGTGCGGGGAGCTTGCCGCTGTATGAAGCTCTCAGAAACACTCAGGGGATGAACAATGGCTCCCAGAGAACAGGAACAAGATACATTTCAATTTCAGAAACAAATGCACATGAAAGATCCTCTTTTATTGGAGAACATACGTTAACTTACCCTCTTTTCAAAAACAACCAGGAAACAGTGACCTTTCTGGTGCCTCCATGAGCTGCAGTTTTAGGAGAACATAATAAATGCCACTAGACACCGGGGAGAAGAAAACACGAGGATTCGACAAATTAAACTTTGGAACATGCGCCAGAGACACCCAGAGTGGACCTGTGTCTGCAGTCACTGCTATTGTATTAGCTTTTCCATCACAAAGTTGACATTCAAAATATTCAGGATATACGACTGCCCTTTCAGACTTCAAATTTGGATTTATTTTCTAGTGATGCTGTGTTTATTTAGCCTTGTGTGAATGTCATGCATCAGAAATGGGTTTCCACGAAAACAAAATTTCTTACTTGACTTTTTGCTATCCGAATTCAGCATGGATGCCATTAGAAGAATAAAAGGTTAGGCTAGTTCTGATGCACTTACAGCTCTTTATATCTGAAAGTGTCACTGAAATATTTTCTGGTGTGATTTTTGCTTCCATCATTTTGTTAGAATGTATGAGTTGGCTACAATGATCTGGAAATTAAACTAGGTTTAAAATTCAGGGAATTAGGGCGAAGAGAACAGGCCTACATATGTATTGGGAAAAGGATCCAGTTGGGATGGTGTGGAGGGCCTCGGGAGAAAAGTCAGTTTCCCATGCCAGAATGTAGCCTCTTCCCTGCTTGTATGGGTTGCACATAGGTTTGTATTCTTGAGGTTTATTTATCCGCAAGGTTTCATCACCACCAGCAGACGATTTTCAAACCAACTTTGATTATTGCTACTTTCAAATTTTCTTGTCGTCTTCATGTTCCTACCCGCATTTCCTTAGGCTTTGGGACCATGAAAAGGATAAATAACAATGGCCACATGGCTCACCTCAGGGCTAAGATCCTTACGGGGCCTCTTGGACACTGAGGGCAAAGCGAACCCCGTTTCCAAGTGACAGGGCAATGCACGTCTCCTCAGACTTGATATTCAGAGATTTCTTTAGCTCAAAATATCAAGTAAACCATTTAATCCTTCTTGGGAATGAACTGTTGTGTTGGCCAATAATGACCATGAAAATGATGCATCTGAAAGTAGAAGATGCTAATCTTGCGAATCTATTTTCTTTTCCTTAATGAGCACAATGAAATTTTTTTTTTTTTTAGTCTGTGGTCCTGCAGAACCAAAAGATTATGGCATACGATTATCTCACTGTCAAAAATTACACTTTGGTTGAAACTGCAGTCAACTTTCTTGAATATTTAGCCTTTGATTAATCTCTTTTTAGTTTTCACTTCAGCTCATTCTCCATTACAGAAGTTAAGATATGATAGCCGAGCATTTACTGAGGGCTAAAAATGTAGGTGCCTGACCACCACGACAGCCACACCTGGAGAGGTGCAGACCGCTGATTGGAGGTCTACTCCAGGGTTGAGGGGAAGGAGCAAAGTGGTTCAGATGAGGGTTCATCTCAATGTGAAAAAAGAGGTCAGAGAGGGTTCTCGGGATAAAGCAGGACCAAAGAACAGCCTTAAAGGTCAGGCAAGCTTCGGAGAGACTTGGCACATGTAGTTGCCCAAGGCAGAAACGTTCCTCTGTCTCTTTCACCCCATCCCAATTTATCTGTTAACTTTTTACCTCTCAAGCATCTCATGACCACATCTGCTTGTAAACTACCCTCTTCCTGAATCGTGGCTCAGCTACCACCAGTCTTTCCTTCCTGGGTGGCTGAAGCAGCCTTCTCTCCAGGCTTGCTGCTCTCTAACCCATTCTCCACGTGGCAGTCAGAGATACAAAACTCATCCTACCCTGCTCCGTCGCCAGCCTTCAAGGACTTCCCATTGTCTCTAGGATTGAGTCTAAACTTTTTAACCCTGATGCCCAGGCCCTTCACAACCTGACTCCTCCTTGCTGCGAGCCTCATTTTGGGATGCCAGCACTCAGCCTTAGTCAATTTGGTTAGCTCCTTAAGAACACTGTGTTCTGCTCTGTCTCTTTCTGTCTCTGTCTCTGTCTCCTTCTGTTTCTCTGTCTCTTGTTTCCTCTTACACCTCCCAGCCTTCTGCACACAATCCCCTTTGCCTAGAATCCCGTTCTTCTTGCCTGGCTGTCTCCTTTTTATCCACCAAAGAATCGGAATAAATGTTGCTTCCCCTGGGAAGCCTTCCGTGACCCTGGTGGAGACCAGAGAGTATTTTTCATGCTTTATTATACCTATCTGATTATGTTTTTTTTATTAGGCCATATATAGAAGTTTATACGTTATGGACTTCAGCCAAATCTATTTTTGTAAAGTCATATTCGCCATGCCCGTTTATGTTTACGTTGTCTGTGGCTGCATTTGCACTGCCGCGGCAGAGTGGTTGTGACAGGATACATACGACCCACAAATCTCAATACTTATTACCTTGCTACTGACAGAATACATTTGCTGATCTCTGCTAGAAACAATTAGGTCAGATACCCCAGCACTATTCCATCATCAGGACCTGGGACAGTGCCCAGCAATAACTGTTTATTAGCTGTTTGTTGAATGGGTAAATGAATAAATGACTGTTGCATACACAGGCACAGAAGGTGAGCACTAAGACCAGACACTGGACACAACTGGAATACCTTTGCAGAAGGTTTGCTATGTAGAAAAACGCTAAGCTCTGAGGTTCCTATTGCTGCTGTTGCTGATACCCCTCCCACTAGTTATGTATTGACTGTTTACCGCATGCCGCATACAGAACAAACTGACTTATCTGGCTTTTCTCGTTGAATCCTTTCCACAATCCAATATGGCTGGTTCTATTGTTGTACCTCTCTTACAAAGAAATAAGTGGAGTCTGAGAACATTCAAGTGACTGGCTGTGATTCGACAGCTAGGAAGTGGACCGTGGGCAGCCCGCCATTTTAATCTCTGTGCTTCCAAATGTATCATCTCATCTGTCTATTTGAGAATCGTGTCTTTAGTTCATTTTGCTTTGAAGGAAAATGTATCTTCCTTCTGAGAAACTGACTAGGTGGTGAGGTGAATGGTTATTTTTGTAGGAAGTTAGCCTTCTGCATTGGAATTGGATTTCTCTCAAATTTTATTGCAACCAAAGATATAAGATATATTTTCAGAATAGTTATCTTTGTGCCAAAAAATGCCCTAGTACTGGATTACTAAGAAAATTATAAAATTATAAAATCAGACGCTGCATGAGAGAGACTGATAAGTACCAAAATAACCAAGCGATTTCAGTGACAAACAGTAGCAGCACTGCTGAGAGGTGTTTTAATAGTTCAGGAATGTGAGTTTTCTCCTGTGTGTAAAGATCTGATGAGTGGTGGTGATTGGTTCAAGATGCCAAGGACATATCAGCTTTGCACAGGATTATAAATAGCACAAGTATTTCAGCACAGTGTCTGTGGTACTCAGTAGAATAAACAGTTATATCCCATACTGACATACAGCGTGGAGTAATGTTTGGAGTTTGACTTTGGCCTTCTTGTCACTCCTAACTTCTCAAAGTTGGAATCACATTTTTATTCATTTATCTTCAATCCCTGACGTTATATGTGATTCATATTTTGTTTATCTTTCCCTTTTCTTGCTTAGTGAGTTATTTACTCTAAAACAGGTCCATAGAATGAAGAGGACTTGAGTGCAGAATGAAAAGCCAGAGAAAACTTGTATTTCCAAAATTTGATGAACTAGTTGGAAAGGGCAATATTCATGATTGATAAGGTAGCTTGCTTGGTTGGATGACAAGATTGTCCATCCAAAGGGAAAATTAATTTGAGCTTAGAGTCCTGGCCAAAGTTAGAAGTGATTGAATTGTACCTTTGAAATAAAATCTTCAGTTTCTGTTTTGATACATTCTTTTTAAAAGTTTATTTGAATTATTAAACAAAAATCTCCAATGAAAAGCCCAGGACCAGATGGCCCTACTAGTGAAGTCTACTGAACATTTAAAGAAGAAACATACCAATTCTTCTAAAACTCTTCCAAAAAATGGAAGATATGAGGGTATTCTCAACTTATTCTTTGAGGCCAGAACCACCTTGATATATAAGTCAAGGGAAGACATCAAAAGAAGAGAAAACAGACCAATATGTTCCAAGAATATAGACATGAAATACCAACAAACCCAAGCTAGCAGCATATAGAAAAGGCTACCCACTTAACCAAATGGGATTCATTTCAGAAATGCAAGGGAGATCCAACATATCAAACTAAATCAACGTAAGGTACCTCATTAGTAGGAGGAGGAGGGAGAAAAACAAGATCATCTCAATAGATACAAAAAGAGAAAAACATTTGATGAAATCGAACACCCTGTCAAAAAAAATATAAAAACAAAATCAAAAACAACTTAATCTAGAACTAGAAAGGAACTCCCTCAACTTGACAAAGGGCATTTAGGAAGAACCAAAGTTCACGTCACACTTGATGGTGAAAGACTGACGCTTTTCCCTAAGATTGGGGACAAAACAAGGGTCCCCACTTTCACTATCTTTCCAGCCTTGTTCTGGAATTCTGTCCAGAGAGGTCAGGCAAGAAAAAGAAATTAAAAGACACCCAAATTGGAGAGGAAAAATAAAACCATCTCAAATTACAGATGATATAATATTATATATTTTTTAAAAACCTAAAGAACTTACAAAACTATTAGAACTAATTAATGAACTCATTAAGATCAACACAAAAATTATGAATCATCTGAAAGGAAATTAAGAAAAATTACTCCCTTTACAATAGCATTAATAGAATGAAATACTCTGGAATCAGTTTCACCAGGAAGTAAATTTTTATGACCTTAGATTTGGAAGTGGTCTCTCAAATGTTACATCAAAAGTACAAACAACAGAAACATAAAATAGATAATTTAGACCTTATCAGTTTTATCATCTTTTCTGCAGCAAAGGGCACTATCAAGAGTAAAATGATAATCCACAGAATAAGAAAACATTCTGAAATCATACATCTGATAAGTGTCTAGCACCCAGAATACAGAGTTATTATAACTCAACAACATAAAGACTAACAACCCAATTAAAAATGGACAAAAGCCTTAGCATTTCTCCAAAGAAGATGTACAAATGGTCAACAGGCATATGAATAAATGCTCGCCATCAATATCATGTGGGAAATTCAAATCAAAATTACAATAAGATAACACCACTGTATATCCACTAAGATAGCAACTAGAATAGTAATGGTAAGAAAAACCTAACAAGCGTTGGTGAGAATGTGAAGCAATTGGAACTCTCATACCTTGATGGTGGAAAAGTAAAGCAATGTAGTCACTTTCTTGTAACACAGTCTAGCAATTTCTCGGTAAGTTTAACACAGGATTACCATATGAACCAGAAAAACCACTCTTAGGTACAAACTCCAAAGAATTGAAAATGAGCATCTGAACAAAAATTTGTACATAAATATTTATAGTTGTTCAATTTACCATAGCCAAAGGTAGAAACCCCAAATGTCTAATGGATGAATAAGTAAAATGTGTATCCCCAACATGGAATGCTATTCAGTCATAAAAAGGAATGAATTACTGATACATGCTGCAACAGTAATGAACCTCCAATCCTCTATGCTATGTGAAAGATGCTAGACATGGAGGCCACATGTTGCATGATTTCATTTACATGAAATGTCCAGAACAGGCACAGCAAATGAGACAGAAAGTAGATGAGCAGTTACTCGAAACTTAGGGGTAGAGAGTGATGGTAGGTGACAACTTCATAGGTACAGATTTCATTTTAGGACAATAAAAAGTTCTAGGGCTAGAGAGTGATAATGGTTGTACATGTGAATATACTTAATACCACTGAACTGTGTTTTTCTGCTTATAAAAGCACTATGTGTTCTCTATGAAAGGTTTCAGACACACAAAAGGAGTAAGAGAAAAATAAAATGTACCTGTATTCTAAAAATGAACTACAGTGATTTTTTAAAATGTCGAATCCTTCAGTCTGTTTCGTCATGTGCATATGGTATGTGCACACAGACACAGTATTTTCATCTTTGACAAAACTGTTATACAGTACATAAGACCTTATAATCTGTTTTCCCCCTTCCTATATCATGAGCATTTTCCCATTGTCATTTTGTATTCTCCCACATCACACTGAATGCCCAGATAATATTTTATCTTATGGATGTAACAATTTATTTAGCCAATTTCTATTGTTGGATGGATTCTAACATTTTAGAGTTGGAATACACTACACACATTATCATGTCCAACTTATTTCTTTCCCGAGCTTTATAGCTGCAAGCCTTAAACACATGGCACACAAAAATCATTCACATTTTGAAAACAGAGTTAATTTTCCACTTTCCAGCTGGATTTGGGTGTTGTATGGGCTTTGGATTCACCATTCAGGAAGCGAAAAGATAGAAATAGCGGTGGTGGGGGTAGTTGGGGTGGGGGGGACCAAGCCAGGTGTAAAATAGTGCCCAAACATCAAAATTCTATCCTGGATGGTTTCGTCTTCCTGAAAATAGATATGGAAGACCACAAAAGAGGTTGCATTGAATCTGTTGATGACAGTTCCATCATGCAAAATGGATAGTGCTTTCAGAGAGAAGTGAATAAGTAGCAGAACCCACAGCAATGAATGTCTCCTGTGTTGAAGCAGCACTTTGCCTTACCCGCAGTTCACAAAATGAGAACATCCAGTCATTCGGTCATGCTGTGCTGAGCTTCCCTTTGTGTTTCCAGAGGCACATGAGCCAGGCAGGAGAAGCAGTCCTTCACTTTTTCATTACCATTTCCTGTCTGAATGAGAGAAATCGGGATATTACCCAACAATGTCTTTAGATCCGGATGACTCCTAGGGTAAAAATAAATATGTTCATTCCTTGAGGTACATAAGATAAATAACACATATTTTAGATGCTTAAAAATCAGTGAAATTTTGTTCAACTAAATGAAAGATGAAATATTGATTTCCGTTATGCTTTCTAGCTTTTGTCTTAATTACTAAGTCCTTTCATCGTCAATATTAGTGTTCATTTTTAATATTTCTTAGTATTTTATTTCTACATGTATATAGAGAGTGCCCCTTCTTCTACTTAGCTCTCTTAGCCACCCTGGATTTAGTTTCTTCATATATATATATATGTATATATGTATATATATATATATATATATATATATATATATATATATATATATATAGTGTGAGGTAGGGAGGTGAGGAACACTATTTCAAGGCCACCAGTTATAAATTATAAAACCGTGTGTTTTCCAAAAACAGATGACTACTCAGAATGCATTTTCTCTCTTTGAAAACAAAGCATAAAAAGAAGTCCTGCTTGCTTACAGTGGTAAAAACTTCATTTTATATGAACTCCCAGTCACTGAACTTCATACAATCTTATTTCTCATCAAAGCTAACACAAAGCTTAGACACGTGTATCTATAGCCCCTTGGTCACCTTTCTAAGGGAAGACATTCTAAAGTCATTCACAGGTTTACAAAATGTTTTCACAGTTACAGAAGAATTTCTGTGTGGCCCCAGTATGTCTTGACTAAATTGATGAACTTTATGGAATAAATAGATAAGTAGAGGAGATAAGGTCAAAATATCTATGTCCAGAAAATTCTCCCAAGAAAGACTTCTCCTTTGTGCCTGGTCCGGGGAATTTGCTTTATATGAAATTGGCCATGGGTAAAAATAAGGGATGAAGCTTCCCAAGGGGTAGGACTGACGAGCAAGTCATGGTGCTCAAGTTTTGCAAGGAGGTTTGTGACCTAGAGAACCTCAATGATCCTGGCTTCAGCCTTCTACTCTTTTGATAATTTTTGTATGGTTTGGCTGTGTCCTCACCCACATCTCATCTTGATTTGTAGCTCCCATAATCCCCATGTATCGTGGGAAGTAAATGAATCACGGGGCGGGTTTTCCCCATGCTGTTCTCATGAAAGTCAGTCTCCTAAGATCTGATGGTTCTAAAGAGCAGTTCCCCTGCACAGTCTTGCCTCCTGCCATGTAACATGTGCCTTTGCTCCTCTTTTGCCTTTTGCCATGATTGTGAGGCCTCCCCAGCCATGTGGAACTGTGAGTCCATTAAGCCTCTTTCCTTTATAAATTACCCAGTCTCTGGTATTTGTTCATAGCAGCATGAAAATGAACTAAAACAATTGCCTTGATAAAGGAGGATGGTTCCTTTGCCATCAAAGGGATCACAGTTCAAACCAGCATCTGTCAGCTGGGATACCTTGTTCCTTCTTTGTTTACCAGAGCATAGACAAGTGCAAAGAACCTCTTCTAAATGCAGCAGAGTTAAGAAAGTTAACCAGAAGGGAGGAAAAGCACACTGAGTGATCTGGGACACAATGACCAGTGCGTTATTCCAAAAGAACAGACTGTCCTCATCGAGTAGCTCACTCAGTCATTTCTTGCCCAGGAATTTCTCCTACTGGTCCAAGTTGACCTTCTGGTGGAAGCGTCGCCACCCACAGAAACTTTCTGCCCTTGTTCCCAGAGCCTTTCTTCTCAGCGTAGTAGCACTGGAAGTGTTAGCAAAAGACGAGAGGTGGCTTGGCAAGCAGGAGTGGACCATCTCGCCCCACATCAGGTGCTGAACTGCGAAAGCGGCAAAAGCCAGAGGACATCGCTGAGTGTAGGCTGGGACGCTGTTTGCATTGATCTCTGATGCAATTAATGAATTCCTAAAGAACGTATTCCACACTGGTTTCTGTCTTGAGAGCACCAAAAATCTCCCTCTGGAAACTTTTGAGAGCTCTGCTTGTTTTCTAGGAACCAGGCGAATTCAGGGAGGACTAAAGGTTCCCAGAGCCCAGTCCCTCCTGGAGCTCAACTTGGGTTTTTCTTCTTACCCTCTTGAAATGTGTTCCTATATAGTTCTCTATGATCATGAGGCATGAGTCTGCCACACTGGCACCTGCTGGGAAATGAGAGAGGAGACTTGTTTCAGTTAGAGTCTCTCCCTTATTCGTTTCTTTGTCTGTGTCTGGCCAGATGGAAATTGTCAAATACTGTTGCACCAGGAACCTCTGTGTCTATCCAGGGTCAGGAATTATGTTTTTGCCAAGCTAGAGATTGAACCATTCTCAGATCTGGAGGCTCCTTGTAGGGATGGGATTCCAGGATTCCAGTGGTCTCTTGTTTTGCAAAAAGAAAAGATGGCTCAGACACCAGTCCACTCATGTCTTTGTGTGTTCTGGCAAAGTCAAGATGGCTTCTTGGAACTGGGTTCAGTATCTTATACCTATTGGCACCTGAAAGCCCATTTAATTGTTATTAACCCAGCCATAGATCTTTCTCTTTCCCAGGTTTATTATCTCCCAGAAATCCACACATACCATTAGGTGCAAAGGAACACCACACCTGCTTACAGCACCATGGTCATCACAGAGAAGGTTAGTGGGTAAAGGGTCTGGAGCTGGCTGAAGGCACATGCTGGCTCGAGGCTGGCACCTCTACCCTTGGGATGCTGGCATCTCACCTTGTAGTTGGGAAACTAGCCACAGAGAAGCAGATGGACCTGGGGCTGGAGCAGCCAAGTGGCTCTGCTTCTGCATTCAGAGTGTTTGTGGCCGAGTGAGTCTCTAATTCACAATGTCGAATGAGCTGCTTTCCACAGCCTCAGCTCCCTTGGTGAAGGACGGGGGCTCTGTGCCGGATATGCTTCAGAATGTACAAAGTGGAGCCTCTGTCTAAGAACCCCCACTCAAGAGCCCTTCCTGAGCACTGAGTGGATACTCTACAAGGTGTATTGACAGCCGCCTTCACAGGAGACCTCTGCTGGGACCCTGGAGAAGTTCTTTGGCTGACGTGGCAGGAGGTGGCTCTGGGAGACAGTGACATGTCCCCTGACAGGCCTAAGTGACAGAAGGTTGTTCTTTGCCTGGGCTTCAAACCAAATGTGTCCCCAGGGCCAAGCTATGCTGTTTAGTTCACTGGAAGCAAAAACTAATATCAAGAGGGAGAAAAATCCATGGAAAGTGCATTCAGCATTTCCTCTCTACCAGGCTGTGAGCTAGGGCGGCCATCACAGGCTTATTGTTATGTCGCCCTTTTGATAGCTGAGACTGAAGGTTGGAGAGGTCATGATACTGTAACCCCAAGTTACAATGTGAAGCCAAGGAGACAAGACCCCAGTTGAGGCTTTCTGACTCAGTTGTATCAGGCAAATCCTTCAGACCTATGCTGTGAGTAGAGATGATATTTAACACAATCCTCCAAAAGTCAACTAAAGATAGTGAGGAAAAAAACGAAGTCCCCCCCCTCCCCATCACACCAACAGCCTTGACTGTGTGACAGCAAAACCACATGTGTTTTAGCAGATTCTGTATCCTGACCTGCTGCAAAAATCTGGGGAGGGAGCTACTTTCTTTTATGACCTGTAACTGTTTTGGTATAAATCCTTAGAAGACGAAGCCTATCCTGATTCATTTATTCCCCAAATGTATGTTTTTCTTCTCTCCCGGGGTCTGACCTTCTCCTCTTCTTTCTGTACAGCGTCGGCTGTCACAGATCACAAATCTAAACAAGTCCTATGATTTCCCCGACAATGTCCAATTGGTGAATGTGGCAGCTGAATCGACATTGTGTACTTATTGAAAACCCGTAGGCAAGCAAAAATGACAGCCGCTTCTTTACAAATGTGCCTGAAACTTCCCGTCTCCTCCACCCCTCATCCCTTGCTGGGGTCTTATTATTTTCACAATTACTAGTTAGATAGAAAGCAGGTGTGTGTGTATGTGTGAGGTGTGTGTGTGTGTGTGTGTGTGTGTGTGTGTGTGAAGATTCCTGGTTGCTCAGATACAACAGGAGAACAGGTTCTGTTCATTGTTTTAAAATCTTAAAAAATAATTATTAGCTTTCTTGCCTTTACTCTCCAGTTTACAGCCTGCAGGTGCAGGAAAACCCCAACTGTGGTCCCTACTCAGCCCTTTGTGGGAAGGGTGCAGGCATTTCCTTCAAAAAGGTTAGGTGCTGATTTGCATGGGGCTTACATGTACTTAGCATATTGATTGCTCATTTCCAGCCCAAGGCTGAGCACCCCATCTCCGGCACCACCCCTCCCCTTCTGCCACCCACTTAATGCCTATCTGCTGCAGGTGGATTTTTAACCACAAATCCAACATATATATTTGGGGAGCTCCACCTTGAGGTGAGAAGCTCCTTCAGAGTCATGGTGAGTACTTAGACCAGAAGGAATCCTCTGTCATGTTTTAGAATACACAGTAATAAAGTTTTGGGAAAACTCATGTTGCTATGATTTTTTCATAATTTAAAAGCCGAGATGATATTCCTCAACGTATAGAACTCAATTGGTCTCTCTTTTTTTCTTTTTCTCACTCTGGTAGGAAGAGTAAGTTGTATACTGACCAAGCTCAAGTCACAAGGGGCAAAGGTGAGAACTCCCCTGAAATTCCTTCTTGAGATCTCACATTTCCTTCCTATTCTGAAGGATATCGGTCAGTGCATGCCTGTTAAGGTGACCACTAATGTTCTGCGCCACTGTTTCAGGGAGGTCTGCCTTTCTCATCTTCCTGGCTGACATTCTGTATTAGGGCCCCACAATTGTTCACGCTTTCTCCAGATACACATGTGGTTGCTTCATTTGTGTGTCACTTTTTTGTGTATGACTGCTCCAGTCTTCCTCCTGAGCTGTGACATTTGCTGTATAAGAAATGGGAGGAAAATTTTAGTTCATACCAGTAATCTTAGAGTTAGACTTATGAAATAATATAAGTATTTAGGATGGCAAACCTCAGTGGTAGCTTTCAGATTTTTCTTTTTCTTTTTTTATATTTTTATATTTTATTGCATTTTAGGTTTGGGGGTACATGTGAAGAACATGCAGGATTGTTGCATAGGTACACACATGGCAGCATGGTTTGCTGCCTTCCTCCCCATCACCTAGATCTGGCATTTCTCTCTATGTTCTCTCTCCCCAACTCCCCACCCCACGCTGTCCCTCCCCTAGTTCCCCCTCACAGACTTCAGTGTGTGACGCTCCCCTCCCTGTGTCCATGTGTTCTCATTGTTCAACACCCACCTGTGAGTGAGAACATGCAGTGTTTAATTTTCTGTTCTTGTGTCGGTTTGCTGAGAATGATGGTTTCCAGGTTCATCCATGTCCCTACAAAGGACGCAAACTCATCGTTTTTGATGGCTGCATAATATTCCATGTATAACCACATTTTCCCTGTCCAGTCTATCGTTGATGGACATTTGCGTTGGTTCCAAGTCTTTGCTATTGTAAACAGTGCTGCAATGAACATTCGTGTGCGTGTGTCCTTATAATAGAACAATTTATAATCCTTTGGATGTGTACCCAGTAATGGGATTGCTGGGTCAAATGGAATTTCTATTTCTAGGTCCTTGAGGAAGTGTCACACTGTTTTTCACAATGGTTGAACTAATTTACATTCTCATCAACAGTGTAAAAGTGTTCCTATTTCTCCACATCCTCTCCAGCATCTGTTGTCTCCAGATTTTTTAATGATTGCCATTCTAACTGGCGTGAGATGGCATGTCATTCTGCTGCTTTCCAAGTCAAAAGGTTAGGTATAGAGACAGTGTGTTGTGTGTTTGTGGTAGAGGAAAACAGGAAGCCGTAGATACCCAGGGCTCCTTGGGAACCTTCCCACATCCCCTCTCAGGTGTCTGCAGAGACTGTCCATTGTTACCCTGATTGCTGAAAGTCACATGGTCTACTGAAATCATGCTTTCATTTCTATTGCTGAGTAACAAATTATCCCCAAACTGAGAGGCGTACGATGATTTTTTCTCACAATTTTGTGGGTCAAAAATTTGCGAAGGGCTCAACCAGCTAGTCTTTTATGGTGTTCATACAAAATGTGAGCCAGGACCACCATCATTTCAAAGCTCAACCAGCCAAATGACTAAATGACCAGACCACCATGACTCACTGCCATGGCCGGCAGCTGACACTGGTCATCAGCTTGGAGTCAAACTGGGCTGGCAGCCAACGTGCTGACATGAGGTCGAATCCTCATGGTAGTTTCAGGACAGTCGAGCTCTGTGCATGACACCTAAGACGTCAGAGAACAAAGCAGAGCCACGTTGCTTTGTAGGACCAGGTTTCAAAAGTCGCACTGCACCACTCCATTACAATCCAAGGTTACAGATGACCCGAACCTGCCTGTATTCAAGGGTAGAGAGTAACAAGGTTCTCAAAGAACATGTGTTGTGGCGGATATCCTTTCAGATACATTTGGAAAATACAATCTGCCACAGCTATCAGGTCTCATTCTAGATCTTTCAGTGCTAAAGCTGTCTTTGATGAATTATTATCACCTCCATTTAACCGTTAGCTTGGAATGTAGGGTCGCCTTGTTCCTTGCCACAGTTCACGCCAATGCAGAATGTTTGCTGGATTTCAGTGTAACTACTTCCTCCATTTCCTCCTTTAGAGACCACTGTGACAGATACCCGAGGGTCTATATTCCTTCCCCTTGGGTTTTGTAGGAGCTAAGAATTTAGGAAAGGAAGCCTTTGTGACTTCTGAGATGAGTCATAAAAGGTGGTAGAGCTTGGGGTGCCCCTCTCTAGAACACAGCCTCCATCCTATGATGAAGCTGCAGAGGCCACATGAGAAGGTCCTAAGGTTATTCTTGCTGATAGCTCCACTGCTGTCCTACCTGACAACCAGCACCAATGGCCAGACGCAGGAGTGAGGGAGGCTGCCAATGTTTCCTGCTCCTGCTCTTGAGTTACCTCAGGCTTAAAGTCCTCAGTTGAAGCTGTAGATGTGACCGAGAAGTGATAAACTTGCCCATCCTGAGTCCTGAGCTAAAGACAGTGAGAGATTAAAAATAAAAAAAAAAAGATGGCTATTGTTTAAGCCACTAAATTTAGGGATGGTTTATTATGCAGCAATAGTAACTGGAACATCTGCTAACCCATTAAGATAAATAGGAAGAAGGCAAAAGATAGACACATCATAATTAAACTGCCAAAAACTAAAGTCAAGGAGAAAAACATGGAAGGATCCAGAGAAATTAACATGCTACATGCAAGGAATGATTCAGAAAACTGATGATTTCATCTTAGAAAAAATTGAAGACCAGAAGACAGGGGAAAAGTATTTTTAGATGGTTGAAAACAAAACAAAACAAAAACTTCCAGCTCAGTAGTCTGTATCCGTTGTGGTATCAAATGATAATGACTTTGGAGAGAGATCTGATTAGATCCTAGTTTCATTGCCCTATTTCCAATCCAAAAATGTGTTATTGATACACAAAATATGGCATTAATATACAAAACACGACCCAGGCAAAGATTTACACCTCTGAGCTCCAGTTTTCATGTATTTTCTTTACAATGAAAAAGTCCTATTGCAGCCAGTTGAGAGCGCCATTATGACATTCTATAGACAATAAACATGAAAATCTTTTGTAAACAGAACCAACACAAAGAGTAGAATCTGAAACAGACTTTCCTTTGAGCACACATGAATGAGAGATATGGATACAGTAGCAAAGGCTAGTCACGTGGTCTACTGAGATCAGGTTTTCATTTCTATTGCTGAGTAACAAATTGTCCCCAAACTGTGAGGCTAAAGATTATTTTTCTCCCAATTTCGTGGGTCAAATCTGACCTAGAGTCAGATGTGTAAGGATTAGATGGCTCTTTCTTTTCACTACTTGCTAACTGAGATAACTTATACTGATTGATCATTTATCGTCTCTAAACCTCATCTTTTTATATCAGTCCAAAGGCAAAGTCATGGAATTACTGGAGAAAGCTGTTGCAAGGATTAAATGAGATACACAAAGATACCTCACCGTGCTTGGTATACAGTAGGTGCTCAACAAAGAGTAGCTAGGTTTTCTACTTTAGTGAAGTATATCTTAAATGTGTATATTCATCATCAGTTTGGGACATGTGAAGCAAAAAAATGAGACAATAGGATAATTCCCAGTGTCAAACGTGGGCAGGTCTCTTTACCTCCCAACACCCTAGTTCCTCAGTTGCAGAAATGAACGTGAAGGGTTGGCACAGGGTGAATGTGAAGGTTGTGGAATGCATACGGCAGTCATGTGTGCGCAAACAAAGGAAAGGAAACGTGTTTCAGATTCTACTATTTGCACTGGTTCAGTTTGCAAAGCATTTTCATATTTATTGTCTATAGAATGTCATAATGGTGCTGTCAGATGGCTGCAATGGGACTTTTCTCTTTCTTTGCAAAGAAAACACATGGAAACTGGAGCTCAGAGGTGTAAATCCTTGCCTGGGTCATATTTTATAGGAACAGCCAGATCGTTACTGCCACTCTGAAGCTCTTTATCTGTCCTGCATAGACCCTCCCTCTCCACTTGCCTCATGTGATTTCCAATTATACCACACCCCAGTAGGTTTTAAGACTGCGTATGTGATATCTGCATTTGCAAATCTGGCCGACTGTGACATCAGGAAATGTTACGGTACAGCACAGCCACGAGGCCTGGGTCCAACCCCCAGGTCTACCACTTGAGTGATTTGGGGCAAGAGACTCAACCTCACACTTCTCAGTCGGTTCCTCATTTGCAAAGCAAGGATAATAGCAAAGTCTAGCTCCTAGTGTTATTTGGAGGATTCATGAGTTAATATGTAAAAAGTGCTTAGCACAGTAGGGGGCATGTCCCCAGTGCCACATGGTGGCTGTTATTATTTATCTCTGTGAGCTTGTATGCTCCATAAAGGCAGGGATTCTTGTTCATTGCTCAGTACATTGTGGTGTTCAGTAAGTATCTGCCAAAAGTTGCTGGGTAAATTTGTCCTTAAGTGCTAATAATAAAAAGAACAATAGTAACTTCTAAAATAATTTTCAAAGTAACATGATCAATAATATGTGTTGCTGTTCTCCTGTCTCTGCCCTGAGCTCAGTGCCTCTTTGGTGCTGGCACTACAGACCTCCACACTTCAGGATCCAAGGACACTCATTCTATTTTCCATTTCTGCCTCCCGCTGCCCAGCCAGGCCTGACTGGGGAGATACCATCTCAAGGCTTTTCCACCTGCTTCCCCTTGAAGACATTGACGTCCTTCTCAAAGTCTTCCACTAGGATAAGCCCCAAGGGCACACTAGTTATGAAGCTTACCAGAATGGGGTGATGCTTTTGGGACAGGGAACCTTCCCCAAATCCTGCAAATCACATAGTTCCCCCTTGAGAAAGTAATGGCTTGATTGGTGACATCTGTGGAAAGGGGTGGGGAGTTACTGAGTCACAATGTAGAATGGAAAATACGCGATTCAAAGTCTAAAATATTTTAAAGCTTCCCTGGACTCACAGGCCTCCCTTCCACTCACAGCCTTTTGAAGTAGCTCTGTGGGCCTGCACCAGAGAGATGAAAAGCTGAAATCCAGCTGCCGTTCATTCCTGCTTTGAGAATAGGAAAGGCAGAGCCGAATTCGGGCAACTGTACTCGGAAGCTTTTCCCCAGCTGCTGGAGGCTTGCCTTGGAGGTGCACAGCTCCATCTCTGCTCTCCAGGCTGTGGGCAAGAACAGCCAGCAGCCTCTTTCCCGCTTCCTCCCCATCCATTCAGGTACAGGCCACAAGTCTGCAGCATCTCACTACAAATTTAGCGCAGAGGCAGTGATCACACCGTGATGGAGAAAAATAGATTCAAAAGAGAGGAAAAAAATCAGCTGCTAGGACAAAAGCCAAACAGAAATGTGGTCCTTAAATTATTAGTAGTGTATTAGAGGTGATTTAGTCCTTGCAGACCCATTCCTACAACTGCAGAGACCCAGAGTCATATCTTATTCCCTTTGTAATGCGGATGGCACTGGGATTGCTCTCATCTTCTGGGCTTATAAGCAAATACATTTAATTTGGATGTAATACAGCCAGGAGGGTGATTTCTCCAGATGGCGATTTAAGCAACAGATCAAGAGATGAATTAAGCACCTCATTCCTTCAGATTCTAGGAGATCTGCAGGCGGTGGGGATCCTGCCTCCAGCTTGGATCTGGGAGAAATTCGGCCAAGATAAAGCCTTTTATTGGCTGCATGGATTCCAGCCTCCTTCATTAGCATGGCAGTTGTCCAATTAGTTAATGCCCCCTTCTTGAGTTGAGTAAGCTCCTGGGGGGTAAAAATTGTAGGTGGAACCTTAAAGCTATAATAATGATATTTTACTCCTTGAGGAGATGCATTTGATGGCTTTTTTTTTTTCTACAGAACCTGATTCAGTTTAGAATATAAATCAAGTTATAAACAAAACAAATCTAGTTGCAATCAATAGAATTTCTCTATGGTAGATATGAGTAATTTGAGATTAATTAGCACAAAGCAAGCTAAATCAAACCAACCAATGCTTAGTATATTCATGAACAAGATCTCAAAAGGGGGTCTTTAAGGTAGCTCTTAGCTGGTGGCTCAGGGATTAGCTTTAGGGGGTTTTTGTAGTTCTGTAGATGGGATTGCAAGGCCAGCTGGTATGGGCACTTTTGGGGGAAAAAGAATCCTTATTTTTTCATCAGATTATTTACAGAGGAGTGCAGTGCTCCCTCTGTCTTGGAGTTATAGAACATGTAAAAGATAATTTGGGGAGAGATTAAAGACTTCAGAAGGAGAGATGACCCCAGACCTGGGTCTTGCAGATGCGAACTGCTGTTGTGTGTGAGAGGAGAGGAGGGGGTGTTATCAAACAGTTGCAGAGCTGCTGGGCATACAGGTAGAGGGATAAGAGCTGAGGCCCTGCACCCGGGCCCTGCGTCTGCATCCTGAGTTTTCCATGAGCTGTGTGACCTTAGCCAAGTTTCTCAGCCTCTCTGTGCCTCAACTTCCTTCTCTGAGAAATGGGGATAGTGTTTTACACATAGCCGGGCACACAGCAAATACTCAAACAGTGACCGCCACTGCTTTCTGCCATGGCTAAAGGTGTCGCTCTGATTTTCCTTCCAGGTTTTGTAGGCTTCAATTCCCTAACTGTTCCTGCATTACTTAACAGGTGATGACGTGTGGGGCTAAGCTCTTGGCACACGTGAGCGTAGTAGATATGCAAGGAGGGTTAACTGGGTCCCTTTTTCTTTCCGTCAAACACAGTCTCCTGGTAAAAGAGCCATTCAGGATGCCTGGAGGAGCCCGGATTTCAAATCTGATGAAAGCTGCAGTTGTATAAATTCCCTCTCTCTTTTGTGCTGATGGCAGCGACTTTTATATGTATTTTCATGTCTTTCTCTCCAGAGATAAATTTTGTGGCCTGCCACTGAATCTGCTTCCTAAAATGTAGCTTGGAGATTTTATTTGAGATAAACTATCATGTGAATAAAGATAGATACTATATTTTAATCTGGGAGCGTTCCATTTGGAACCCTTTTTTTTAAGTCAACATTCACGGTGCCATCATTCAAAGGATATGGACGTTTGGGGGAAATTTACATCCAACTGTGACTACGAACCTTTTGCCAGGATAATATTATCTGTTTCTCTGAAAATGACAGTGGCTATGGATGTAAAGCATGATCTCAGATTGCAGTCCCGAAATCGGGAAGGTCCCTTTCAACACATCTCCTGGCTACAGGGGGGCAAGGTGCAGTGCTGACATGCTGACGTGGCGGGGCCCCTGCCTCGCAGGTAACACCCGCCCATCTGAGAACAGTAGAGGTCCACTTGTTCACGTGCTGCTGGTGGTGAGGAGCTTCATAGAGTCGCAAGAATAGGGACTGGCATTTGGGTCCCCGCCAGAGCCTTCTGTTTCCCATGGCCCCACCCCAGAGACGATGGCAGAGGAGAGTGACATGCCTCAGTGTAGCGGGGGAGTGACTAGATGAAGAAACAGGACACTGAGATCACGGTGGGAGGTTGCCCTTTTCTGACCACAAAGATGCAGGTTGTTGGGCCCAGGTAGACATGGCACTTCCATTTAATTAGCATGATATCATAGAATCAGATGATTGACCCTGAGTTGGGTCCACACCAAAACCCCTGAGCACCTAAGCCCAGGAGAGCCCTGAGGGAGGCACCCTAGGAGCCCCTGTAGAGTTCTGGGGGCCAAGTGATCCCACAGCTCTTAGGGAGAAAATGCCCCTAACAACACTTTCTTTCTCATTTGTGCGTTGTGCAATAAATTCGTCTACCCACAAACTGAAATGGGAACAACTGCTTTAGTGTCACAAACCAACCTATGATACACCTAAGAAGATGCTCTTCTAGGAAGTAACAAAACTGCACGTTCTCTGTGCCTCGCGCCCCTTATGGACTTTCAGTTCTCGGTGGTAATGGGGAGGATGGGGGGTGAACCAGGTGAGACCGCACCAGAGGCTGCATGATTTGTGGAAACTTTGAATGCCCCTCTCTTTTTCTCCCAGGCCTCTTCCAGTGAAAGTCCATTTTGTGATTCGCACAAACCAACATTGTTTTGCACGGAGGGCATGTCAACACCCCGAATGGCTGAAACTGACCCAGAAGTCAAATTAGCTGGAATTTAATCTATAAAATGGATTCATTTATACCTCACTGCAACATAAAAGCAAATCCAAGTTCACAAGGGGAGGTGGGAGAGGGCAAGGCAGAACTAACAGAAGGAAAGGCTTAGGCTGAAAGCACATTTTGAAAACAAGGTGTTAGATGATCAGATATGGAGAAAAAAGCAAATGGAGAATCCACAAACACGTATGGGTTAACTCTTCTCCAGCACACTGGGCTTGCTAGAAACGGACTCAGCTCGCACCTTCAAGGGTGCCGTGATGAGTGGGAGAGCAGACGTGCAAACAATGAAAAGTAAGGGGGCTGCTGTGACCTGAGGGTGAGGAGATGGCTAAGCAGAGACGGGAGAGAGCCCCTCTGATTAGAGAGGCAGGGATGGAATCCAGGAGCCTGGCATCGAGCTGAGTCTGGGGCATGAACAAGATCCTGTTCAGGTATCTCTGTTCACACAGGCACCAAGATGGGTACCAGGGTGTAGAAGCCGAGGACGGAGAACATTTCAAGAAGCCATGGACAGTTGACGTGGCAGAGGCCACTGAGGTGCTGAGTGGGAGCAGAGGGGAGGGGTGTTGGGAACGGAGGTAACTTGGGCTCTGAGAGACTGGTTTTGAGGGCGCTGGCTCTGCAGCCCATTCTGTGGGTTACAACCCAAACCAAGTGGTATCTCCTTTACAAATGGGGCCAGATTTCTGATGGCATCCCTTCAAGGTATACCTCCATGACAGGGAGGAGTCAGCACCTAGCCTGCCGGACATGGAATCAGGCCACACGGCCTGGCCTCACACTTACACAGTGCCACGTGTCAGTGGGGAGCCTCTGTCTTAAAGTATACCTGGGCTGGGCTTTTCCTGTGTCTCCTCCTTGAATTGGTTCTCTGAACAACTTCTGAAATGTCTGCTGCTTTAAAAGAAAGTGGAGAATCTCTGTAAAACATTTTTTTTTTTGAGATGGGATCTCACTCTGTCTCCCAGACTGGAGTGCCGTGACCCCATAACATCTCAATGCAGGCTCAACCTCCGGGGCTCAAACAACCTTCCCACCTCAGCCTCTGGAATGGCTGGGACTAGAGGCACAAGCTACTAGGCCTGGCTAATTTTTTTTTTTAAATAGAGACAGGGGTCTCCCTATGTTGCCCAGGCTGACCTCAGACTCCTGAGCTCAAGCAGTCCTCCTAGCTCAGCCTCCCAAACTGCTGGGTGTATAGGCATGAGTCACTGTGATTCTTAAACCCTGCCCATCTCTGCCTACTCTTCTCCCCAAACCATAGCTCTCTAGGACTCTGACTCCTGTTTAGGAAGCACAGAGGAGAGTCTGGTAATTTAAAAGGGTTTTGTTTGTTGGCTGATGAATTTCCAGTGCCTCCATCTACTGTGTAGCACGTAATCATTACTTTTGGTAATATTGTGACTAACCATCTTGGCCATGAGAACCAGGCTGTCTCTCTTTGATGTGCAGTGAGGATGCAGGAGTTGTTTTTGCTGGGGCTGAAAATCCTGTGTGTCTCTAGATTTCTCTTGGAAAAAGACTCGTACAGGGCCAGTACAAAGAGAATTTTTTATGCGTCTGTGAAAAGATGCCAAAAAATATATAAGAACAACAAAAAATCCACCATCAAATTTACTCCTTAAGTTTACTGACAGCCTGTCACAATGAAATAAAACGTTGATATTCACTTTGTGGACTTAATTTAAAATGACTTAGTTGAAGAAAGCAGCCACTTGCTTTGAACCACCTGCAATCCGAACACAAAATTCATCATGAGAATGTGGAAGGAGCTGGCCGGACTCTGCTGGCTGCCTTCCAGCGTCGACTTCCCCTGCTCTCTCTCCCGACACAGCTCCTTAGTGTGTTCAGTCCTCAGCCGCGAGTTCCCTGTGCCACCAGGGAAGCTGGCCATGCTAGTCCCGGTGGTGGCCTTGATTTAGACAATGCAAAGAAGGTCTCTGCAGGTCAGACCGCGGTAAGGAAAGGTTAGCAGTGAAAATTCATCTGATAAGACGCCTCCTGAGTTTTGGCCCGAGGAGACCACGTTCACTCTCATGGGAGGTGGAGCCAGCAGGGGCAGATGATGGCAGATGTGAAGTGCGCCCACCTGCTGGGCTTCCAGGAGGGCCAGGCGGATCGCTGCCCTGGTGTTTCAGGCGCTTTGAGATTGGGGTTTCATTGTTTGTAGATGAGCGAATCCCCTGGATCCAAGAGCTTTAGAGCATCTTGTTATGACTCACGTTGGAGTTGAGACCAAAGCTATTCAAAGGAGGCCACAGTCAGCTGTTCTCGGCGTCTGAGGCCCGTGATTGCATCTTTTCCAGAGGCAGTATCCCAGGCTGAGGGCCGGCTGGGCATCGCGGGCATTCTCCCCATCCTCCTCAGGTATCCCAGGCTATGAGGGCTGGCATCCCTGGGCATTCTCCCCGTCCTGCCCAGGAGAAAGGGCGCTGTGCTGCCTGACACTTCCTTTCCATCATTCCATGTTGCAGCTCCTCCAAGCTGGTGAATGCAGAAAAGGAATTGCAGAGGCTTAGGGGCTTGCTGCTTTGCCAGCATTTCTGAAAGGTTTCGGAGAAACTTTAAGAACTTTCAAAACAGCAACAACAGCGCTGCTTATTGGATGATTGAGCGCTTTGATGGACGCAGTGCAAAGCCCTCCACATGCATCCCAGAACCGTGGTTATGCTTCAGACAGCCCTGTGATGAGGGCCCCTGAGCTCTCCCTACTGCATGGAAGAGGAAACATGCCAGAGAGGGTCCTGGCCTAAGGGGCAGCCCCTGGCCTTGCACCCAGGTGCTCCTGCCATGCTCTCAGGGGCTGCCACAGCAGCTGCTCTGCGGGCTCAGCACAGGGCCAGGCTGCGGAGAAGTGTGGAGTGGATGCCTTCCATGTGGCTGCCTCAGCCAGATCCAAGCATGACTTTGGAAGATGCTGCGGTGCTCCTCTGCTGTGCACAGTGGCGTCTTCGATGTCACAAGCAATCTGAAATTATATGTACATTTTCTAAGGTCAGCAGGGTACAGCATACCCAGGAAGCATCTGATACTTTGGAAGAAATCTAGTTTGATGATTATTAGAATTGCAAGAGAAGCTGTCCTTTAGTAAGTTTCCCCCCCACTCCCATCAGCCAAGTGTGAGCACTTCCCTCCGTCACCTTTCCTCTTCCTCTCATCAGAGTGATACAGCAGGCATTGGTGTCTCCATATCCCAAGGAAAAACATGAATGGTCAGAGAGGTCATGTCCAAGGTCACACAACTTGAATATCGTAGGCTCAAGATTTGAACCCAGATCTCTCTGAACATCAGACAGGCCTGGACTTTTCACCATTACTGTATTTATTTATTTAGACAAATACAGTTGTATGTATTGATAGTGGACAAAGTATTTCTATCTATCTATAACATTCTGGGATGACCAAAACAAGGTAATTAACATACGCATTACCTTACATACTACCTTGTGTGTGGGTGTCTAGTGAGAACACTTACATACTCTCTTAGCAAGTATCCAGTTCATTGTTATTCCTATCATCACTATGTTGTGGGATAACTCCCTGAGCTTATCTCCCCTCCGCCCATCTAAATGACACTTCACATCCTTTCAACATCACTCCACTTTCTCTCCCCCAGCTCTAGACCCACCACCTGCTCACGTCAGGAAAGTGAAGGAGCCTGCAGGATTGAATTTACCTAGCAGGTGAGGACCGTGCATGCTCGCAGAACTGCCCTAGCCCTCCGGCCTCCCTACCTGCCTCTGCCTCCTAACGAGATAGAAACATGCCGTTCTAAAGATGGCCAAGCTCTATAGTCTCCTTGAGAAAATGGCAGCCTTAGAACATGGGACAGTTCTGTACTGAAAAATTGATGTCATAGCCCAGGATAACCAAGGCAACAGAGGATTCTCAAGAAGGTTGTGGAGGGAACAAGTAACTTCCACCTCCAGTGATCAGAACATGAAGATGCTGGTCAGTGTTCTGCTGGCTGAATTACTGATGTTAACTCACCACAACATAGTGATGAAATACTTTGAATCTGTCATTTCAATCACAGATCTTTACAAAATAAGCAAAGTGTTACTCTTGTTCCGTGAACAGAATACAGGGATTTCTCCTAAAATCACCCAAAGCTCAACCCCGACCTCACCTGCTTTAATTATGAGTGAAGTAAGTCAAACTCCTTTGCAACAAGCAAGCATTCATTATCTGTAATTCCTATTTTATAACTTTTTTGTTTGATCTATCCCAGAATTCATTCTGCAGAAATTCAACAGAATAAATGATCATTTTCCCCGACCACTTGACTGCTGCTTTGAATATGTAATGTGGCTACACATGTATATTATTTATGAAACATTGATTGCTGTAACATCTCAATATTCCTTTCATGCCCTGTGAATGTGGACTTAATACATTTCCTCTGAAACCCACGGCTGGCCTGGAGTACGTGACAATGCCTTGGAGAGGAGAATGGATTTATTGGTTTGGGCAGTCTGTCCTCTGTGCGGAAATTAGGGAATTCCTGCGCACACTCTGCTCCCGCCTGCACGTCAGGAGTTTCAGCTGCTGTGGGACATGGTGACTGTGCTGGCCCATCGGGCAGCCCCCAGTAAATTCGGAAGACAATGTAGACCAGCATCCCAACCGCATTTCTCTAAGGACCATGGTCTAAAAACCACGCCCCACGGGGGAGACCCGAGATGCAGGGATACACGCTTTCTCCAGCTCCAACTCTGACATGAGCCCTGGGGGGTAAGTATTGGATTCCCCCAGATGCAGATTGTCCCTTGAAACTACTGGGATGGATCCAAGCAGTTTTCTCAGGAGGCGATTCCAGGCAGAAGCCCCTGGGTGCATCTTCCAGCTCCCATGAGTCACCGCAGGGCCACACACAGGGCCCAGGGGGCCCTCCGCATTCCCTGCTGTGATGGTGGGGTGGGAGGGAGCCCTAGGGGCTGCAGTCCCGGAGACTCATGGAGGACAGGAAGGGCATGAACTGGACCCGTGACTGCTGCGGGGACAGTGTCCACAGCAGGGAGGCATTCCTGAGTTTACAAGTTGCTTGCTGCCCCAGCCCTCACGGCACACCTGGGAGTTGAGCCGCGGCGGCGCAAAGCCATGCCTGCAATCACTGTTGCTGTTCCTCTGGATTCAGGAGGAAACGATCTGCGGGCAGGGGTGAGAGTCAGGGCAGGAGAACGGTTTGAGGACACAGAGCACTAGTGTCCTGGTGAACGACAGCACCTGCTCAACTGCTTTGCCAACAAGAACCTTCTGAGGAGCAACGCTGGTGATGGATGGATGAGAGATTGATGAATCGTGAATAAGATGCACGGGAGGTAAAAGGAGAAACAAAACAAAACTCAAACAGCCACGAGGGAGCTGTCCTTCTCCCTCCACCACAATGCCAGGCGCAGCAGCGAACCCGACAAGGAGCCCCTGCCTGCAGCGGAGCAGGGGCTGGGTAGCGACTTGCAGCTGCCTCTGTCTGGAGGTCTGGCTACTCGAGGAGCTCTAGGGGAAGAGGAGGTGGTCCAGGATCGAGTCCAGCATTCCTCACTGCTGGTCCAGGCATGAAATAGCTCACACTTTTGCAAGCTGGAAAAAGTGGATTTGGGCTGTGCACGTCCCTGCTATCCAAAGCGTGGCCAGAGGGACAGGTCCCGGATCACCTGGGAGCCCCTTAGAAATCAGTCTCTGGTAGAGCCCCAGAACTGATGACTGGAAATGTGTGTGTTACTCCGATCCCCAGGTGCTTCGTGTGTACATGACAGTTTAAAAGACAGGGCACTGGCCACAGCTTCTGGCCCTGCTCTGGGTTTTGGGGACTGAGCACAGAGGAGCCCATTCGGCCTTGTCTCATTTCATTCAGTAAATGAAGGTGCTTGGCAGGAGCAGCACCGTCCTCCGTTTACGGAGGAGGAGCTCAGAGCTGCCCCGGGCACGCTCAGACGCGTTCTGCAGCAGTTGGTGTGGACATGGGGTAGCTGCCTCTGGAGCCCACCCCACTCACATGGGACTGTCCTGCCCTCCATCCCCGTGGGAGGTCCAAATGGCCCTGTCTGAAGAGTGACCCCAGCCCAATCGTGTCCTATTTGGATGATTCTAGGATGATTTCTGGACAAGAGAAAATATTTTGTTTTGAGCCAAACTGAGGGAGATGGCAAGAGACATACAAAGTAATGAAGTGGGAGCCAGCATGGCTTTCTTTTCCTCCCCAGATGCTCTTTAAAGGTCAAACGTTACTATTGTTCATTTCCCCATCACTTAGCTAATCAAGTATTGTGCATGGGCTTAAGGTCACAAGCATGAGTTACTGATAAAAATAAAGCCCTGCTCTTGATTTTGTAAGGGAAACGCCTGATTGGAGTGCACATATCTGAATTTGGGCAGATGATGTTATCTCAGGTCACGGATGCTTAGTGCAATCTCTGGCCACTGTGTGCTGGGGCCACCTCACCAGGGCCAATCTCGGTGGGACAGTGTTCATAGAAAAGACAGTCATTTGCATCCTGACCAAGACAGACACTGGGTTCCACAAAAGGACCAATGAGCCGCCTCAGTTTTTCCTCCTGTACAATGGGAATTGTGAGCTGCCTGCCAGCACTGGAATGAGGGTTAAGTAAGATAGGATGGTGAAAAGTGCCCGTATGGCTGGTTGCCTCGCTGGGCATTTGTTCACACCCATCTCCCGCCCCGCTTGAAAATTTACATTATCAAAATATGTCAATCATCTAGCTCCGCCTTGGAAATCCCCTCTGCACTCAGCACTTAGCCCGCTCTCCAGAAATCCCACCTACCTACCAGTAGCAGCTCACCCCGTCCACATCCTGTTTCTCCAAATCCAATCCAACGCCTTCACTCCCTATAAAACCCCACTCCTAAGAGGAGTCAGGCGCGACTTCCCTGGCCCCTCTCCCTGGGACCACAGAACCTTGCCAGGGAGCTGAATAAATTGGCATCTAATTTTCTTGTGCTGGCCTCAGTTTCCTTGTTTTTAACTTGGCAATAAACCTACAGAGAATAAGCTTTACAGTGCCTGGCACATATTTTCCCAGACTGAGTTCAATAGAACAGTAGATTAGAAAAAAACAAGACTGGGATAACTACCCATCATTGTAAGCCCCCTGCATGCTAGGGCATCATAAAACTCTCACGAAACCCTCACAGTCACCAATAAGAAGGTGGCTGCCTTCCCAATTTAACAAGAGAGAAAACTGCTGATCAGAGAGGTTAAGGGACCTGCACAGGACTGCAGAGCTGCTGACTGCCAGCACTTCCTGGCCTGACTCCGTCCTGGAGTGGGCGTCTCCCCGGTCCTAAAGCATGGACAGCCTCAGCCCCGGGCCTGCCCATGGTGGCTGTACAATGAGGAGAAATAGCCTCTGTGTCTTTGTTCCTGTCCTGAAGGGGGGTTTCATGTGTTGAGCTAAGTGGGCAAGGCCACAAGAGCTTGGAGGACTGGATTAAAACCCCAGGTGGGGTCTGCTGGGTGCTGGGCAAGTGATGAGGAAGGGGAGCCCTGAGCCCAAGGATCCCTTGTGCCCACGCCTCACCACCTTCATTCACCATCTTAGGATTTCTTTGGACATAAGAGAGAGCCCACGCCAAGTAGTTTAAGCAAAAAGGGGAGGAGAAGCACTCAGAAAACTCTCAGAGGACCCAGTTCCAGAGAGCAGAGCCGAATCCCTTGGGAGCCGGGAGCAGGAGAGGAGAGGAGGAGGCATGGGAGTGGGCGGGGCGAGCAGGGAGGGTCAAGGTGGCTCTTCCGTCAACAACTGCTTCGCCCAGTGTGGGCTCCTCAGCCCCCCTCTCTCTCCCCTTCCTCCTCCCCTCTCTCCCTCCCACTTCCCCACCCCTTTCTCCCTTTCCACTGAAGGTGATGCAGGTGGAGCAGCCTTTATCCATACAGTTAGCAAAGGTGGGCAACTGGGGGCTGGGGAGGAACATTTCACCTGAGGGAGGGTTGAACAAAGGAGGAAAGCGGGCAGGATTTGTGAGGATACAGAGCTCTATGGATTAGATTCTAACAAGGGAGATTTCAGGAATAAGGGACATAAGAACTCGATGAGAAAATATGCTTGGGTAAGGCGGAGACTTGGTGGGAGCTGGGAACTGGGGGCCAGGCATGGGGACCATGCCAGTGATGGGGGCAGCAGCAGGGTAGCCTTCTCCCTGGGGTACCTCATCCACCCTCCTGCCTTTTGTGGCCACCCCCTCTGAAATGGGCGGGTTGCACTTTTCAGTCTGAGGCAGCACACTAGCAAATACATCTTTAAGCTGCTTTAAGAAAGGTGTCGGCCGGGCGCGGTGGCTCAAGCCTGTAATCCCAGCACTTTGGGAGGCCGAGGCGGGTGGATCACGAGGTCAAGAGATCGAGACCATCCTGGTCAACATGGTGAAACCCCGTCTCTACTAAAAATACAAAAAAATTAGCTGGGCATGGTGGCACGTGCCTGTAATCCCAGCTACTCAGGAGGCTGAGGCAGGAGAATTGCCTGAATGCAGGAGGCAGAGGTTGCGGTGAGCCGAGATCGCGTCATTGCACTCCAGCCTGGGTAATGAGCGAAACTCCTCCTCAAAAAAAAAAAAAAAAAAAAAAAAAAAAGGTGTCCCCTGAGAAAGGCGCAGCCATCAGGGGAGCGCTAGAGCTGGAGGCCGGTCAGCGCTGCTGCTCCCGTCCTGGCCCGGGCTCCGCGGGCCATCCCTGCGTCCTCCGTCCCTGCATCCTCTCTCTGCTCCGTCAGAGACAGCAGATTTCCACGTTCCCACATCCAGGAATCAAGGCATCCTCGTCTGCTCATGCGCTTGCAGCAGGAGATAGGGTTCACCTACCCACTCCCTGAAATTTTTTCTCATTGGGTTTCTGGAACATTCTGCCTTTGCTCTTCCCCCAGCTCCCAGGAGCATGTGAGGGGTGGTCCTTGGGCCTGTTGCATCCCCCACGTTCCCCTGCTAGATGACCTTGCCTGCGTCGTGTTCCTATGTCATTCCAGGGACCTCCTCCCTGATCTCCCAAGGTGCCTTTCTGGCTGCTTCCTTGGCCGCTGCATTGGCGAGGATAAGGGGCTTCGCCCTACCGGGCACCTCTGTCCTTGTCCCCGGCAGGCACTTCCAGCATTGCCTTTCTTCTGGGTGTTCAGATCAAAAGTCTCAGTGTCTTTTCTTCCAAACTTGGCTTCTCTGTTAGGGGAAGTCCCACCAGCTCTACCTTCCAGCCAGGGGCATTTCCACCACCTCTGCCTCTGTCGCCAGGGACCGAGCCACCATGCGGTCATCTGAAGGACGGCGTGGGGCTCCCAACTGGGCCTCCTGCTTCTGGGCTGCTTCTCCTGCAGGAATGTCTAAGGCAGTGAACCTGTAGCCTTGCTGCTGTTTGATAGAAGTTTAGTGGCCTCCGGTCCATCTGACTGGAAGTCAGTGTCTGCTCAGCGGCTGACGAGGCTCCGACCTTACCTCCTCCCCTCAGCCACATGGCCACAGCGCCTGCCCTTCCTGCTCTCTGCGGAAAGTGCCAAGCCGACTCTGACCCAAGACATGTGCAGCTCCCTGTGCCCTCTTCCCGAGTGCTCTTCAGAAAAGTTTGCACAGCTAACTGCCCGCCCCCTTCCTGCCTTCCCCCGAGGGAGACTTCCTCTCCAGGAGGCTCCTTCTGAGCGATGCGTTTAAAATTGTGGTACCCAGCTTACCTCCCCATCATCCACAACGTATTCTCCCTGAGACACGTGTGGATCACAGGACGTGCTGGCGATGCATTCATGCGTGTGTTTACTCGTACGTTCATTTATTATCTGTCTTCCATCATCAGAATACAAGGGTTAGGAGGGAAGGGGACTTTTGTATTTTTTCTTCTCTGCCATTTTCCAGAACCAGAATCATTGCTTGGCTAGGATTGAGCACTTAGTTCAATAAGTGTGTGTTGAATGACTAAATAAAAGCAGCCCTGACAGAGAGAATGTGGGTGATTTCAATGTGACAAGCCTAATGTTCTTTGTTTCGGGAGTTCTTTTAATGTGGAAAAATAGAGAGATGTTTTCATAATTCGAGGAAACAGGTTTTTTGGTCATATGATTGTCTTCCTTTTCTGTAAAAATGAGAGTTGTCACAATAAACAGAGAGGCAGACTGATTTCCCCAGTGGGAGTAGTAACTCCTGGGGGTTATGGGAGATCCAGCAGATTCAGCTGCGGGCGGGGGTGGGGCTGAGAGTTCCGACGAGGCAGTGGGACCCAACTGGTGCCTGCCTCTCGCCTTCGAGGTGCAAGTCAATCATCGGTGGAGGCCAGGGCCCTTTGTGTCTGTTTTTTTCCCATAAGTTATTGCGATATGGATGGTATTTGGTCACATGAGCAAATTATTTAGCGGGGATTTGTTGATGTTGCTGCACCCATCACTGGAGCAGTAATCACGGTACCATATTGAAGCTTCCTGGCCTTGGTGTCTATTTTTATTGAAACAATTGGACTCCTGCTTTCGGCTGCTGGACGAACTGGTTACCATGAGAAGCTCTCTCCCGGGCATGCCTCTGATTGTTAAATCAGTGGACTGCCGGGTGTAGCGGGAGCTCTTTCAAGCTATCTGCATGTGGGGGCTGGCTTGGAATGAGATAATGACCACTCATAATGACCCCAGTCTGGGCCGATTACGGATTCCATCTTCCCCTTGATAAGCAGGGTTGCCAATGCGTCACTGAGGCCAGCACACGCTCGTTAGGGAAGCCTGGCCGTGGCTGAGAACTCGTGCTGAGGAAGGGAAGTGTTTAGGGTTTACAGCTTGAAAGGAGAGGCAGAGCTAATATTACATCAGTACAGGGCCTGCTGCCTGTCATTGCAGCTCCATAGGCCGGAGAGCCTGCAGAGGAGGCCAGGCGTCTCCCACCTCCTCCTGTCACCCGCCTTCACTCAGTTCTGGGTGTTGAGTGACCTATTGCCAGTTTTCGGTGTTGAGTCTCCCTGGCCTTTATCCTGGGAGGGCCATCCCAACGTGTGACACCCCCAGCTAATGGACTCTCCCCTGGCCCTTGCGGGACCCCACCTGGCCCCACTGACCTGTCTCAGGTCTTGGCTTTAAATCTACCGCCCAAGCCCTCTCTAGCAGTCCTTCCCTTGCAATTCTCTGTCACCACACCTTGCTTATTTCTTTCAAAGCACTGATTATGAGGCTTATGAAGATATCACGTGTCCGATCGCCCTGGGCGGTCTGCATCCAGATGGCTAAGGCAGGGCTGGTTGGTTTTTCCTGAGCTATGTGGTGACCACACAGGGCAGGGCCTGGGACGCTCTTAACCAGTGCTGCTGGATGGAGGGGTAAGCAGAGGCTCAGAGGAGGCCTCACACCCCTGTTTTGCCTGGGAATCTGAGAAGTGGAATACATGGTAGAGAAGGGGAAGAAACCAGATTCCCACCGAGGTCTGTCTGGCTGTGAAAGCCACGCTCACAGAACTAAGCCCCAGAGCCTCCCGACTACTCAAGGGAGTGAGGGCTGGAGTAACTCTGGGGGCTGAACTGTTCAAGTTCTGACTGGTGGCTGCTCCTTGAGAGTGCTGCCCTTGGGAAAGTTCATACTGGGCAAGGATGACACCTGTTCTTTTCTGCATGGCTGTTCCGCTTCAAAAGAGAGTTAAAACCCATTGCTGGCACCTCTAAGAGTCAAATGTTATGTTGGACACTAGGGTGAGGGTGAAGATACAGAATGCAAGAGCTGCCCTCAACCAAGACATAGGGTCCACAGGGTAACACACTAAGGGCTGGGTGGTTTTACAACCCGGGGCAGCAGGTGCAGTGATGATGGATATATTAGTCAGGGTGCTCTAGAGGAACAGGACTAACAGAATAGATGTATCAAGGCAAGAGGATGGGCAGGGAGACACAGAACTCTAAGCTGTACTCAGGGAGATGAAGGCCTGCAGTGTCCATCAGGGAGAGCTTCCCGGGTAGGGTCCCGCCTAGTCAGCAGAGTTCCTGGAGGGAGTACAGGGCAGGGGCAGGGGTCTTATGATGGGACAGTGAACACACTCGAGGGCTGGGTTTGAGTTCGAGAGTCTGTAGCAATGAGTAAAGGAGCAGAAGATGGAGACGCCAGGGTCAGGCCAGCTCAGCGAGGGCCTTGGAGTTCAGAGACGGAGGTGGAAGGAGGGGAGCAGAAGACTGTGTGGATGGACTCAGGTTTGGAATATTCTGGAAGCCGGGGTGGAGACAAGAAACTTAAACCGGCTGAGCCCAGGAGCATCTCTGCAGTTCCCGACAATCAGCTCTAGCCTCTCATCTCAGCCCCATCTCAAGGTCAGCATGCCCTTGGAAAAGAGGGCTGCACGTCACCAAGTCAGCAAAGCTGAGGGACACCGCCCACATGTGCTCTTCACCCTCCTGGTGACACTTCTGACCACTACCACCCCCCTTTCCATTCACTTTTATGGATTCCTCATTCAAGGGGACGCAGGAGCCTCGATGGGGCCCACCCCCTTGGTTTCTGGATTTATTTTGTTATTGCTGTTGATTTTGGCCCTTGTTATGCTAATGGAATTCTGCTACAGTAATCATTTCAGGTAATACTGAGACTTTGAGTTTTCTCATTTGTTTGTTGCAGTGGCTTTGCATTTTAAAGTGTGGGCATGTTCCCTAGGCTGTCCAACGTCAAATGCGGCTTTTGGCCCCAGTGCCCTGACCTTTCATTTGCAGGCATCAGAAATGTATGCATGCACACATTATTTTGTGCACATATGATATCAAAACCCCCACCTTAGAGCCCCAGGCATGTATATAGACTATATCATTCACCATATGTTTCCTCTTCCCCTCCCTATCTGCTTTAAACCAATCAAAGCCACAGAGAAAATTAATGCACAGACCTCTCTGCTCACAGTGCACAGACACACATCACCCTTACTGTTAGAATTGAGGGTCGCAGAGATGTTGCAATTCATTAGTTACCAATATTGTGTTCAATTGACTTCTTGGAAAATGTGACAGGCACCCTTCTTCCCCTCCAGCGGCAGCCAGGGTTGGCGCTGATCCTGGGTCTGGAGGTGTCTGCTCGCCTTGGAAATCACAGGCTGTAGTGACTGGTTAGCATACTGACTGCCCTCAAAAGCCCTGGAGTCATCTCTTGCAAAAGGCCAGCCTGAAGCCAGTGTATAATGACTGCTGCTCCAAGACAATTAGGTACTTTCCTGCAATTAAAATTGGAAAATGCACAGAGCAGAACATTTGTCTCAGTTACCATCGGGCGAGATACATCTTCAGAGCAATAATTACTCCCCGAAGGTGGGAGGGCTGATGTGGGGGCCTATTGACAATTCTGGAAGTGACTGATGATGTGGCTGTTTCTCTGGAAATCGAGAAGGAGCAGTCTTTCTCACCCTGGGTGAGCTAATTTTGGCACCAAGAGTGCACAGGACCGTGGAGGGCCCTGGGGAGATGTGTGCAGCCTCCACAGACACGAATCAAAACCCCACACTGTCTGCACCACCGGAGCCGGGGTCTTCGATGTCCGTATCTGATCAGTAGCTGACTCTTGCCTTCTGAACATGCCCTACAAACAGCTCATTATTCAAGCAGATGTTTCTGTATGTTTTGGATTGCTATTCCAGTGGGAATCTGGCTCTCTCGTTTACAAAATGAAAACTGTATTTCTATTAGGTTCCCCAAATACCCAGATCATTGTTGGAAAGACTGAGAGCTCAGAGAAGGGGTTAGGAAGAAAAATGATCGTTCTGCACCCACTAAACATTTCCAGGAGGGACCTGTAGTCCCATGTCTCGAGCTGGAAGATTCTCTCTACACAGAAGCTGGCTAGGGACCCTGCAGTCCCCAGCCTGCAGGGTGTGAGACCTAATTTCTTTCCTATTGTTGCCAAGCATGCTTTATTCATTCCTGCAACACTCAGTATTTTATCTCTCTGATTGCATTCCTAGTCGATGCTCATTAGTTTAAAAATTGCACAACATTTAAAAATAAAATAGAGCAAAAATCTCCTGAGTCCCCGACACCCTAACATAACCCCCTGCCAACCATTTGGTGACTATATAGTTTTTTCACGCCAATCTTTCAACACATCACACACACATAGTATTTCTAGGTATTAATTAATACTTTCCTTCATCTTTTTTTTTAAGCATCTAACAGTATATTTCGTTTACAAATACCTCCAAGTCAATCAAGTATAGATAAGACTTTCAAAATGTTGCATACCAATTTTTCTGGTAATATTTTATAGTTAGCAACTTTTGCCCCCTTGATGGACATTCACTTAATCTTCAGTTTTTCTCTTATTTTTTTCTGGCCATGCAACAATGCCATAAGATATTTTTGTGTATACGTATCCTTCTGTACCAGTTCATTCTTTAAGTACTAAAGACTGCAGGCTCCTATGCACCAATAAGAAAGGCTGACATCTCTTTGCAGCTTATGTCGTGATGGATACACCATCAGAGAAAGAAGGCTATTTGCAATTCCATTGTCATCTCATCCTGCAAGGAATTTTGCCGGGATTGCCCTGGGGAGCCTTTTCTGGTTTCCAGAGCTCAGTGGGTTCTTGCAGACACTGGAGATCCTGGATCATTCCGATGGATGTTCGAGCTTTCAGCTGCCATCTCGTTTACCCTGTGTGTCCCTCTCAATATCAACCATGTCACCAGCTGTTTCCAGGGAAACCCCAGGAATCAGTAGCAGATGGATCCATTGGAGAACAGTCAATAGAAACCCCTCCAGATTCCTCCTGGATGCCAGGCCTTGATTTACTTCTGATGATAATTCTCTCCTGGACCATGACTCTCAGATGGCTAGACCTCGATGAGAGACACATTCCAGGCTAAAGAGAGGAATATCCGTGTTTTCAGACATTCCCATAGTTAGTGGGCGGAATTGGGGTAGGAATTGTGTGCCCCCGTTTCAGATGGCAGAACTCAAGAGTTCCAGAGGAGGTCAGGGAAAGTAGTTTTCCATTGGTTAGAATGGAAACTTGCCTGTCTCCACTGTTGCAGAAAGAATTTTAAGTAGAGGATTCTGGTTTTAGAGCAAAGGCAGGAGGGCTAAGTTTTCTGGAGTTTCTGGGTAAGTGAAATTAAGGTGCGACTTTAACATAGCCAGAACTGGTCTTAGGTCCAGCAGTATTAAATCCTTAGATATGATTTACATAGCAACAGTCAGGACTGCAAGAACACAAGAACTAGATTTTAAATTGAGATCTGGGTAGAATCTAGACAGCCTGGTAGGCAGGAGGTCAGGTTTTGGGCCAGGGTCCTGGGAAGTTCTAAGAGCATCTTATGTCCCGGCAAACCCAGGCATCCTCATGACTTCCGCATGCCTTGGATTCCAGGACTCTTCATCGTTGGCATTCTTATGGTAGATTATTTCTCCACAGGGGTCCCAATAAACCTCAAATCTGGGAGGATTGCTTTAAAGGGGACACAGGGGAGGACAGCCCAGGCATTGACTGCACAGCAGTTCACATGAGGGTAATGGGCAACTTCAAGTTTGGGCAGAAAATGCTGAAAATGATAAAGTTTTGTCAGGAATGCTGTTTTCGACTTTAAGATGACTGAAAGGCATTTTAACACTAAACTCCCATGTAGCTTTCCCGTGGATGATATATAACTCCATTTACAGCTGTAATCTGGGTAACAAAATGAATACTCCATCATTGTACTATGAATAGTAAATTAACCCAGATAAAAGTGTTCTACATCCAGTCAAAACCATTAAGTAACTAGGAGACTAAGATTGGTGAGGACATTTTGGAGGCAATTATAACTAATGAATACATTAGCTTCAAGAAGGAGGATCGTTTCAGTGGCTTTCTGGTCTCTCCAAATAAAATTAGGGTAGGTGGGAACAAAGCTGAAATAATTTTGTGAAAAGGACAGATTTATTGATCTACACAGAGCCATTAGAAGGGGAAATGGTTTTTTAGGAGAGAGACTTGGGCATATTAGACTTCAGAGTAATCATTAAAAAGAATAAAAGACATTTTCCCTTTTTACCACATTTACAACCAGTCTAATTTAGACCAAAAGAGCTCACACTTTGTCCCCAATTGAGGGATTTTGGGGTGGAAATTTTTCACTTTCTTTTAAGGTATATTATTTATTGTGTTTTAAAAGTGAAATTAATACAAACTAATTGTGGGCAGTATGGAAAACACCAAAAAATGCAAATATAGAAACAATCTATAGTCTTATCACACAGAGATGACCATTATTAACATTTTGGGGTAACCAGTCTCCTTTTTTTCTTTACTTGTATATATTTGGGAGTAGTTCTAGATGATTCGCTATACTTAAGAATAATGGTTTTAATACTTTTGTAAAAGTGATAATTCTTATCCTATAAAATTCAAGTCATACAGAAAAATTCAAAGGAAGATACTAAAAATCATCACCACAGTAGTTAATCATGCCCACTTCCAGCATCTCTCTCTAGCATATGTGCAGATAAAGGAGAAATAGATCAATTACCTTCTACAGAAAAACAATGAATCTGCCCATGCCATATATATATATATATATATATATATATATATATATATATATATAATTATTTTTTGAAACGGATCCTACTCCATTGCCAAGGCTGGAGTGCAGTGGTGCAATCTTGGTCCACTGCAATTTCTGCCTCCTGGGTTCAAATGACTCTCCTGCCTCAGCCTCCCAAGTAGCTGGGATTATAGGAATGCACCACCACTCCTGGCTAATTTTGTATTTTTATTGGAGAAGTAGTTTCACCATGTTGGTCAGGTTGTTCTCTAACTCCTGACTTCAGGTGATCCACCTATCTCAGCTTCTCAAAATGCTCGGATTACAGGTGTCAGCCACTCTACCCGGCCATGCTATTTTAATGTAAGAAATATTTTGCTGTTTAATTTAAAACAGGGAAATCAGCAAAAATAAAACGGTAGGGGCTGCTGTATTACCTGAAGCTGTCTCCAGAGGCCATGTTGGTCTTGGAGGTCTTGGCTATTCTTACTTTGTTTTCACCTCTTTGCCTTGAGATATCCTTGAGTTGTTATCATTCAAGACCACAAGGAAGGCTCTTAAGTCACAGCTGGCTGCTCTCATAGCACTGACTTCCTTTTCCACATTAGGAACGGATTTATTTAGCCTGGAGGCTCAAGTTCAGCACCGCAGAGGACAACAGGGGAGCCTTGGTGATTCTCTACTGGGGCACTAAGTTGCTAAAGGGGCATTCTTAGCTTCCTGCTACTGACTCACACCTGCAGATCCAAAGGAGAGACGTCCGAACACAAACACACAGAACAAACAACACTTCCGAGAGCTAAGTAGTAATGCAAACGAATTAAATGGGGCATGTATATTAAAAGCAAACTAGCAAATAAACTTGAGCATGAAGATTACATTCAAAACGATGGTCAAAACTCCCCAGCCTGCTCGTGTCATGCGGAAGCTGTAGTCCAGTGTGGGCATAGCCTCAAATTTTCCAAAGGGAGCCAGAGATCTAAAGTTATTTATTTATTTATTTACCTTGTTTGTTTGTTTGAAGTGGAATCTTGCTCTGTCGCCCAGGCTAGAGGGCAGTCCTGTAATCTAGGCTCACTGCAACCTCCGCCCCCTTGATTCAAGTGATTCGGTGATTCTCCTGCCTCAGCCTCCTGAGTAGCTGAGATTACAGATGCATGCCACCATGCCCAGCTAATTTTAGTTGTTTTTTTTTTTTTTTTTTTTTTTAGCAGAGATGAAGTTTCACTATGTTGGCCACACTGGTTTCAAATTCTTGACCCCAGGTGATCGGCCCATCTCAGCCTCTCAAAATTCTGGGATTACAGGCGAGAGCCATCACACCCAGCCTAAATTTTTAAGTGAAATGTCCTTATTTATGTAGGTTGGCAGTCAACAAAACAACTAAAAACACTATAAAACAGAGCCCGTTTTTAATTAGTTCAATTTCCTCCTTTGCTATAAACACAATTTAATAAAGTTCAGGGACCAGTTGAATCTAGATATCAAACGATCAATGAATACTTTTGGTATAAGTATATCCCATGCAATAGTTGGTACATCCTTATAAAAAAAAATAAACAAAAAAACATACAGTTTATCTGGAATTTAAATGGTATCAGGCATCTTGAATCTTTTCTGGCCAGCCTAGGTGAGGAGGCCTTCCCGTTTGTACTCACCGCTCTCAGGAAATCCAGGGGCTTGGTGGAGCTATGCTACCGTCACTGCCTTCCTGTCCCCATCCAGATTTCAAAGTATTCAGCAGGTGTCATATTTGTGTTTTGTACATGTCCTTCTTCACTGATGTCGTAGCTTCCCCCCAACCCCTTGCTATTGTTTCTCGTTTTATTTTTGTTCTCTGTAGTTTTTGAAAAAATAGTGAGATAAAAATGCATTTTTTAAACTATCCTTGAGGGGCAGTCTCTATAATCTGCTTTTTTATTTCACTTTATATCATATAAATATTTAACCCTTAAGTATTTTTAAAACACATTTTTCTTGGCTGCCTATAGGCCCTTTTATGAATTTATCAACATTATCTTAGCTAAAACTTAATTATAGTTCATGCTCAGAAATCCTGTGTACAAATATTTGAGCTAGAAAGAGAATTTAAGTAATAACTCACTCTTCTCTTTGGTCAGTGGCTGGGCCAAGAGAAAAGGGAAAGAACCACCCACAGATGGGTTATCTCTGACTATTCTTAGGAATCGAGAGAAGTGAAAGAATTTCCCAGGGCTTTGAGGCAGCTCACCCCAAAGCCCTGGTCCTTGGCTTTTCAGGATGTCAGTGGGCTCCGTTATGTTTACCTTATGCATATTGGTGGCAGATTTGTCTTTCTCTTCCACATCATATGGGAATTCCTTCCTATTAGTTGTTTCTCTGTTGGCTTCTAATGAGCTTTGTAATTATTCATTTTATCACAAGGCAAACACTATTAACCAGGTTCGGTGTGATTAAGAAAGTGCTTCTTCAAGCTATTATTTTTTCTGGTAGGGATGACTGTCATGTAATTAAACCACATTGTGAAGAAGAAACTTGATACATTGGTTTATTTTGGTTTTGACGACACGATTAAAAGTACTAGGATTTCCATCACAATTTGCAGCAAAGAGTGTTGACGTTTCCATGGGATACCCTTTAGAATCTAAAGTTACGTAAGACAGACAAAAGTAACTTTATGACAAGTGAAGGCAGGTACTCCCGTGTCCTGTCTGATGAATCCATTTAGGGAGTAGCTTGCAGTGACCCGGGCTTGTTCAGATTACAAGGTCACCATTGAAACCACATCCCACTTCCCAAGATAACCAAGTTTCATAGAGAAGCCAAGCAACACTGGTGTATTTTAATGGAATAAAACACTGTGGTGGCTTCATTTTATGTTCTGTGTCACGTAACACAGATTTAGTAAAACAAGTGTAGCATACTTTGCCACATTTGTTTGCATTTTTATTGCTGTTCTTTTAAATTTTGTGGGTGGCTTCAGTTTCCATTTTTCTGAATATATGAATCCAGTTATGTAGAAAACATGAGGCAATTTGTGCAGCATTTTTGGCATACTTAAGCCAGATTTTGTCTTCTTCAGAGAGGGTCAAATTGGCCTTTTAGCCTTTATCTAGCATGGGAGGCATCCACTGGGCAGACCTCTTGCACCTGGCCACGCAGGGCTTGCTGACCAGATTATAGGGATCATCTTTGTTTCAGCATTCAGTCCCTAGTCCAGTGAATTCTGGCTAGGATATTTAAAAAGAAACAGAGAGGAAGGAAAGGAGAGAAGAGGGGAGGGGAGGAAAGGAGAGAAGGGGGGAAGGAAGGAAGGAAGAAAGAGAAGGAAGAAAAGCGAGAGAAAAGGAGGGAGGGAGGGAGAGAATAGGAAAACTCACTGTTTTATGACATTTACCAGGCATAGAGGGTGACCGAGATGTTATTCAGGAGGTGGTTAAGGGTGTGGCAGGTACTCAGAACATCATTTAAACGTTAAAGTTTCATTCCCAAGAGAAATCAAATATGTAGTAGTTCTAAAACGCTAATCTATCCAATTACGATTTGTACCTAAGATACCTCTCAGTATCTGAAGACATCAAGACAAAAAGACAGCTACATTTCTAGTGTCTCCTGGGGAAAAATTCAAGATAAAGAAGAAGAAAAAAGTAAAGCAAGCGTAGTATCTTCTCTCCTGTGAATTACAAGCCCATATGCCAAAAAAGAATGTGACCCCAGAATCTGTCTTGCTCGCTGGAGCACAGCTTGATTTTCAGAGATGATCGAGTTGGCATGGCTGTTGCCAAAAGCTTGTTTTGACTTGTAAACTGTATAAGTTTGAGATAAAGCTCAGTGATAGAGGAGAAAAAGAGAACACTAAGTTATCATTTTTACAACTGCATTTTATTTTTTCAATTTATTTATCTATTTGTTTATTTTGAGACGGAGTTTCGCTCTTGTTACCCAGGCTGGAGTGCAATGGCGCAATCTCGGCTCACCGCAACCTCCGCCTCCTGGGTTCAGGCAATTCTCCTGCCTCAGCCTCCTGAGTAGCTGGGATTACAGGCACGTGCCACCACGCCCAGCTAATTTTTTGTATTTTTAGTAGAGACGGGGTTTCACCATGTTGACCAGGATGGTCTCGATCTCTTGACCTCGTGATCCACCCGCCTCGGCCTCCCAAAGTGCTGGGATTACAGGCTTGAGCCACCGCGCCCGGCAGTACAATTGCATTTTAGAACCTGTAGTTGTGACTGGTGGTGATGCTTTTTTTTTCTCTTAATTTTTTTTTTGCCAGTGTGTTTTCTATTATTATGATTATTTTTTGCCAACCTCTTGTTTCCAAACCACTTGCCCAGTATGCTGTCTCTGTTCAGGTAATTGCAGAACTCACTATTGGAAAATGGAAGATTGTTTCAGCTCCCACAGATACGTATCCCATGAGATTTCAGACTGTCTTTCCTTTGCTTATTCTTTCCTGAGTCAAATGATGCAACATTCTCAGCAATAGAAGACAATGGTGCAAAAGAGGAAAAATATATATGAAATATGTTTTTTAAAAATAATATTTATATCTCATTCCACTTACAAAATAACTATCTTTAGTCTCACAGTGTTTTGTCTCTTTAGTCCAAGTACTTTCTTCTACTTTAGCTACGAAGTCATTTAGGTCTGCATCAGCACAGATCACACCTGCTTGAAACGGCTGTTGGGGTTAAAATTGCCGGATACTTAGAAGACCAGACTAGGGCCCGAGTGCAACCTGATAAACTTGGGAGAAACTTACCAAATCCTTATGAAGTTGAGAAGGGGAAACAGAGCCATTTGTTTTTCTGGATGAGATCACTTTTTATTACCAATAATATGTTACTTAGGTTTTTTTCTACAAGTGTTACCATCGAACACTTTGCAGTGCCATTTATGCTGGCAACTCTCAAATTTTTCTTTAGCGTTTCTAAGATTGATTCCCCCATCTTCTATTAAAAACAAACACCTATTGAAAAATGTCCTATAGCAAAGAAGGGAATTGATTCCAGCTCTTGAATCGGGCTGGCTGTACTTCGATCTGTATGATAGGAATGCTCCGGGGACATTTATAAACTGTTGAATTTCACACACAGAAAAATTGCATACAGCACGTCCTTCCTAGTTGCAGCAGTAATGGCCTTCCGAGTCCCCCATTCTCTCTCTCTTTCTTGACCCATCCTTGTTTTATCTCCCTGCCTCCTGTATCAAATTACCCTGGAGCCTCTGCAGTCGTCGAAAATCAAAAGTTAGGAAGGGATGCATACACACCTTAGAATATTGCTCAGTGACTTAGGCGTGAGCTCCCTAATGCCCATTTTATGAGTGGCTTAAACCACATTCAAATATAGGTCAGAAAATTATTGAGGCTTTATTTGCTCTCTCTCTTTTCAGGGCTGCTGGATGACATCCACCCCCGCTTCTGCTGAAAGATGATAAAGAAATATGCCCAGACCGTAGCGGGCTCTCAATGCATCCTTGTTGACTTGATGTCAGCGAAAAAAAAATTAGCACTTTCAAAATTTGCTTGTTGAAAATTTGAGACCTAAAAATGCATATATAGATTAAGTTGCTGTTTTACAGAGCAATGGTGAAGGGTGGGGGGGCATAATACTATCAGCATCAAACCACATGAGATCAATCCATCGATAATGATGGGCAGCGATTTTATGGACTTCCTCCTCCTCTACATGCATTGCTTCATGTGATATGTACAAAACTCTGTGAGCTGTTCACTTTCCCTTTGTTCTTTCCATCCAACAAATATTTACTGAGCATCTGCTATGTGCCTACACAAGGGAACATCACATTGATAGAGACAAACTGACCCCTGGCCATGAGGAGTAATATCTTCACTGGGAGGGCTGCAAGCTGTGACCTAAGCCTCCTTCAGTTCCCTGTTAGTTTTTCTATGATCTGCAAGCTAAGAAATAGTTTTCACATTTTTTGATGGTTCAAGAAAGATCAAAGAAAAATTCTATTTGGTGATATGTGAAAAATATATGAAATGCACATTTCAGTGTCTGTAAATATTTATTGGTGTCCTAGCCCCATCCATTTGTTGACATATTGTGTATGGCTGTTTTGTGATACAATGACAGTCTAAGTGTGTGACAGAGACTGTACGACCCCAACCCTGTACAGAAAAATGTTCCCGACACCAGTCTTAGTGGATGGAAAAAACCAAGGTGAACTTGTTTTCCTTAGATGCTCTCTGACTCCAAAACCGTCATTACTGTCACTGTGAAACCTGAGTCTTCACAGGGCTTTTCACTTAACCAGGTTAGACAGAAAATTCAACTGGTTCTTATGGATGTTGCCGGTCTACATGGGGAAGCGCTTTTTGGATTACATGGCCCTTTGACATTAAAACTATGGTAATTCTGTGAACATTTCCAACGGGCGGTGGCATAGAATGGATGGTAATGCACTGAGGTTATGGGATGGGGATGGGGATGAGATGGGGTTATGGGAATTACGATGTGCTGAGCTTATAGGGATGGGGATGGGATGAGTTATGAGGATGAGTATGTGTTGAAGTTATGGGGTTAGAGATGTACTGTGGTTAAAGGGATGGGGATGATGTGTTAAAGTTATGGAGATGTGGAAGTGCCGAGGTTATTGGGGTGGAGATGGGATGAGGTTATGGCCATGAGATGGGATGAAATATGATGATGTTAAGGAGACAGGGGTGAGATGATGTTACGGGGATGGGGATTCTATGAAGTTATGGGGATTGTTAAGCTTATGGGGATGTGGAAGTGCTGAGGTTATGGGGATGGAATGGGATGAGGTTATGGAGATGGGGTGGGGATGGGGTGAGGTTATGGGGGTGCTGATGGGGCCGAAGCTCTCAGCTGTGTCACAGCCACAGGAGATGGGTCCTCAGAAACGGAATTGCCCTGCACTACATGCCACCATTCCTAATTATTTTCCTTCTAAGCAATATATTTTACTTTATAATAAAGATGATCATGATTGTCATATTTCTTTCTTTTTTTCTATTCACTCTCTGGCTGTTTCCTTAGATTGCAAACAAATGACATTTTGTTCTTAAGTTGTTAAAATACAGAATTGTTTAAATCTCCAAATCCCAACATTCCAACTGTTTATTGTTAACTGTAATTGAGCAATTTCTGATAATGTTTTCACTGGTACAAAGTAACATTTTGGCAACTCACATCCTAAAGTTTCTTAATGGATATTCCACCTTGGACAAACACTGTGATATTATTCTCAGGATAAACTCGGTGTTCCCATTCCTTTTCCCATCCTTGCGAACACTAAGCTGATCTAGGAGACTTGTTGGTTAGCATGATGAGGATGTCAGTTCTTCCTTGGATAATGCTGAATAACCACCACTTACAGAGACTTCACCTAAAATGTGGAAATAGTTTCTTATTTTGCTCTTCCTAACAAAACCCCCTTTATTTAGGCTTAAGTTAAGTTTTGTCTTGCCAAGACCTAACACAATCCCATTAGTGTCCTTTCTGATTATTTTCTGTTTATCAGAATTACTGAATCATGACATTGAGTCTTCACCATTTTGATTTCTGCTGCAGATGAATCCCAACTCAAACACATCTGCATGTCCTCATATTTGTCTGCATGTCTGTTTGGGGAGTTGTGTGCTTGTCATTAACTCCAATTAGAGAGGAGAATCCATGGCCATGTGAGCCCAGGACTGCGGGCCATGGAAGCATCTTTACAAGCTGTTGATTTCCTTTCCTATGGGACCTACACCAGGAGGGAACTGTTCTCAATGTCAGATCTTGATTGTTACCCTGAGGCCCTGGCACCAGAAGGCCTGAGCTAAAATCCTGGCCCTCCCTTCGACCCTTTTGGTAGCTAGGAGCAAGTGCTTCACCTTTTTAAAGCTTCCATTGCTTCATCTGTTAACCAAGAAGACCACAGTCCCCACCTCCTAGGGTAGTCCTACCCTTAAACATACCTGAACATAAGAGAAGCCCTTGGATGTTGTTACGGTGGTCGATATTATTTTGATTGTCATTCTCATGAATGTAAAGTGACAAGCTCATCCTCATATTCCATGTCTCTACATTTTGTCATGCCTCCAACTTAGCCCTGTCTTTCCATTTCTTTACCCAATTATGTTTCACCCTGGGAACCCTCTGGAGGCTGTTCTTTATTCTTAGGCTGCTCCTCTCGGTCCTCTCTGCCTCAGTAACTCTCTCTGTTCCCAAACCATGTGGGATGCAGGCGCTCATTGCAACTTCCCAGGAGGCTTTTCTTTCTTTCCCTTTACATCCAGGCAGACGCAGCCAACTATGGGTATCTACCACCTCACAGCACTCAGGCCTCTGCAGCTGTTGCTGAGAATCCTGTGGCCAGTCTAATGGTCCTGTCTTCATAGGAAAATGTCTTGTTCTTAGGTAGTTTTTAACATGTTTAGGTCTGACGTTCTTTTTCAAATGTATCCTGTCGGATGGCCCTGCCCTGTGTTAATCATGACCTCCCACCCTTTATCTCTGGTCCATCTTTCTGGAATTCCTATTAAAGATATGTTGGACCTATTCTATTCTTCATGGCATTTTAATCTTAACTCGTCTTTCCATTGCCCTTTTTCTCCAGGCTTCTTTCAGGGTGATTTCTGTGTTATGAATTCTCCTTTCAGCAATTTACCTGTTATTTCATCCTTCCATTGACTGAGTCCTTAATTCCTGTGACTGCAGTTTTATTCTGTGCGTTTTGTTTGGTCCTCTTTTAAATCTGCCCATGGGACTGTCATCACTGCATTCTTTCCTCATGTCTTCTTCTTTTTTGTTCTAGATCAGTTTAGTCATTCAGATCCATTTTTAATGTACTGAATTTATGACAGAGCTTTCCCATTGTCTGTGGTGCTTGGGTTTTCATCCTGCTTTTTGTCTGGCCTGTGGACACTCACTTATGGTGATTCCTTATGCATTTTACAATTTGATTGTCAATCTATCCTCGGTGTACTCTCGTGTACCTGGATTTAGGTGTGTTCCCCACGGGAATTTTGTGCTTGTTTCTGTTGGATGCCCTAGGGTTGTGGCCAGTTTTAGGCCAATTTTATGTTAAATCTTTGACTTGAAAGCTTGGAGATCATATAAAAGTTGAGTTTTGAACTCCAAATCTGTTGACATTCAGGTCCCGATGATGAATTCTCAGGAGAGATCTTCTATTTTTCTTTCCCGAGTGAGGCCAGGCAGCAACAAGTAAGAGGCTGTGGTGTTGTGGGCTGATCTGCTTTTCTGTGTTAGTCTGAACTAAGGGTGTGGCTTTGGAGCGTCCTAGTTTTATGAGGGTGTCAGTCCTACCTGCCCTCCTTGCTCTGCTCTTAGGGGTACAAAAGTCTAAGTCTAAATGCTGCTGTTGTCTCCAAATCAGCTACATGGGCATCACTTGTAAGTTGTTAGAAACCCCAAATCTCACACCCAAACCAAGACCAAATGAATCAGAAACTGGGAAGGTGGACTGGTTCTAGAAAAACAGGTGCGTGTGCAGAGATGAACGAGTCTCTGTACACACACCTGTTCTCCCCAGGACGGCGGCAGCTCACCTGGTTCGCTCCCTGGAGTTTTAAGCTTTTTCTCCTTTTCTGCATGTGGGAATTCTTCATTCTTTCCAGCTTGCTTGGTCATGCCTATAAAATAATGTGTATTATGTTTTATCATCTTTTAAAATAAAATAATATGCACACTGACTAAGAACCAGATGAAGAATGTTTTAAAAGAAGATAATAAAATAATAATAGCAGGAGTAACTTTTGCTATCTTCTCTGTCCTCTTGCTAGAATCAGAGGTCAGCAATGATACAATTTTTATTGGAAGTTTACTGTCATTCCTGACCCACAGACTGTCAGCTCTGTTCAGGCAGGCGTTCGCCCCATTTCTGCTCTTGACTAAACATTCAGTGCCTACTCAGTGAGAGAAATACAGCAGCTACTCAACAAATATTTATTTGTAAGATGAGTATGTAAATGAAAAAGGGAGATGTTACGTTATTTCTGTAAGAACATTCTATTTCAGTAAGATTGTTCAAAATCATACAACTGCCTGTATTCATGTTTTTAGGGGATACCCCCTCCCCAGTGTGGAAATCTTGCTCTGTTCTGTCTGCTGCTTCATGAAACATAAAAGCCGTGAAGCCTCATAAGCTACTCCCACCAGAGTTGTCTTTTCTTTCTGAGTCTACCCACACTGCCTCGAGGAATCCCTTCTGCGTTTGTACAGTGCTGTTTTTCATTTATCGTTTCTGTAGCCTGGCGGTAAATAGTCTGTAAAGTCAAAGTGCTTGGTTTTATTTCTTAGCTGCACCTCTTGACTACACACATGACCTTCGCCTTTCCTCCTCCATTTCCTCTTCTGCTCAGCAGGAGTAATCATAGCCCCACCTCATGGCGTAGCAGGAGGATTCAGCGGACGCTGTGAAGCTCTTGGCATAGTGCGTGGCCCCTGACAAGCCCTCAGAAGGGCCAGCTATTATTTTTATTTCCTATGTATTTCTTTTCTCTCCAAGCAGCCTAGAAATTTGGTGTTTCCCAGGCACACATCATATTGCCTCACACACACACACACCCACAAATTGTAGACTGAATAAGTGAATGAGCATCATTTGAGATAATCATAGATTGTAGTAGACACTGCGTCTATAGATCTATACAGAGCTGTGGGTCCAGCTCTGGATCCACTATGTTCCCGATCACGATGCCCAATCTGTGTACTGAATACCATCGTATTTGAATACTGCTATGCAATTTTCAAATCGGCATCGTATCCATTATTTCACCAAACTGAAATGAAATTCAGGATTACATGAGTATGTAATGAGTGTTAAAAATATCACGTATCACAACCAAGGATAAAGCTCCTCTGGACCACCGAAACCAGACCTGGTTCTCCTTCCATCCTCATTAGTGGTTGAGTGACAGTGTCCTTCCAGACCTTTCTCTGTGTGTTCATAAGACGGACACACAACCATAACAGCATAGAGTCCTGTGCCTGCGTGTGCAGCACAGAAGTGGTCATGCCGTAGAACTAGAGCTGCAATTCAGTGATGACATCTTGGAAACCTCCCTGTGTCTGTACACAGAACTGGCTTATTCCTGGCAACAGCTTTGCATTTCATAGTGTGGAAATCCAATTGCAAGCACAGTTGTTTCCTTGTTCAACCCTTTGTCAGGTTGTTGCAATATATCTTTATTACAAACAATGCTACAAAGAATATCCTTAAAATGAAGGAGTGAAATTTCTCTGATTTTATATATATATATGTATATATTTATAGACACACAAATATATATGTAACATTATAAACTATCCATTACATGATGTATATACTAATTTGTACAATACATGATGTAAATTATATATACACATATAAATTATACACCATAAAGAAGTCCTACACACAGACGTACACTTTTGTGTACTTGTGACTACCATAAATAGATCTCATTTTTTTTTTTTTGAGACGGAGTTTCGCTCTTGTTACCCAGGCTGGAGTGCAATGGCACGATCTCGCCCCGTCTCATTTTTAACCCTTTCATAAATGCATCTGATTTTTGAAGTAGCCCCTAAAGGGGTTAGCATTGTTTCCTGGGCGTCTCACAGATTCTGATGAAGGAAGCTTTGCAAAGGACTCACTGCACAGCACACCATGTTACGTGCTAATGGCTTTTGCATCTGCTGCTCTGTTTAAAATACATCTCAGAATGCACCAGCTCCTGGGCTTTGATACCCACCTACCCTGGGGTGCTGACAGCGTGTTCATTTCCATCTGGGGAAGCCTGGGCTCTCTCATTCAGGCACACGCCGTTCCTGTCTCACTCATCGACTCTCTTTCAAGGCACGCACTGAGACCCTTGTTCTCAGTTCACATTACGCTTCAATTGATTCCCCATTTACTTCCTGCTTAATTTCATCTTGAGAACATGGATTAAAAACGCTGTAATCCACATACATACTGTGTTTGCTTCAAGTTTTTTGGATCTAATTTCCAAACTGGCTTAAAGCAAAATTCCTCCTTGCCGAGACCACTCCTCCTCACTCAAGGAATTGAATTCATTTCCTACCACAATGAAGAGTGGGATCTGTTGAAAAAGGACTTCCAATATTGAACACACACACACAGGCATGCACCCCCTTCCCCTGTGAATACAATAACATGAGCGGGGCCGTATTGATCCCTGCAGGGCTTTAAAGAACTGCCTGGATAGCTAATCTATAAGTGACTAGTTACTTCTTCTCACTGTTCAGTGCAGGCTTGTCTCCCACCCCGCTCCTCCCCTGAAGTGGGTGGGGGCTGATTCTTCTGTCACCCTCTCCTGCTCCATGCTGATAGTTGGTGCTATGTAATGGCCTCTGTAGCTATGCAAGTGCTCTGAGTAAACAACAGAACCTCACCCACGTTTCATGCTCATGGATTAATTAGAAACGCCGTGATTCATCAGTGCAAAAGGAAAAGAAAAGAATGATTTAGTCACAAATTGTTAATAATCACTTTTGTGGCTACCATGCTTTCTTTGCATTAGATCATCTGTTCTTTATTGTGGGGTGGGGTGAGGCTGAGAAACAATGTGTGGCCATGATTTTGATTTTGTTTTTTAATCAAAGAAAGAACAACGGACATAAGGATGTACCTCTCCCTCTCAGCTCAGGTCTGAATACCTTGCCTCTCAATCTGGAATCACCCGTTATTACCAGCTTAGTATAATTCTTCAGATATATGTAGATTTCTCTCCCTGCCATATTCAGCAATAATGGGAGAATACGATGCTTACTGTTCTGCAACTTGCTTTTTGCAGTTAATCCATATTCGGATATTATTTTTCACTGGCTCACATAGACCTACCTCATTTTTTTTTTACAGCTGTATAATACTGCATGGTATATGTGCAGCTTAATTTATTTAAACAGAGTTACATTGTTTCAATTTTTGGTAAAAATAAACAATGTTGTAAAACAAAACAAAACAAAACAAAAATCCCACCTTCCATGTGTATCATTATTTCATGTGAGCATATTGGTAGGATAAGTTCTAAGAGAAGAAATTCTGGGACATGGGAAATGGACATTTTTAAAGTAAGATTTTTACTGAAGTATAACAATCAGAGAAAATGCATAAATAATAAATATGCAGATTAATGAGTTTTTACAAACAGCACACACAGGTAACTCCCACCCAGATCCAAAAGCAAAGACAGCTAAACTCCAAAAGGCCGGTGGTACCCCACTGAGGCACCATCCTGTCTTCTGTCACCATAGCTGAGCTTTCCTCATTCATGGATTTCATATGAGGGAAGCATGGAGCATATATTCTTTGTAACACTTACCCATGGTATTGTGTGTGTACTGCAAGTGTGTACCATCTCATTATTGCGTAAGATTCCCTCATGTCAATAGTATCCCTTTATTCATCTATTTTTGATATACATTTGGGCTATGTCCATATTTTGTCTATTGCTAATAAGACTGCCACAGACATTTATTTTAAATGTATATTTTATTGCATTTTAGGTTTTGGGGTACATGTGAAGAACATGCAAGATTTTTGCATAGGTGCATACATGGCAGTGTGGTTTGCTGCCTTCCTCTCCATCACCTATATCTGGCATTTCTCGCCATGTTATCCCTCCCCAGCTCCCCACCCCCCACTGCTCCTCTCCTAGGTCCCCCCACAGACCCCAGTGTGTGATGATCCCCTCCCTGTGTCCATGTGTTCTCATTGTTCAACACCTGCCTATGAGTGCAAACACATGGTGTATGATAGTGCACAGCAGTTTGCATTTCTGTTGAGTCTATCCCGGAAAGTTGAATTGTTTGGTCATAGATATCCAAGTGTTCTGCTTTGAAATCTCCAAAGAGATTTTCAAAATATTGTAACATCTCTTCACTCACCAGCGGTTCGTGACAGTTCGAGTTGCGCCACATCCTCACCGATATCTGGTATTTTTCGTCTTTTGATCTTCAGCCGTTTTTGTGAGTCTGCAGTGGCATCACATTTTGGATTGAATTTGCATTTTTCTATGACCATGAGTGCTAGCAATTACCTTTCCACACCTGCAATGGCCATTTGGCCTCCTTCTTGGCGAAGTGACTGTTCAGGTCTTCTGTTTAATTCTGGGACATCTGTTGTTTTTCTAATCAATTGTAGGCATTCTCTATTACAAACTAGATCAAAGTCGTTTGTTGGATGCAGGTATTCAAATAACTTCTCCAACCTTCTGGCTCACCATTGCACGTGTGTAAGATGTCTCGTCAATTTTAAGGTTAACTAAGTAATCACTTTTCCTTTGTGCTCAGTGCCACTTGTCTCCTGTTTAAGAATGTTTGCCGGCCGGGCACCAGAGGCTCACACCTGCAATCAGCACTTTGAGAGACCAAGGCGGGTGGATCACGAGGTCAGAAGTTCAAGATCAGCCTGGTCAAGATAGTGAAACCCAGTCTCTACTAAAAATACAAAAATTAGCCAGTTGTGATGGCAGGCGCCTGTGATCCCAGCTTCACGAGAGGCTGAGGCAGGAGAATCTCTTGAACTCAGAGGTGGAGGTTGTTGTGAGCTGAGATCGCACCACTGCACTCCAGCCTGGATGACAGAGTGAGACCCTGTCTCAAAAAAAAAGAAAAAAAAAATTGCCTTCCCCAAGGTGATGAAAATATTTTCTGCTTTCTTCTGAAAGGTTTGCTATTTGACATTTCACATTCAGGCCTACAATCCATGTGGTCTCGTTTTATGTATGGCACCTGCTAGGAATCAAGAGCCCTTGCTCTTCCCCTGTGGATACTTAGACGACCCTGTGCCGTGTGTCCACAGCAGCATCCCCTGTTGCCATACGCCTGCGATCGTGTCTGCGGGTCAGCTTCTGCCTCATTGGTCACTTTGTTCACCCCTGCTTTAGTGCACACCTGCCTCTGAAGAATAGCCTCCAGTGGTCCCGACTGGCAGCCTGGTGTGCTGACTGTATCTCTCCCCCTTTGGCAGAATCTTCTGGATACTGTTATTGTCTTTTAGCTCCAAACACTGCTAAAAGCCCTGTTTTACTTTATCTGACCTCCTTGTGGCTCCTCAGCTCATTGACCTGCATAATTCAAGGGCAAAACTACAAGGTGTGTGTTCACCTCTTAATCTCCCCCTTTTCGAAAGGTTCTTGGTACCTCATTTCCCGGGATTCCCTGTGTTTCCGTTTTTGTCTCCCCACTTCAAGGAGACGGCAGAAAGTGTCTCTGGTATTTTCCTTTGTGGCAGATCACGCTGCCCAGACGCTGCCCCACCTGTCAATCCCTATCCTAGACCAAGAGCTTGTGTTTCTGCTGGAAAACTTGGAAGCCTGTCGTCACAGAGGCTGGACTTACTCAGGGGATCCTCGGAATCCTGGCTTCCCTGGATTCACTGGCCAGTCCATGCTTTAACACAGATGCCTGCTGGATTGTTTCTTCCATTTTTCGTTCTTGTTCTCAGTGGTAGTATTGTCTGCAACCAGCTACACCATTGTAACCCAGATCAGAGACCTAGATGTGGTCATTCTGAATTTTGACAAATGCAATAACATTGTTCAATAACCTTCAAAGAGGTAACCCAGTTTACACAATATGTGCACCTTAGCTGCACTCGTAAGAATCTGATATGTAACTGAAAATACGGTTGATCCCAAGATGAGGAATTTGTACTCTCCCAGCTATGCCTGGTGGGTCCATTTATAACATTTAATCTACCGTCGTTCATAGGAAATATACTTGCAGGCCACATCAAAGGAACACAAGTAAGCCTTTTGATGGTTTAACAGGAGCTGGCAGTATAAAGACAGGTGGCCTGACCATCTTCATGATTTCGAACTCTGTTAATGACATTTGTCTCCTGGCTTCCTCTGAAGCGTGATTCCCGGCCTTAGCTGGGAAATAGGACCTAAAGGCTTATGCACAGGGCAGCTTGGCAAGCCTGGCCTCGGAGGGAAGCCGCTGCTGCTTGAGCAACTTCAGATCAGGCAAGAAAGCTCTCTGTTTGATCCTTTCTTTTGGGGGTGGGTTGGGGAGTGAGGTGGTGGGAGAGGGTTAATCAGCAGAAATTAAAAGAATCTGTTAATGCGTAAGTAAGCAACCTGCCTGTGGAATTCGGTAAGTGGGAAGAATCTTGTTTTAGAGGAAGATGCTTGACTGGGGCATGGTCCCTAACCCATCTGCTCCACGTGAAAAGGAAGATGAATATGCCCACTGCCAGCTTCTCCTGGTGGCTCTGTGCTACAAACCAGGGCAGCCTACTTGTGTCTGCATTGACTCTTAGCACAGAAGTTTACAAAGGATGCATAAAGCTAGAAAGAAGCCTCTGGAGTTGGTAAAAGATTATCTACGATGAAACAGAAATGAGAAATTCTCCCAGGAAACCCATTTTAATCCAGCTGGATCCTTCCCTCCTACCCCTTCTAAAAGGATACATTCTCTTGGCTTCCATTTCTGCACCAGTATTCCTCCCAACCTTTGGGGAATTGTTTGGGCTTGACACATAGCAACACTTAGAAGTACATTTCAGAACCCTTATTTGGTTTTGTGTGGGAAGAATTTGACTCAAGGGATAAACTGGCTCAGGTGTGTCCATCTGCATAGAAACCTCCGCTAGACTGTAAGCCTCTTACCAGATTTAGAAAGGCTGGAAGCAAAGAATTTTTAGACAGTACAAACTTTTAAGAGATTAATTTTAAAATTTATCTTTCCTCCACCTTGTTTGGATAAGCGTCTCCTTTTTTAAAGATTTTTAAAACAAAGGTGCTTCATGTGTCTGAATGTGACCCATTGTTTTCTCTTTCTTCAAGAATAAATTTTGGACTCTTAACACACTAGAGATAGAGAAGGCTTTGGAGAAGTGTTGAAAATCAGAGTCCATTTATAATCTGATACCCTGGGGACATCACATCTTGCTTTCCACCAACATACCAGGTGCTCAAACCCAACAGAAACTATGGATTCATGCAAAAAAAAAAAAAAAAAAAAAAAAAGGAAGAAATTCATTGACCCCTTCTGTCCTTTCTTTTCTAGGACACGTCAGAAAGCAGGATACCCAGCCTTTGAAAAGGACTGGGGAAGTCATCTTTGCTGTCCTTGATACTTTGATCTTCTCATTGTGCCCTGATACCCACTTTACTACAACAACATTCTATCAATATTACCTCCACACTTAGCTCGACTCCATCTAATCCATCTTTACCTTTTATACCATACTATCGTCTTTGACCTAGGTATTTAAGGACTTCTTAACAGACCTCTCCAAACTCAAACGGTCCCACCCTCGTTCTCGAACCGGAGTAATTTTCTTTAAATATTTTTACTTTGCATTCTCACTTCAATGTCTTCCCTTTGGTTTCTCATTACCTCTAAGAGACACACAGTCCTTGAACCAGTCTATATGGTTCTGTTTGACCTGGGTTTTGCCTGCCTTTCCACGCCGAGGGTCTCAACCATCATTGCTAATTAGGAGCAACTAGAAAGATTTTTTTCTCCCAAGAAGGAGCTTTTGACGTAGTTAACTGGAATAGAGCCCGGACATAAGTATTGTTTTCAAAGAGACCCGTGGGATTTTCACCTGCAGTCAAAGTGGAGAAGCGCAGATGCTTCCTGGTTTCCTCATTTCTCACCATCTTTCCCATTGCTTTCTCTGCTCCAGGCATGCCAACCTTTAAGATGTTCAAGTATGGGTGTGTGTGTGTGTGTGTGTGTGTGTGTGTTTTATCTCAGGGTCTTTGTGCATGTCGTTCTTTCAGCTTAGGATAATTTTCTTTCCTGTTTTCACCTGACCAATTTCCAATGACTCTTTAAGTCTCATTTTAAGTGACTCATATTCCTGGAAACTTTCACAATGTTGCTCACTTTTTCATGGCAGTTAGCATAATTGGAATTCTAAGAATTTGGAAGATTGTCTGTGAATACTTGATTCCCTGCATGAGTCATCTTCCTGAGTCCGTGTCTGTTGTTTTCTGCCATATCCTCAATGCCTGGCCCAGCGGCCAGCCCACAGCGGCCCCTGACAGCCATGCAGTGTTTAACAATGCCCTCTTCTGTTCCCTCTCTCCTGCGGTCCTTCCATCATTCAGTATTTATGGAGCAGGCGGAGGGCTGTCGGACATGGCTGCTTCTCTCTCCCAGGATCATTAAGGCTGTGTCTAGCTCTTCTTCTGCTCGCTGTGAGCATGGATTAATGGGCTGACATTGCTCAAGTGCTTGAAAGGTAATGAAGCCACCGGGCTCCTGATCACAGTTTGCCTCTGTTGAAACTGAGACCATCAGGATTTTAGTTTCTTCTTGCCATTACCTTCACATTATGACTGGTTTCTTCCCCTCAGCATTATTTTGTGTTTTGTAGGGTTTATAGAATTATCATTTACATGGACTAGGGCCTGGACATAGATATTGTTTTCGAAGAGACCCATGGGATTTTCACGTGCAGTCAAAGTGGAGAACTGCAGGTCTGTCCTGGTTTCCTCGTTTCTCACCATGTTTCCCACTGCTTTCTCTGCTCCAGGCATGCCAGTCTTTAAGAATTTCAAGTATGGGGGTGTGTGTGTGTATGTGTGTGTGTGTGCGTGTGCACATGTGCGTTTTTAATCTACAGTTTGTTGCGTTCCGACCGATGAATGCAGCCCGGTAACCATCGCCAAGCTCATGCTAGGAACATGCTGGCACCTCAAGACAGGCCCTGATCCCTTTGCAGTCAGTGCCCCACTCGACTTCCTGCCTCTGGCAAAGATCTGCTTTCATCACTATAATTTTGCTTCTTCCTAGAATTCCACAGAAATAATATCAAGCAACATGTAGTTTTTTTGTTGTTGTTGGGGGAGGGGAGTATGGCTTCTTTCCCTTAACATGTTTTTGCAGATGGATCCAGGATGTAACAGTAGTTTAGTTTATTTTGGTTGCTAAGATATATCCCATTGTATGACTACACGACAGTTTCTTGATTCACCGGCTGGTTGATGGGCATTTATGCTATTTTTAATTTGGGGCTACTATAAATTTTTACAAAGATTTGCATACAGTGCTTTGTGTGCATATATGTGAACATTTTGCTTAAGTAAATAATTGAGAGTAAAATTGCTGAGTCTTATGGTAGGTGATTGTTTATAAGAACCAGTCAAAACATTTTCCAAAGTAGTTAGTTCTAACATTTTCACCGGCAATGTATGAATATTCTAGTTTTTCTATATGCTTGCCAACACTTTTTATTTTGGCCATTCTAGTGGGTGTGTAGTGATATGTAACTGTGATTTTAATTTGCATTTCCCTAATGACTAACGATGTTGCATTTTTCCATATGCATATTAGCCATCCATATATTTTCTTTGGTGAACCATATGGTCAACTCTTGGCTCGTTTTTTAAAAAATGTGTTATCTAATTAATGGATGTTAAGAATTCTTTAAACATTCTGGACATACATCTTTTGTTAGATATATATCCATTTTTTTCTAGTTTCTGAGTTGCCTTTGGATTTTCATTATGATAACTTTACAGAATAGAATTTTTAAATTTTGTTTAGGTTTAAATTATCAATGTCTCTATTATAATTTGTGATTTTTAGAGTACAATTGAAAAGATCTTTGCATAAGCCAGGGTAAGTACAATTTTCTTCCATGTTTTTATCTAAAATATTATAGCTTTAGCTCATTTTGATCTGAAATCTATGTTAATTTTTATATCTAGAGGGAGGTCAGGGTCGAGGTTCAGTTTCACCCTTATGAATTTCTAATTGTTCCAGGACTATTTGTGAAAAAGATTTAATTGATTTTACATTTCATTTTTCCTCCTTTGCCTTCTTTCATATCAATTAATTCTTATTTTTGTGATTCAATTTTATTGACTATCTTGTGTACTAAACCTTTTTTAGAGTTTTCTCCAGGGTTTATAGTACATATTTATTTACATATATACTATAATATAGTACATATTTATTTACATATATACTATAATATAGTACATATTTATTTACATATATACTATAATATAGTACATATTTACCATATATACTATATATATTGCATGTATCATATGTACTATAAGATGGTAAGATGGTATATATTTAACATATATACTCTAATATATATATTATATACATAATATATATGTACATAGTATTATGTATGTGCATATATACATATGTACATATGTATTATACCATAATATAGTACATATGTTAATAGAGTACATATTTACCATAGTCTATGTTCAAATATTATTTTATATCTACGATAATGACATTACAGTTATATACCTCCAGATCTACCCTCTGAGCCTTTGTGTGTTCTTGTCACATTATTCTTACAAATGTTATAAATCCTAGATTACATTGATATTATTTTTGTGTTAAATACTTACCTTTAAAAGAGATTAATTGACAAAAAAGAAATTCATTGAATGTATTCGTACATCCCCCAAGAAATGTTCTTCATTTCTTTGTGTAGATGGAAATTTTCATCTAGTAGCACTTGCTTCTGTCTGAGGATTTTTCTTAAAATTTCTTATAATTCTTGTGTTTTTGCATTGCATTTCCCTAGATTTTAGTGAAAAAAAGTCTGTTTTTCCTTTATTTTTAATAATACTTTTGATGGACTAGAATTCAGCGTTGAAAGGGTTCTGATCCCCTTTAAAGTTTTAACAATGATCCTCATCTGTCCACTGGATGAAATAGTTTCCAATGAGCAGTCTGCTGTCACTCTTATTTCTGATCCTCTGAACGTGGGCTTTCTTCCCCTTTGTCTCGGGTTTACTGTATACGTCTTGGTATTCCTTTCTTTCTGTTTCTTCTGCTGAGGGTTTGATTAGCTCCTGAGATCTCTGACTTTATTAATCAAATTTGGAAATATTTTACCCACTAGCTCTTCAAATAGATATATAATATATATTATATATAACATGTATATTATTATGTATACACAACATATATGATTATATTTACTATAATTACATAGAGCATATGTATTATATATAATGTTTCTCATCCCTGCTTTTCCAGAATTCAGTTATACATATTAGACTGCTATATACTTTCCACACTCTCTAGTGCCTTGTTCATTGTTTCTTGCTTTGTGTTTAATTCTGGATGATATCTGCTGCTATGACTTCCAGTGCATTCATCTTCCCTACTGCACTCTATGTGGTGGAAACAAAGAATTTCTGGCTACGAGTGAATGAGCTCCAAGGATTGTTCCACCTATAGCTTTCCAGGGGTTCTTTCCTGACCTTTGAGGTTTCCTCATATGTATGCACAGATTGGGTTGCAGGAAGAGTCTTGCGGAGACCCCTTTGAAAAAGTTCAGAGTGTTCTCTCATTTTCTCTATTTTTCTCCCTCTCCAATGCTCAATTTCCTCACTTCCCAGAATTCTTCCCCACAAATTATAGTCCCTTGGGCATCTGCAAACTCTTTGCCCTGGACTGGAAAGTGTCGCCAGCAGAGGCATTCCATATTTGCAGGGATGACCTTGTTTGCTTCCTTTCTCTGGACCACCTCGTATACAATGTCTCATAAATACTGTTTTGTATATTCTTGCTTGTTTCCTAGTTGTTTGAGATGCAACGTTAAATCTAGTTCCCTATTATTCCATCATGACCATAGTAGGAAGTATTTCTTCTCTTTCTGGTTGTCAACAATAGGAAACATTTTCTTGTCCCTCTTTCATTACCATATATTCTGTGTTAACTTTTCAGAAATGCAGTGTTCTGTTTTGCCTGTTTGCAAAGGATGATAATATCCACATGAAAACTATGATTGTCAAATTAGTGAATCAGGGTCTAGTTAGAACTTCTGGATTCAAAAGTCTTTTTCTTTTATTTGTCCTTTTTTAAAAATTTAAAATACAAACAAAAATCCTATGTTTTTAAAAATCAATTGTATTTTCATGAATGTTGACTGAGCAAAAATCTTTGCATTAAAACTTCAGTTAGGTTGAATAAACATATAGGCAGATATAGATATGTACATACATATGTGTATATACTCATGCATATATATCTATAGATATATGTATATATACATAGAAACACAAGTATATTACTGATTTGCACTCTGGTTTACTAGGCATAACTTATAAAATAAATAATATGTAGAATATGTTGCTTATATACAGATGAAATTATTCCCAAAACACATAAAATGTATTTAAAATATTAAAATATTCTTTTTTAAAATTGTACTTTGGGCTCTGGGGTACATGTGCACATCCTGCATCCTGCAGAATCGTTGCATAGGTACATACATACCATGATGATTTGCTGTCTCCATCCCCACCCCCAACCATTGCCTACATCAGGCAGGGATGTTATCCCTTCCCATCCTCCCCAGTCCCCAGCTGTCCCTCCCCTCTACTCCACCCCCGCACCTAACCCAGTGAGAGCTGTGTTCTCTTCCCTGTGTCCAAGTGTTCTCATTGTTCATTACCTGCCTATGAGCGAAAACATGGGGTGTTTGGTTTTCTGTTCTTGTGTCAGTTTGCTGAGAATAATGGTTTCTAGACTCATCCATGTCTCTACAAAGGACATGAACTCATTGTTTTTCATGGCTGCATAGTATTCCATGGTGTATATGTGCCACATTCTCTTTGTCCAGTCTATCATCAATGGGCATTTGGGTTGGTTCCAAGTCTTTGCTATTGTAAACAGTGCCGTGATAAACATTTGTGTGCATGTGTCTTTATAATAGAATGACTTATAATCCTTTGGGTATACCCAGTAATGGGATTGCTGGGTCAAATGGAATTTCTATTTCTAGGTCCTTAAGGAATCGCCACACTGTCTTCCACAATGGTTGAACTAATTAACACTCCCACCAACAGTGTAAAAGTGTTCCTTTTTCTCCACATCCTCTCCAGCACCTGTTGTCTCCAGATTTTTAATGATGGCCATTCGAACTGGTGTGAGATGGTATCGCAATGTGGTTTAGATTTGCATTTCTCTAATGACCAATAATGATAATCATTTTTATATGTTTTTGGCCGCATATGTGTCTTTTTTGGAAAAGTATTTGTTAATATCCTTCACCCACTTTTGAATGGGTTTGTGCTTTTCTTGTAAATCTGCTTTAGTTCTTTGCAGATTCTGGATATTAGCCCTTTGTCAGATGGGTAGATTGCAAAGCTTTTTTTTTTCCCACTCTGTAACCCTCCTTTTTCTGGTAGTCTAAAACACAGTTATTAATATCAACTATATCAAGTATCTTTCATTTCAATATTTATTTATTTTTTTCTTTGGCTAGGTTTATGGAAATAGGCTGGGGATTTTTTTTAGCAAAGTTTTACAATTAACTCTACCTTTCTTCACCTAAATAATACATCTGGCTTCCAGATTTCCAACGTTTTATTCCTAAAAATCACCTAGCCATTAACTGAAAAATTAAATTGGTCAGTGGTACCAAATAGATACAATATTATTTATTTTTATTAGACCTACAAAATATTTAAAATGCTAATACAATAATAAATAAACTTGAATTTTGACTATAAAACTAATAGAGCATGAAGCACAGTATCTTTAATTTGTAAATATAATTCTCAGGGCAAAAGCAATTCTTCAGGATAGTGAGGAAAACATTGCCCAGAATCTGCTTTCTGTAAATAGTCCAGGTGGAGGAATGAGCCAGTTGTATTAAAGTTTCTCCATTTGAAGCAGGTAACCCTTATCAGGCATTTTAAATCCATAGAATAAATGGAGTTGGGTCTGCCAACTTATTTTCTGTCCTAGAAGCAGCTATCACATCCCAGTGGCTCCTCGTTCTCACTGGCAATGCATGTTAAATGTAGTGATTAATTAACATTTTAAAATAGATGTGTACTCACACTTTCTTAGAAACTGTATCTAAAAAGCCTGACTTTGCACAGAGGAAAGCAAAAATCATCATTAAAATAACCAAGGTTGCTTCTAGACAGAAATGTTCTTTCTCATCAGGTTAGAATGATGCCAGAAGCTTTTCCCTATCCAGATACACTGCAAGTCTGTGTGAATCGCCAACATTAGACATTTCTCCCCCAACCCTCAGACTCCCTTACCCACACTTCTGTTTTGGTAGGGCTAGAGGTGAATCTGATCATCTGAATGATTAATGGAGGCTCCAGGTTACACTCATGAGTAGTTTGTAATCAGTGTTTTAGGGACTTGCTCTTACATGTGTGGGAATCACATCAAGATTCCACTTGCATCCTGAAATGAACAAATGAGTAGTCCCAAGAAAGAGTCTTTGCTACTCAGTCAGCAGTCAGTAAAACCTCAACTCTTGGGTTGAGGATTTTCTGGATTAGAAGGTATTTCTCACTGGACCAAAGACTGCATTTATTCGTCAAAACAGTTTTTAGTTTAGCTCTGGTCCTGGCTGAATGCGCTGGTCTGAGTCATTAGACTTGGACGTACTTTGATTCCCTGAAAGTCGCTCACTCTCCCTGGTAAACCCAATGCTTGTGCAAGTTCACAGCTCCATAATGGTCAATCAGTTTATGTTATGGGGTAAGCAAACCTGAAAACACAACAGGGGTTACTAAGGGCCTGCAAGAGTTTCCTAGACATATGGTATCTGCTCATGGGAAATGTCCTCTTAAAAAGAGAGAAAGAGGTGAATACTAACATGGTTACAATGCATTTTTTACCAAACCTTTTGCAGTAGTGGAATATTTTGACTGCTTTGGAGTTTAGCCACCTTCTTTAGAATTCACAAGGCAGAACAGATGATGAAACATTTCATGCATTATAGGGGTTTCAAGAAATAGGCTGAAAATTCAGTCTGCATTCAGAAAAAAAAGGAGTAAAAATTTTGCCAAGATTAATTGCTGGAGACAAGATACACTGTTAATAAAAGTGCTGTAAATGAAAATTATCAGAGTATCAATTTTCTACTCTGCTTTAGAACTCAGCCCAAGGACACGAGCAGACTCCTGAAAATGAGTTTTATTAACTTTCTTTTCTGCTTGTGCTAGTCTGTAGGCAAAATTTTGTAGTTTTAATAATAATCTCGGACAGTAATAAGTTTCTCTAGTGTTTATACCTCCCTAACAATACGTGGCTATAATTACTATAGCAGAAAATTTAATAAGTCTCAGAAAGTGGAATCAATATGACATTGTGTTTTCTGAAAAATATTAATCCCCCGATCTTTGTGTTTTTGTTATTTGAGATTTTTGATCAGGAATACTTTCTCCAGTACCCCTTTGCCTGCCAAGGAATGAGGTGTGTGGGCAGAGATGTGGTGGTACATCTTTACCACTGAAGACCTTTCCTTTCTACTTTATTTCCTCTTTTAAGGAAGAATTGCTCACCATTCTCACACAATTCAGCAACCCCCCCAGATATTATCAGGCTAATTGTGAAATGTCTTATATCTCTATATTGTGTTAAATAAAATGCATTATTCAGATTAATTTTGCTTGCTTCTTGGTCACTGACAAAAGCTGAAGCCTGGCAGGCATCATCGTCCCCTTCCCCTCCATGGAATATCCCTTGTGTACCAGTCCTCATCCATGGCTTTCCCATCCTCCACACCTCACTGGCATCTGTTCTCAAACCCTTTTACTGACTTCTTCTCTATCCAACTTGTAAACCACTGTATCAGGGGCAAAATTTCCCCCAGGAGACAGGTGGCAAGGTCTGGGACATTTTCGTGTTTGCTGTCACATTTCAGGATGGGGTGGAGAGGCACTCCTGGCATCTAATCATTGGAGGTCAGGGATGGTGTAGAGCATCTTGCAATGCACAGGACGGCCCTCATCATGAAGAAATATCCATCCAAGCATCAACTGCGCTGTGGCTGATAAATCATGCTGTAAATTTTGAACTCTCCCAGAGTTCTGTTCCAAGTCTTTCCCTACCTATACGTTCTTCTACACTCTTTCCAATCTCCTTCTTTATGTATCGGTCACATGGGGGTGACTTCCAAATATGTCTCCAGCCTTGGTCTCTCACGGATCACTGGATTCATATATCCAGCTCTGTTCTTGTTATCTCCCTTTGTACGTCCATTAGAGACTTCAAACTTACAGTGACCGAAATAGATTCTTTAACTTTGACCTCACTTTGTTAGTCATTTTCATAAATGGCACCAACATTTACTCAGTTGCTCAAGCCTGAGCTATCCAATATGGCAGCCACCAGCCCCATGTAGACACTGAACACTTGAAAGGTAGCTGGTCTGAATTAGAAGGTGCTGGAAATGTAAAATGACCGCAGAATTTCAAAGACTTAGTATAAAAAAAGAATATATCTCATCAATAATTTTTATATATCAATTGTGTGTTGGGATCATCATTTTTGTATATGATAGATTAATAAAATGTATTATTACAGAGTAGGAAACACCAGGAATCTATCTCCCCATCTGGACAATATTGCATTGTCAGAATCTATCTGGCGTGACTATTTGGAGACTCTGGAGTTTATTAAAGGATTGCAACTTCCAGGGGTGGCGTAGATGGGAAAGTGCAGTTATTTTCAGTCAATTTGAGCTCTTAACACAGTACAGAATTAGGTACCCATTTCCCACTCTGAACTCCATGACAGGCAGTTAGATATTGTAAAAGTATCTTCTCTGACCAACGTGGAATAAAGTTAGAAATCAATACAGAATTAAAACTGGAAAATTTATAAACTTGCGTATTGAACATACAGATAACCAATAGATCAAAAAAGAAATTATAAGGTTCACTTATAAAAATACTTACAGTTGAATGAAAATAAAAGTACAACATATGAAATTGTGGGATGCAAGGAAAGTTGTTCTTTGGGGATTTATAGCTGTAAATGTTTACATTTTAAAAAAGCAAGATTTAAAATCAACACCCTAACATTAAAATTTAAGAAACTAGAAAAGAAAGAAGAACAAACTAAATCCACAGCTAGCATAGGGAAGAAAATTATAAACACTAGAGCAGAGAGAAACAAAATAGAGACTAGAAAAATAATAAAGAAAATGAATAAAGTCAAAAGTTCATTCTTTGAGAAGATCAATACAATTAACAAATTTTAGCAAGGTCAACCAAGAAAAAAAGAGAGTAGATATGAATTATTAAAATCAGAAACAAAAGTAAGAATATCACAACCAACTTTACAGAAATAAGAAGGATTATAAGAAAGCCCTTGTATGGAAAATTGTGTGCCAATAAATTGGTAACATAGATGAAATGGACAAATTCCTAGAAACACAAAACTTGCCTACAACTTGACTAAATTATGAAGAAATAGAAAATCTGGATAGACCTATAAGTAGTAAAGAGATAGAATTAGTAATCCCAAATATTCTGACAAATAAAAGCCATGGATCTGATTGCTTCACTTGTAAATTCTATCAAACATTTGAAGAAGAACTAACATGAATATTTACAAATATTTCCAAAATATTGAAGAGGAGAAAATACTTCCTAACTTGTTATATGAGGCTAGTATTACACTGATACTAAAGCCAGACAAAGAAACTACAGGAAACAGCAACAGACAACTATAGACCTAATGTGTTGTGAACATTGGTGCAAACATCCTCAACAAAATACAGTCATGCACCACTAAATAATGAAGATACATGCTGAGAAGTGTGTCATTAGGTGATCTTGGCCATTGTGCAAACATCATAGAATATACTTAAACAAACCTAGATTGCATAGCCTACTACACACCTTTGCTGTATGGTATTGCCTGTTATTCCTGTGCAGCACGTTACTGCACTGAATGCTCTAGGCAATTGCAACACCATGGTAAGTGTGTATGTAAATATTACAAAGGTACAGTAAAAATATATTATAATCTTAGTAGGCCACTGTAATTCATCATTGACCAAAATATTATAACACACATTACCGTACTAGAAAAGTGACTTCATCATCAAATAAATAGGCTTGTATATCATTACCAAATGGAATGTATTCCTGGAATGTAAGGTTGGTTCAACATATGAAGATCAATCAATGTAGTAGTATACCGCATTAACAGAATGAAGAGGAAAATAGTCATGGTCTTCTCAATTATGAAGGAAAAATATTTGACAAAATTCAACATACATTCATGACAAAAAAAATGCTCAATAAACTGGGAATAGAGAAATCTACCTCAACATAATAAATCCAAATGTGAAAAAACCCACAGCAAACATCTTAGTCAATGCTAAAAGACTGAAAGCTTTTCCTATAAGATCTGACACAAAGCAATGATTCTCACCACTTCTATTCAGCATAGTACTGAAATTTCTAGCCAGAACAAATTAGGCAAGTAAAAGAAATAAAAGGCATTCAAACTAGAAAGGAAGAAGTAAAATTGTCACTGTTCACAGATGGTATGATCTTATTCCACACAAAAAATGGTCAGAGATAATAAATAAATACAGCAAAACAGCAAGATACAAAGACCACACACAAAAATTAATCGCATTTTTATACACTAACAACGAGCAATCTAAAAAGGAAACTACAGAAACAATTCAATGTACATTTGTATCAGAAAGAATAAAATGGTTAGAAATAAACTGAGGAGATAAAACACTTGTACAATAAAAACTACAAAACATTACTGAACTAAACAAAGGAAGTCATAAAGGGAAATGCAACCTATTTTCATGAATTAGATCCTTACTCAGAGAGTCTTTAAGAAAGTGAATGAGATTCTATCTACCCCCCTCAAGTGTTCTTCATGGCTCTGCTATTTGTTTTTGACACCACAGATAGCAGCTTGCTGCAATAATTTGTGGTTTGGTGTGAGCTGGCTTCCTGCTCCCACAGTTGGGCATTTGGTTCATGGCTCTCTATAGCTACCGGGTGCCAGTATATGATATGGATGGACCCCCTAAAGAAGGTAACTGATGTGACTTGATATCGTTAAGATGGCAATGCTACCCAAAGCAAACTACAAATTCAATAAAATCTCTATCAAAATTCCAATTTTTTTTTCAGAAATGGAAAAACATGCATCCTAACATGCATATAGAATTTCAAGAAACTCCAAATAGACAAAACAATCTTGACAAAGAAGAGCAAAGCTGGAGGACTCATACTTCCTTATAAACTTACTACAGTAATTAAAACAGTTTGAGTGTAAAGACAAACATATAGACCAATGGAATAAAATAGAAAACCCAGAAATTAGAAATAAATCCTCACATACATGGTCAGGTGACAGGTGTCATTTTTGGTAAGGGAGCCAAGACCATTCAATGGGGAAAGGAGTACCTCTTCAATAAATGGTGCTGAGAAAGCTGTATGTCCACAGGCAAAAGAATGAACACTTATCTAACAATGTACACAAAAATGAATGGAAAAGGGATCAAAGATTTAACTGAAAGACCTACAACTATAAAACTCTTAGAAGAAAACAGAGGCCAAAAGCTTTGTGACAAATAATTTGGCAATTATTTCTTACATATGATATCAGAGGCATAGATAAAAAGAAAAGCAAGCAAATAGGATTTCATAACTTTTTAAAAATTTGTGCATTAAGAGATAATATCAACAGTGTAAAATGACAAGCTGCAGAATGAGATAAAGTATTTGCAAATCATGTACAGATGGTCCTGGAATTACAGTGGTTCAGCTTGTAAGTTTTTGTCTCTATGATGTTGCAAAAGCTATATGCATTCATTATGCTCCTCAACTTGCAAAGGGTTATGACTAGATAAACCCATTCTAACTTGAAAATATCTTAAGTAAAAAGTGTACTTTCTGTTTAAGATATTCTTAACTTATAATGGGTTTACAGAGACATACCCCTATCATAAGTCAAGGAGCATCTGAATCTGATAAGGAATTAATATTCAAAATATGTAAAGAACTAAAGCTCAACAAAAAACAGACAACCTGATTCAAAATGGGCAAAGGACTTGAATAAGTATTTCTCCAAAGAAAATATACACATGGCCAGCAAACACGTGGAAAGACATTTGACTTTACAAATCATTTGAGAACTGTAAGTAGAAACTAAATGAGATATCACCTTATGCCCATTAGGATGTCTACCATCAAAAAGTCCCCAGAAAATAACAAATGTCAGTGAGGATCTAGAAAATCGGAATTAATGTACATGATTGGTGGGGACGTAAAATGTCACAGCTGCTGTGGAGGACAGTATGATGGATGCTCCAAACACTAAAAATAGAATGACCATATGCTCCCACAATTCCACCTTGTAAGCATGATCTCAAAGAGATATTTGTACACCTATGTTCATAACAGTATTATCCACCACAGCTAAAATGTGTAAGCAACGTGAGTACTCATGCAAGGATGAATGGGTAAGCAAAATGTATACACAATGAAATATTACCCAGCCCTAAAAAGGAAGGAAATCCTGCCAGGTGTTACAATATGGATGAAGCTTGAGGTGATTATGCTAAATGAAATAAGCCAGTCATAAAAAGACAAATACTGGATGATTCCATTATGTGAAATGCTTATAGTAGTTAAAATCAGAGTGACAGAAATTATAATGATGGTTGATTGGGTCTAGGGGAAAATAATAAGTTATTTTTTAATGGGCATACATTTCAGTTTTACAAGATGAACAGTTATAAAGATGGATGGTGGTCATGGCTGCACAACACTATAAATGTATTTAATACCATTGAATTGTGCACTCAACAATGGCTAAGATGACAAATCTTACATGTATTTTAACACAGTTAAAAATTGGAAAAAAATACATTCAAAGGCAATGTTATAAAATACATTTATTGCACTTTATTTCATCTGATTTGTTTTAATTTTCTTAATGTGGCGACTAGCAAACATAATTACATTATATTTCTGTTGAATAGCTCTATTCCAACCAATGGTCATACCATTTCATCAACAAGTAATCAACTTCATTTTGGCTTCACCCCTCAAACTCATCTTAAATGCCCCACTTCTGTACCTTACCACCTCCACCAGGGCCCAGGCTACCAAAATCTTCCGCTCGGCTATTGAAAGAGCCTTATAAACCTTCTCCTTGCTTTTCATTTGTCCATATGCCAGCCATAATGCTCTTTTAAAAGCTTATGTCACGCAATGCCACTCTCATGCTTAAAGCCTTCCAACGGCCTCACGTAACAGAAAATATCCAGTTACCTCGTCTGCCATCCAGAGTCCTACATAACCTGTTCTGCCTTCTTCTCCCATCTCACGTCCCAGTTCTCTGTCTGATGTCCACATTGTTCTACACACCTTGTCTTTTGCTTGCCTGCAGGACACACCAAAGAAGAACATTTGCTCATTTGAGTCTTTGCATTAGCTGATCTCTCCTCCTAAAATGTTATTTTCCACGATCAATGAATGCTGAATCCATTTTGATTCCAAATACAAGGTTAAATGACATATTAAAACTTCACATTAAAGTCTAACTGGAACAGCTAGTAGAAAATCAGCACTCAACCACTCAGGTGCTCTCTGTGACATCAAAGTGTCTTCTCGAGTGGTCATTGGCATCTGCCATCATGTTTCTTTCCTCCATAGAGGTCTGATGTCTTCCATGGGAATGAAAACGTCTTGTTCACCTCCATATCCCCAACATTAGTTGGAACATAGTAGGTACTTAAAAAATACTTTCTAAAGCCACTTCCTTGTCAAATTGTAGTCAAATCCTGGGAAGTTTAGTAAACCCAGAATTTCTTTAAACAGAAATATGCCTTCAAATGTTGCACACCCTTAGTCTCCTTATGAACACGCTTCTGTCTCTTTTTCTTAATCCTCTTTCCCCTCTAGCTCCTACTTGATCTCTCTCCCTCCCACTCAGGGATAGCCTTTTCAAAGGGTAGTCTACACTCTGCCTTCTCATCAGCTTCCATTCCCTTCCTAGTTTATTCCACTCTACTGTTTTTCTGTCCCCTAGGCTGAATCCCATAGGCGTTTCGTTGAGTTTATTATTGCTTAATTCTTCTGTACCCCTTGGTGATCACTTCCTTTTTAAGCATTGTTACTGCAGTTTCATTCTTCTCTACCTTTGTGTCTGAGAGTCTCCATTTGTGTCTTCTGATCTACTCTGTCCCTTTCTCCCCTTGCTTAGGCAGTGCCCCAGGTGCTGGTGCTATGGATGGCATCTACTAGTCACCCTTGCCCTCTGGCCTCCTGTTTGGTTTAAACCATGGGAGTTGGGGGTGCCAGTAGATGGGATACTGGGAGGAGGGAGAAGCTGAGGTATTGATACTCCTGGTTCTGTCCAGTGCAGTTCACAGCAGTGCCTGTTTTCCTTCATTAACGACCCACACTCTTTTTGGGCTTCTCTCCCCAACATCTACATTTCTCTCTGGGTTCCAGGAGGTGACCCCTCTGTTTGCTCTTCAGAACAACTGATGGGCATGCTTCCCTGCTGGTGCTCCTTGAGGCTTCCTCTTACCTGCTCCGATCCTTACAGTCTCTTCATCAGCTCCATCTCCATGGACCATCCGTGTACTATGGGTATCTTGGCTGATACAGTCTCCTTGGCATGTTACTCTTTCTTCAAGACCCTGAAAGGCTGTTTTTTCTCCAATGTTTCATCTTCTCTCTTTCAAACTCCACAGGGGCTCAAATATTGTTTGTGCCCGTTTATCTTCTGAAGTTACAATGATCATGGATAAGCTGATGATTTTCAAATTTTTATTCTCATTTCAAAATTCCCTTTTGTCATTCAGTCTTTTATGTATAAAATTGCCAGTTAACTCCTTTAACATGTCCTGAAAGGAGGACATGATAGGAAAACAGGTATTTTTCCAAAGTAAGGACATAGTTCATTTTCACACTGCTATAAATAACTACTGGAGTCTGGATAATTCCTAAAAAAGAGATATTTAATTGACTTACCATTCCATGTGACTGGGGAGGCCTCGGGAAACTTACAATCATGGCAGAAGGCAAAGGAGAAGGAAGGCAGTTCTTACAAGGCAGCAGGAGGAGACAGCAGGTAAAGAGGGAAGTGCTACATTTTTAAACCATCAGATCTCTTGAGATCTCACTCACTATCATGAGAACAGCATGGGGGAACCACCCTCATAATCTAATCACCTCCCACCAAGTCCCTCCCTTGACATGTGGTGATTAAAATTCAAGATGAGATTTGGGTGGGGACACAGAGCCAAACCACATCAGTAAGGGAGGAAATTCCAAGGGCCTGTCTCAGGAGACAATGGATTCTATACACAGAAATTATTCAGGACCAGATATTGGTGTTGAGATGACCCTGAGGACTCTTTCCAGATCTTACCTTAAATAAGCTGGAAACGTTGCACTGAGAACATCCCTGGTAGAGCAGATGCCACTGCCAGAGGAATTGGTTGGGATGGGAAAAATATCTGTGTGTGTATATATGGGCGCATTTGTGGGCATGTATTTATATGGTATCTGGAAGTGTGCATATGTATAAATAGAAGGAGATATTAATATATATATATATATATCTGATGTCTTTTTAATGCCTGCAACCCAAATGAAAATAAGCTCCATGAAGAATGAGTGGGCTGACAACACACTATACAATTCTGCATCTGGAGCATGCACAGGAATTTATTACAAGCAGCAGTCAGATTTTTTTTTTGGACATGTAATAATCTTTTATTCTGTTTTATGTGAAAGTTAAAAGCTAAAGAATGCCGTTTGCAGACCTTCGGCAACTTCCAGCTTGGCTTTAGAAATTCATTGCAGATGATGGAGAACTTTGATATAGGACCAAGACAATGACATTCAGCACCCAGATCTTAATTTCTGAATTGATTCTCCAACTCAGCTCCTGTTCTGTTTGCAGAAATGACAGAAGAAACATCCCCGAGTAGATTTCAACACACAGCAGCAGCTGAGAGAAGCCAGCTGTGGAAAAGAGTGAGTAAACCCCACACCCATGCCTGTCGTTTATTATAAAGACGCTGCCATCATTTTTATCATGAAACTTCTACTCAGACAAAAGATTTAACATCAAAGAAGAGCATTGCTTAGGCTTCAAGTTACTATGGCTGTTAAGAAATCCTACAGTGGCTTGAATGGACTCTGGCAAGGTAAGTTCGTGGAGATCCCAGGGTATGCATCTAACATTTGTCCCACTTGTCAGAGGAGGTCAGGCAGGAATTGCCAAATGAGAGAAATTCCCCTAAGTGAGGTCAACTGCTGCACCAATTTGTGTGAAGGCAAACGCTGATGATGTAGATGGGAAGGAGGGTGAGGAGAAAATGTTACCCCTGACTAGAGGAGAGATGAGGCCTTCTCTCCCAACCCTATTCAGTTGCCGACTTCACAGGACTGCCACAAGCTACATTGGAGAGATAAAAAGATGATGAGAATAGCAGGCTACACTCCCATCGGGCTTTGCGGCTGTGGGTTTCCAGAGCGAGCATCCCTGCAGGTGTGTCTGCAAGGCGCTTGCCCCAGAGCGAGCACCTTGTCAGCAGGTGTGTCTGACTGGCTATGGCTGTGGCTATGACAAGTCAAAGGGGCCAAAACGGCCACAAAGGGGATTTGTAAATACTTGGGTCTAATGAGAGAAAGAAGGGGATGGCAGTGTTGTATTGTGGGTCTTCCACGCCGATCCGATTGTTTCCATATTCAAGAGGGGTCCATTCCCTTCAGAACTGCTGCAAGATGGTCTTTGGGCAGCTTAGCCTCCCGGGTTCTTCTATGCCGCCAAATATGAAAACAGAAAGCTTTTCTTGTGTCTATTAAAAGAAAGTCTCCAGCCTAATGCACACTCCCTGGGCCTGAAGAGGTTCACATTCTTCCATCCGCTTAGCAGCCATTTACTGTGCACTGAGTCAGTGCCGAGGGCCCCAGAGTGAAGGCCGCACAGCTCCTGCCCTCAGAAGATCAGTTCCCGATGGGTGAGGGGGAAAGAGCAGCAGGCAATGAAGATGCGACTTGGTCTAGCTCCTCACTGTGGCAACACAGACCCAGATATTGTGGATCCCATTGAGGTCGCTGAGCTTCTCCTCTGGATTCCCTCCTAATGGTCGGTCATATTCCATGGCGACCCTCTGCACCTGCCTTTCTTCTGCTGCTAGCCTCCCCCATCTTGTTCCTGCATCCCTCGTCCCTCACTGCACCTGGCTCTAATGACTTTCAGGTCTTGGTTTCCATGTCATCTCCTTAAGAAAACCTTCCCTGCATCCCTGGTCAGGTATCTATTTTCTGGGTACCTTCGGAACGCTGGTTTTCCTTTCACCTAGCTGGCCATGTTACGTCTTCATTGCCTGCTGGTCTTTCCCGCTCCCTCACTGTGAACTGATCCTCTGAGGGCAGGAGCCCCGCATCTTTTCACATGACTTGGCACTGACCCAGTGCACAGTAAATGGCTGCTAAGTGGTTGGAAGACTGTGAGCCTCTTCAGGCCCAAGGATGTGCATTTGGCTGGGGGCTTCCTCTGATAGACACAAGAAAAACTTTCTATTTTCATATTTGGCTGTATAGAAGAACCCAGGAGGCTTAACTGCCCAAAGACAGTCTTGCGGCAGGAACTCCCTCTTTATTTTTTAGGATAGTCTCCAGGCAGGGTGGGGATGGAAATGCGCTTGTGGTTAGAAGCGTTTTGAAGAGCATGGTAGAGAAATCATTAATCACCTCAGAAAATACTGAAGTCGTCCTGAATCCTCTGTTGGTAGAAAAACTGATGTGAGAGGCGCTGCTTAGAACAAAGGCTCAGAATAAAGTTAGGAGCATGGCATCGAGAAGTAGAAGTGAAGACCAGAAGGGGAGGTCAGAGAGACTTGAGGCCAAAACGCTCCAGAATGTCCATACCAGCTTGAAGGTGCAGGGCCATGTGGAGAAGGCGTTGATGCTGCCAGCAATCTGCTGGAGTGTGGGTGAGGTCATCTCCAGAGTGCCCAGGTGACAGCCCCACCCAGCCATTACTTTGATTTTTATATTGTAAGAGCTGGAGCTGAGGATCAGCAAAGCCGCTCTGTGCCTGGACTGCAGACTCATGAAATGCTGAGATGATAAATGGGTGCTGTTTTAAGCTGTTAATATTGCGATAATTTGCTACAGCAGTGACAGAAAACACACAGGTTTTCCTGAAGTTAAACAGGTGAGCCCTGGGGTCAGCTGGAGGGAGTTCAGTTCCTGGCTAAGCCTCCCATTACCTGCCGCCCACCTCCCAGGGCTTTGTTCCTCCTTTGTGAAACATGACAGTGAGTGCCACACAGTACCATGAGGATGTGAGGACATGTCACATGTAAAGCCCAGGAATAGTCCATTGCACAAACAAAACCCACAATACAGGTGCACTGTCATGCATTGCACAAAGTGCATAATACACGTGTGCTATCATGCAACTAAGCTAATGCAAACCTTTGTTTTCTTTGTTCCCTGGGAAGACAAACCAAAAAGGGTCTAACCAGGCTGCTGCCTAAATAAAATCACACGGTTCTGAGCAAAAGCCAGAGGTGGAACTTGCCCTGGAGAAGCCTGTCGTGGCTCCTACGTCTACCCTGTCCTCCAGCAGGAGCTGACTTAACTCAAGGTGGTCAGGTTGGCTTGGTCAAAGCTGGCTGAGTTAGGGATGGACACTTGACCCATGCAGAGCTTTCCAATTCTCTGTTCTGGGGACCCAGAGAGGGGACAGCGAGACCCTTCTTCCTTAGCTGTGGGTAGTGGAATAGTTACGATGGGGCATGGGGCCATAGTCATAGCCAAGGAGTGAACTGGTCAAAGGATGAACTTGTAGCACAGCAGAAATCAGAAGCTGCACAGAGGGCAAGGCTTGCTCTGCAGAGAAGACCGTGCTAACGCTGACATGCCACGCCTATTTCATGAGAGCTAATGTATTGTGGGCTTCATCTGTGCAATGCACTATTCTGCAGCTCCGTGTGTGGCATCTCCCTACATCCTCACAACACCGTGTGGTATTTTTTGTAGAGAGGGGGTTTTGCCATGTTTCGCAGGCTAGTGATCACTATATTCTTCTAGTGTTTTCTTTGTGTCTGCCACCTAAGCACAGATGTGGAGTAAGATGTGATCCTCAGGTCTCCTTGATTCCTTTTTTCTTCTTGATGGTGAGAAACATTTGTTCTGTGCAGTCAGCCTCCCTTTTCTCCATCTTTGATTACAACATACCCCTTCACCTACTCACTTTCTCATTTCACAAGAGAGAGAAGAAATCCTGGGAGGTGGGTGCCAGATAATGGGTGGCAGAGGCAGGATCAGAACTCCCTCTGGGAGACCCTAGGGCTCACCTGCTTGACTTCATGAAACCCAGGAGTGCAGAGAAACAGAGATCAGCCACCCAAGAACTATTTCCACAGATCTGTTCCCATAGACCCTGAATATCCTTCCCGCACTGGTGTCCCTGATGGGTCCCTGCGTCTTCAAAAAGTTTCTTAAATATTATTAAATTCCTCTTCAAAAGTTATGAAAGCAACATGATTGTTGACAATATAGGTATATAAGGAAAACTTGAATAATGTCTCCAGCCCCATATTGATCACTCCTGACCCTGGGAGCTGGGTCTTTGTTCACAGCCTGGGGTGTTCCCTTCCACACATTCTTGTGCCCATGTGTGCTTTGTTCTTTGATTTATTTGTTTCTACAGAATGTACTCCGTTCACCTACAACTCATCTTATCCTTCACCTCCATCTTCCCACTTAATATTTCATGCATCCCCTAAGTCAACAAGTAACAGATAGAGGCAGATAGAGCATGCTCTTTTGTAGTAAAAGGAAACCACAATTTTTCACTCATAACTTCATAAAAAAGCATTGAGTCAAGCATTTTTTTTTTTTGCCACCACGATAACCTAAAACCAAACAACTTCTTGCCCATAGATCCTTGTATATGTTGCCCGTGTGTTGAAGAGACAGGATGGAGAATGGCCAAGTGGCTAAGAAGTCCAGGTGCTAGAGCCAGAATACTAGGTTCGACTCCCTGCCCTGCTGTTTGCTAAATGTATCACCTTGGCAAAGTTGCTTAGCCTCTGCAAGGCTCAAGTCTCTCATATGTGAAACACAGACAGTGCTCCAGACACTCCCTAAAATCGCTGTGAGGAATTATGTTAATCATTTACAACCCTTAGTACAGAGCTTGGCACACAGTAAGCACTTGGTCAGGGTTAGTTATCTTCATTATCAAATGATCATTGTCATTATTGTGGTGGCATAGAATCACTAGATGGATTCCCACATGAAAAATATGTTGTATAAGTTCACTTTCTTTGTCACTAGACCTAGTTTCATGAGGTTTCTATCAAAACACCCTAAGGCACTACTGAAACATGAATAAATTCAGATATGAACTATAACTAGGCATTATAAATCAAGTTGGCCCTAATAATCATCTTTGGAATGCTGACTTTTCTGCAAATAATAAGTCTTAATGCATGTGCTAGCTCTGGGAGCATCTTGGGAGGGAGAACTTTATAAGAAGCTCATTATCTACCCCTTGCACTTTCATTAAACGGGACTGTTTTTAAGTCAAATCAATTTCCTACCTCCATGGTCCAAGCTTTTGGCAAATTTGCGTCATAATCATCTTCTTCATCCACCTGGCAGAGACTTAATGCAAGCCATCCTATCCATAGGAAAACACGCATCCTGGACATAAAATGTGTGTTCTCCATTTAATTTTTATGAGCACTTAGTGGGTAACCCTTTGTTTTGATTCTCTCCCTTGATGTCAAATTGCTCCATATGTCTTTTCATAGTTTGTCTAATCTACAATTGTATTTCTCATTATCATTTTGTGGGTTGTGGTGCTATTTCCTCCAGTTTCATTCTCTCTCTTTTATGTTTCTCTTGTACAAAATTAATTACATTGTACCTTCAAGCATCATTTTAACACTGTCTCCATTACACTGTGTCTGCTTTTAATTAATGCTCTTCTAATGTAGATTTTAAAGCCAAATGGTGCAATATTGTGAGCATCAAAGAAACAAAGACTCTAACAAAACTAAAATGAATGAGCAAGACAGAACAGCTGACAATATATTCTTATTTGAAAATGTCACTTTCACTGTACATTGGAAAAATTGATTACTTGGAGCTTTATCTTAAGAAAAAAAAAGACAAGAGATGTTAACTCTGGATTTCTGGTGCTGTTATTCTGAGATTTACTTTAACCCACACTGAGCAAATATCTCAAGAGGAATTAACGAACACAACATTCTCACAACTCAAGGAAAGGGGGAGTAAATCCCACTAATATATTTCTCAGAAGTGTTCTGTAGACCAGGTATGGCAAACCAGTCATCTTGAATGTCAGTCTGTGTTTTTCATGTCTCAAAGATGATGATGCTGGCTCTCTTTGGTGTCCCACACAACCCCACTCCAAAGGAAAAGGAATCTCTTTGGGTTTCTGTAGGTTTCACAGAAGAGAAAATCAAACACAGTAGAACTACATATATTGTGGCTCTGTGAATTCATGAAATGTCCAAATACAAAACATGGGATACAAACAAATGTCATCTTATTACTTTTTGATTAATGAATCAGCTTGAACTTCTAGCTAACAAGCAGGATTGTTTTAAAAATGTGTGTGTGTTGTGAATTTCCAGTAAAATATGGATACATGTAAGAATGTATATGCATTCTAAAAGACAATTTATATTGGGTGGATATGTTGTATGCAGTTTTATTTGTAGCCTTCAGTTATTCAAGGTATCTTTTCTTACAGAAATTAGACTGAATGGATAATAAGTTTGAGGTGACAGAGACTGAGTCCCTAATCTCAGACAATGGGGAGAAATTTGATTTGACTGAGACACTGTGATATGAAATGAAGTCTATAGGTTTGTGTGTGAGAGTAGTCTCACCTCTAGTCCTGATTTGGTCAAAAACTTTCTGTGGGAACATGAACTGTGTAATTGACAACAGTTATTTTCTTTGCCTAGCCCTCCCAAATTTCTGCAAATTATTGTTGTCTTCTTCCTCCTGCCCCTTCTATACTGATAGAATTGTAGCATCCAAAGTTTGAAGATTATTACTCTGCCCATACCCAGATTTGTCATGGTAATGGGTCATGGCCTCCAAAAATATAGATTTCTATCTAATTCCTTGAACTTGTAATTATAATGTTACGTGAAAAGCATCTTTGCAGATGTGATGAGGGATTTTGAGATGAGATCATTCTGGATTATCTAGGTGGACCCTAAATCCAATAAGTGTCCTTATAAAATAGAAACAGAAGGAGACTTGAGACAGGAAGACAAGAAGGCCATGTGAAGATGGAGGCAGAGACTCGGGGGCCAAGGACCCAGCCAAGAACTACTTGGAGTCCCTGGAAACCACAAAAGGCAAAAAATGGGTTCGCCCTTAGAACCTCTGGTGGGAGCGTGGCCCTGCCCACACCTTGACTTCAGACTTCTGGCCTTGAGAACTGTGAACAAATGAATTCATGATTTTTTTCAGCCACCCAGCTTCTGGTGTTTGTTATGGGAGGAGAGTATGGTCACTGAATGCAATGCAGGCCAATGTCCAGACTTTCAAAGTGGGGCTAAGAGTTTCCAGCCACAGTACCACTGGATTATTGGTAGCGACCATTTTGTGCCGCGTGAAGTGAAAAATGGAAAAGTCTGTTGGGTGGAAAGAGAAGAATGAAACAAATGTGCAAAGAAGGGGAGAGGCAGAGATGAGAGAAAAATTTTCACATGAGGTTTATAGCCTGTCAGGGAAACAGAAACTGGGATTTCAGAGACGATTGAATGTAGGGAGTTTGTTAAAGGTGATGGAGGGTTGAGGAATTAGGAGGCAGGAAGTCACCCCAGAGACTGGCAGTGACGGAGCATCCCACCACTCAGGAGGGGAGACAAGGAAGGAAGCAGTTATACTAGGGGTGGGAGCCCTGGCAGAAGCTGGAAGCAGGGGTATCTGCCCAGCAGGAGCTGAAGCCACGGGGGATAAATAGCTGCTATGGATGACGCCCCACCATGTAGAGAGAGGAGAAGAAAGAAACCAGTTTCTTCTTCCTGGACCTTCTAGTCTCTTGTCTGTGCCTCTCAGGGGCCACACGCAGCCATAAGCCAGCTGAGAGGGAGGCTGGGAGGTACCTGAGGGAGGTGTCTTCCTCTGCAGAATGGATCAGAGAAGGGCAAGTAGTTTCTCTGAGAACAAACCAGATCTACTCTAAATCCACTTCCCGGACCATGAAACACACCTGGCAACTCTGAAACAATGAAAATCATGCCAAGTGTGTTCTCAGACCATAATAGAATTCAACTAGAAATCTACGATAGAAAGATAGCGAGAAAGTACCAAGGTGTGCCGGGCGCGGTGGCTCAAGCCTGTAATCCCAGCACTTTGGGAGGCCGAGGCGGGTGGATCACGAGGTCGAGAGATCGAGACCATCCTGGTCAACATAGTGAAACCCCGTCTCTACTAAAAAATACAAAAAACTAGCTGGGCGTGGTGGCGCATGCCTGTAATCCCAGCTACTTAGGAGGCTGAGGCAGGAGAATTGCCTGAGCCCAGGAGGCGGAGGTTGCGGTGAGCCGAGATCGCGCCATTGCACTCCAGCCTGGGTAACAAGAGTGAAACTCCGTCTCAAAAAAAAAAAAAAAAAAAGAAAGTACCAAGGTGTTTGCAGATGAAAGCGCACACTTCTAAATAACACATGGATCAAAGAAGAAGACTCCATTGAAATTTAAAAACATTTAGGACTAAATGGAAATAAAAACCAAACTCATCAACTTTTGTGGGAGGCAGTGAAAACAGTGGTTACTGAGGCACTTCTAGCCTGAAACTCATAGATCAGTAAAGAAGAAAGATCCGACGTCAATAACCTATGCCGCCACTCTAGGAAATGAAGGAAAAAGGCCATCTTCAACCCAAAGCAAGCAGAAGAAATGAAACCCTAAAAATCTGGGCAAAATGAATGAAATTAAAAACAGAAAATCAAGAGAAAAGTCAATGAAACTAAAAGATGGTTGTTCAAAAGCATAAATGCTAGAGGCTGAATGTTTGTGTCCCTCCATCCTAATCCCCCTGGAAATGGTACTGGGAGTTGAAGCCGTTTGGGGGTGATTGGGTTGTGAGGACAGAGCTATCACAAACGCCCTTGTAAACGGGACTCCAGGGAGCTCCCTCTCACCTTCTACCATGTGAGGACACAGTGAGAAGTGCCACCTATGAAAAAGGCCCTCAGCAGATACCAGATCTGCAGACACTTGGATCTGGGACTTCCTGCCTCCAGAACTGGGAGAAATTTCTGTTGTCTGTAAGCCACCCAGCCTCTGGTATTGTGTCATCGTGGCCACCGTTGGCAGTGGAAGCTGGCTCTGCGGGTTTGTAGCAACCTCAGTTCTTCCCTTCTCAGAAGAAAGAATTTGACTGAGGACCATAAGGAAGGAGAGGCCAAGTTTTAGAGCAGGAGTGGAAGTTTACTAAAAAACTTTGGAACAGGAAGGAGAGGAAAGAAAGTTCACTTGGAGGAGGGCCAAGCTGGCGACTTAAAACACAAGTACCCAGTTTGACCTTTTGTTCGGAGTTGCAGACGTGGGTGTACTCCTGGGGTCTTGCCTTGGATGACTTCTTCCAACTCCTGAGATCTTATCAGGAAGCTGCTGATCACCAGTTTCAGGTGGTGGTTGTTTGTTTGTTTCTTTTAATCAGGAGACTAGCCAGGCTTGGTGACTCATGCTTGTAATCCCAGCACTTTGGGCTGCCAAAGCAGGAAGATCACCTGAGGTCAGGAGTTCGAGACCAGCCTGGCCAACATGGCAAAACCCTGTATCTACAAAAAATACAAAAATGAGCTGGGCATAGTGGTGTGCACCTGTAATCCCAGCTACTCAGGAGGCTGAGGCAGGAGAATCGCTTGAACCTGGGAGGTGGAGGCTGCAGTGAGCCGAGATTGCACCACTGCACTCTAGCCTGGGCAACAGAGTGAGACTCCATCCAAATAAATAAATAAATAAATAGATAAATAAATAAATAAATAGTCTGCCTTTTCCTGGCACCGACTGTGACCAATTATTACTTTAGAGAGACAATCAACAACCAACTGCCTATCACCCGATGGTCACCAGACTCCCCTGGTGTGTGTGTGGGAGCCCTCTCCTGCCCTGCTCACACCAGACTAGCTACCCACTGTAACATGAACAGACTGAGACAATGAACAAAGTAGATAAAACTCTAAGCGAGAAAGATACATATTTGCTAGTATTAGAAATGAAAAAAGGGGCCAGGTGCAGTGGCTCACTCCTGTAGTACTCAAGAGTTCAAGACCAGCCTGGCCAACATGACGAGACCCCATCTCTACTAAAAATACAGAAATTAGTATGGTGGCATGAACCTGTAATCCCAGCTACTTGGGAGGTTGAGGCAGGAGAATCGCTTGAACTGGGAAGCAGAGGTTGCGGTGAGCCAAGATCAAGTCACTGCACTCCAGCCTAGGTGACAGAGTGACAGTCTATCTTAAAAAAAAAAAAAGAAAAAAAAAAGAAAAAGAAAAAGAAATGAAAAAAAGAAACTGTTCTTACTAATTCCATGGACATTAAGATGATCATTTTAAAATATAATCATTCTATGCCTCCAAATTTTAGATCCTAGAAGAAATGGTCTAACTCGTTGAAAAACTGAGCAATCAAAACTCATGCAGGGAGAAACAAATAATCTGAGTAGATTCCTATCTAGTAAAGAAATTGACTTTGTAATTATTAACCTTCTAAAACAAGAAAGCACCAGGCCCAAGTGGATTCAATGGTGAATTTTACCTAATGTTTAAGGAAGAAATGATACTCATTTTCTACAATCTATTTTAGGTCACGTAAGTAGAGGGACTACTTTTTAAACTCATCCCTGTGGGACCAGAATTACCCTGTTACCCAAACCGGATAAAGACATTATAACAAAGAAAAACTGCAAAACTAATATAACTCGTTAATATAGATGCAAAAATCTTCAACGACGTATTAGCAAATCAAATCCAACAGAGTGATACAAATAATTATATGCCACAATCAAGTGGGATTTACTCCAAGTATGCACAACTGATGGAACTATAATTAACATTACGCACACATCAGCAGGCTAAGGAAGGAAAGCTATATAATCATATCAACAGATGTAGAAAAATCACTTGACAAATCCAACACCTATTTATGATTAAAAACTCCTAGCAAAATAGAAATACAGGGGAACCTGCTCAACTTAATTTTTAAAAAAATTACATAAAAACCTACAGCTAGCGTTATACTTGATGGTGAGAAACTGCATGCTTTCCCCTAAAGTTCAGACAAAAACAGGAATGTTACCTTTCTCTACTTTTAATTCGACCTACATTAGAAGTCCTAGCTAGTGCAATAAGACAAAGAAAGAAAATAAATACACACTAATTGAGAAGGAAGGAAAAAGCTCTTCTTGTTTACAAATGACATGATTGCCTATGGAGGAAATTTCAAAGAATTGACAAACCAACAAACTCATAAAACAAATGATTATATCAAAGTTGCAGGATATAAGGTTACTGTATAAAAGCTCATCGTTTTTCTGTGTGCTAGCAGTGAAGAATTAAAATCCAATGCCATTTACACTAGCCCCAAGAAATGGTATACTTATTATAAATCTAAGAAAAATATGTGGGATTTATATGCAGGTAACTCTTATGAAAGAGATCAAGGACCTAAATGCAGAAAGGGAAATTTTATGTTCATATAGTGGAAGACTCAATATTAGTAAGATGTTAACTCTTCTCAACTTGATCTATAGCCTAGCTAAAATCCCAATCGAAAGTCTAGCGTGCTATTTTGTGAATATCCACAAAGTTGAGCCTCCAATTTATCTAAATAGGTAAAAGGCCCACAGTAGCCAAGGTGATACTCAAGAAAAATGACTAAGTTGAAGGAATGACACTCTTCGACCTTAAGACTTGCTATAAAGCTACCGTAAAGTAGCATGTACAAAGTACAGTCCTTGTGCTTTTCACCCTTTCTTAAATTCTTCAGGAGAATGTGGACTGTGGATGCATTCAACCAAAAGTACAGTCCCTGGGCTTTTTACATGGAGAAAGGTTGAGTCTATCTCTGGGGACCCCAAATGCTGTAAGTTATCCCTGAAACAGATTAATAGGAGTTGACAGAACAGATATAGTTTGGAGAAAACCAAATCTGTAGTCATATTTGCTTCTATCACTTGAAAATGAATGGATCCAGAGAAAGTCAAATAATAGAAATGTATATTTATGCTGTTCAGAGGCACTCACATAAGTAATAAAACTAGGAGAAAAAGAGGAATGATCAACATACAATTTAGGATAGCTACGATCTGAGGGTAGAAGAGGAAAGCAATAGTGAGTCATCTAGGATTTCAGCAGTGTTCCATTTCACGCCTGGGTGGTGAGAACTCAGGGGTCTGTTTTATTAATATTTTTAATCTGTTTATTAATATTTTATGAACTGTCTTACAGTATTTTATAAACTTCACAGTTCGTGTTCAAAAATATATATTTTTTTCTTCTTCCTCGGGACTGCCACAATATATTAGGTTAAAGTAAGTTCCCAAAAATGAGTGAGTTTTATATTGCAAAGGACACAGCAAAATTTCTACATGTTGGAAGTTCTCTCCTGTTTTCGATTGCATGCTTTTCAGCCACACGTTTTCTTCTCAATTCTACAAAAGAATGTGGACTGTGGATATGTTCCTTCTTTGTCTGGTATTGCAGAGGTCCGAGTCTTCAACTGTGTTTTGAAGCATGTGTACCGCACAAACAGCATCACAAATACTCTGTAAGGAGACCCTGGGGGAGAAGAGCACACCCTATCCCCATTCTACTCTATTTTGTAAAGGCGGAAGATGGACTAGCTTTTGAGCTTCCCATCCCTGGTGGAGGCTGAAGGAGTATCTGAGGACTTAACGCCTGTGCATTTTGTGTGCTGCTGAAATGTCATAGGAGTTTTGTTTCAAAAGCTGAGGGCTCTGTATAAGCTAGGTCTTCTGAGGAGCATAGCGAACTTTGATTTCAGCTAGAAACGAAATGGAATTGCCAACAATGAAATAGAAATAAAGGAATTAAAGGAAATAGAATATGAAATAAAGGAATTGCCAACCATCTTATTTTTCTTTCTGTATATCGCAATGAAAAGGGAACTTGTTTGCCGTATTTAACACGGAGGAAATCGACATTTCCGAGTGTTATCCCAGCACAAGGGAATGCAGAAAGGTTGAGTCTGTCTCTGGAGCCCCCAAACACTGTAAGTTGCCCCTGAAACAGCCTAATAGGAGTCGACAGAACAGAAATGGTGTGGAGCAAACAAATCTGAAGCCACATATTTGCTTCCATCACTTGAAAATGAAGAGACCCAGAGAAAATCACGTTCAGCTCATATGCTTAGCACCTATCTCAGCTCTGCGTTCAAACTGGGCTTTATTTTCTACTAGTATTTGTTCTTTTGATGAGGAGTATTTCCTTGCAATATTCAGTGTTACATCACTCAAAGTCCAGCATACGTTTTCCTTATTTTAATGTGTCCATAATGAACACATTCACATAAGTTTATTTCATGGGTGAATAGGTTTTATTGTTTATAGAACAGCCGTTAATAGAGTCTGCAGTCCACAGGAATAATGATGTTATTTGAATAATATTATATTCTGTGTACACATTGAATTTGTTTTCAGATAGATCTCAGGTGGAATATTTTATGCTTTCTTCTCCTTCCTGAATCATAGGAAAAGTATGCTGAATCATTATGTTGATGTAATGAAAATACCTCTGTGTGTGTGTGTGTGTGTACGTGTGTGTGTACGTCTGTGTGTGTTAATCTGGAAAAGTAAGGGAATAAACAAGCAAAGGCAAAAAAGTAAGTGAGCACAACAGCAAAATGTTAGTTATATTAAATAATTTTCATTTTCTTTTATTTGTTATTTGTTAATATGTGCCTTGAAATTTCTATATTGATAGCATTGCTAACACTAGAAGCAGAGCATTATATAAAATGTTAAGATTATAAAAAGATAGGAAGGAACACACATACATAAAATGTGGCATATCAGTGCTAATTACATTTTATTTTTAAGAAGTATAGCAATTTCTCATTGATGGATGAGTTTGATCCTTCTAACATTGGCTGTGAGGTTTTTTTAAAAAATAAATTTGATGTTAAGTACATAAACATTTTGCATAAAGGGTCAGATTTCTGAATTCTCATTAGAAATTTGTACTTTTGGCAAAATTGCATTTAAATTTCCATGAAGCATTAATTGGCTAGAGGTGACTCACAGCTGTGCCTTCAGAAGCGCTTCACCACGGTTCCCACCGTTCCCTGTTACTTGCCAACATGCAGCCCTCATCTTCGTCTCCATTTCTCACCTCTTTTGCATTTTTGCTGCCAAAAGCACAGGTATGGGCAATTGTCTGGCTAGCTGGCCCAAAGATAGGTTAAGAAGGGCATTTGCAATCACGGAGGACTATGAAGAAGGAATAACCCTGGACAGAGGTTTG